>NW_022196904.1:166887587-166909380 GCF_008632895.1 Mastomys coucha | reverse complement strand
ATATATATATATATATATATATATATATTTTGGGTATTAAGACCCTATCAGATGTGCTATTGGTAAAAATATTTTGCACTCTGTTGGCTGCCACTTTGTCTGAAGGATGTGGCCTTTAGGTGCAGCTTTTTGGTTTTGTGAGGTTTTACTTATTAATTGTTGAAGTTAGTGCCTGTGCTAATGGTGGTCTGTTCAGAAAGTCTTTTTCTGTGCCAATGCATTCAAGTCTACTTCCCATTTTCTCTTCTATTAGGTTCAGTGTATCTGGTTTTTGCTGAGGTCTTTCATCCACTTGGAGTTCAGCTTTTACAGATGTGATAAGTATCTATTTGAATTCTACATTCAGACATCTAGTTTGACCAGAACCATTTATTGAAGATGCTGTCTTTTTTCTCAATGTTTGCTTCTGGCTTCTTTATAAAAAATAAAAGTCATATGTCTATAGGTGTGTGGATTTATATCTGGGACTACAAATTTTTTCCATTGATTAAGATATCTGTTTGGTGTCAAAAGCATGCTTTTAAAATTTTTACTACTATTTCTGTAGTACAATTTGAGGTCAGGACAGTGATACATCTGTTAGTATTTAAAATAACCTCTATAAATATGTTATAGATCCTTAAAGAAGATATGAATAAATTCCTTAAATCTCATGAAGATATAAAAGAGAAGTGAAAAGAAACAAATAAAACAGTACAAAATCTGGAAGTGGAAATAGAATCATTATAGAAAACCCAAACTGAAGGAAATCTGGAAATGAAAAATATAGGAACTCAAATAGGATCCTCAGAGGTAAGCCCCACCACCAGAATACAAGAAATGGAAGAGACAGTCTTAGGCATTTAAGGCAAGGTGGAAGAAATGGATGCTTGATCAAAGATAATACTAAATCTAATAAACTCCAGGCATAAAAGCACCCAGGGAATCTGGGACCCTTTGAAACAACCAAATCTAGGAATATTAGGAATAGGAGAAGGAGAAGAAACTGAGGTCAAAGAGGCACATAAAATATTTCCAACAAAATCATAGAAGAAAATTTCCTAACCTGAAGGAGGAGATACCCATCAATACATAAAAAGTATATAGAGCACCTTTCAATGGTGTTTGAAAGTTCAAGAGGGACAGTTGTGATACTTTCTCATCCTTAAAGTTATTATAACTAGGTTCTCAGGTGGGGTCCATAACTGACTCCAAAAGAGGAGTCCATGCTCACTGAGCGTGGAGACTGCTACCTACCTACCTATCTGGTAACTTCTACTTCAGATTCAGCCCAGCCAGTTGAAATCTCCAGCCACAGAGGAAGTATGTAGTTACTTAGTGGAAGAGTAGGTAAAGTGATAAGCTTGTCTTTAAGACACATTATGAAAAAGAAAACATTTTAAAATACCAAAATCCATACTCATGCACAAAGATAATTTACTCTATAAGAGCACTGAAAATGAGTATGGAAGTGTCTTAGTCAGGGTTTCTATTCCTGCACAAACATCATAACCAAGAAGCAAGTTGGGGAGGAAAGGGTTTATTCAGCTTACTTCCACATTGCTGTTGATCACCAGAGGAAGTCAGGACTGGAACTCAAGCAGGTCAAGAAGCTGGAGCTGATGCAGAGGCCATGGAGGGATGTTTCTTACTGGCTTGCTCCCCTGGCTTGCTCAGCCTGCTCTCTTATAGAACCCAAGACTTCCAGCCCAGGGATGGCACCACCCACAAGGGGCCCTACCCCCTTGATCACTAATTGAGAAAATGCCCCACAGCTGGATTTCATGGAAGCATTTCCCCAACTGAAGCTCCCTTCTCTGTGATAACTCCAGCCTGTGTCAAGTTGGCACGCAAAACCAGCCAGTACAGGAAGGAAGGATGGAATTCTCATGCTCACGGTGAGAACTGAATTGTCTGCGATTTATACAATTTTATCTTTCCTTAATTTGTTTCTCCATATCTCTTAGTGTTCACTTGTACATGTGTAGCCTAAATAAATGCCTACATAATGTATTTCCTCATATAAATATATATGTGTGTATATATAATGTGTATGTATGTGAACATGTATATATGTACTTATATAGACATATGCATATATGTATATATACATATATATGGAATTATATTGCATATGTGTGTGTGTCTACACATGTGCGTGCTTGTGTATCAATTACTATTACTCAATTTTGCAAGAATCTGCTATCTGGGCTGTGGATAAAGCTCAGTCAGCCAAGTGCTCTGATGCAAACAAGAGGATCTGAGTGTTGCATGAAAAGCCTGGGTGTGGCTGTACAAACTTGTATTCCTGGCAGTGGGAGGGAAGAGGCAAAAGCATCTCTGGGGATCCCTGCCTATCCAGTTTCTCCTAACCACTGAATTCCAAGTCAATGCACCATCTCTAAAAATAAATTGGTGGTTCCTGATAAGCAGTTGAGGTTGATTTCTGGCCACCACATACACATAGACACCCATGCACAATATGTATGCATCTATCTCTCTGTAATTTATCTTTAATAATTTCTGTGTATATGCAGACAATTGTGTGGTATATATGTATGTGTATATGTATGTAGATATATGCATTTGTTTATGAATGTTGTGTATGTATATATATGTATGTATAAGAGAGAAAATATGTATTATATTTCTATGCTGATTATTCTGACTTAACTGGGGTAATGTTCACCATGTATTTACAAGTGTATTATAATTTTCAGTAGGTGTGATTTAGTTTTAATTTTTTCACTGTACTTTGGTATTTGCTATTGTTAGAATAATTTTATGATAATGCATAATTTTTATAAATGTAATAATCATTTGTTATTCATTACAGACAAAGAGATGAAATAAAATCTTAATAATATCATTAGATAAAGACACAGACCCACTCAGGAGCTAGCAATGCTAAATAATCAAAGCTGTGAGTTGGTCTCCTTTTTTCTCTTCTCTGTTTTATCTGTTCTACATCTCTGTTTTATTGTCCTGGAGGGGATTGACTCCTACTAGGAAGGACTTTTCAGCTTGTACTGTCAGCTTCCAAGTTCTTTGTTCTTCTGCATCCTCACTGGCATTCCAGTCCCCCTTGCTCTCTTTCTGTTTCTCTCTGCCTTTCTCATTGTGCTTCTGCTCATGATCTAACCATTTGAACTTACTTTTTCTTTGTCAACCACAAGATGGATTCACTTCCTTTGTAATCTTTATTTTTTTAAAATTTATTTATTATTATACATAAGTACACTGTAGCTGTCTTCAGACACACCAGAAGAGAGCATCAGGTCTCATTAAGGGTGGTTGGGAGCAACCATCTGGTTGCTGGGATTTGAACTCAGGACCTTTGGAACATCAGTTGGTGCTGTTACCCACTGAGCCATCTCACCAGCCCTGTAATCTTTATTTTTAAATTTTTTATTTAAAATTCAATTTTAATTTTCCACAAAAAGCACAGATGTGGTGATTGTGCCATGAGAGTTGTCCCTTCTCACAAACAGTCCTCACTCATCCTGGTCCTCAGGGAGAGCGGAGAGCATCTTTGTTAGAAGCTAAGGACCTGGGTGTCAAGCAGCAAGGCTCTGAGTTGATCCTGTTTAACAGTGGACAAGTAATATCTGTCAGCAAAGATAGCAGAGGATACCTTTCATCACATCTGCTTCCCACAAATACGTGCCTGATAGAAGTTTCTCTGCTCTTTACTTGTTCAGTGCAGGCTCCTGATTTGCTATTGGTAGAATCTTCCTTCCTTTTATTTTTAAGATTCTCTAGGGGAGAGTTTCATATACAGCCATCGCTACAGTCTCCACACAGGTTTTCTGGGCTTTTATTAAGGAGTGTTGTCCAAGAATTTCCCTGAAGTGGGATTTCCTCAGACCTGCTGATGTCTTTGTGTAAACAGTTCCCAGAGAACTCCTGAAGCAGCTGCCAACCATCCCGAATCCAGATGCAGGTACCCTCTAGGGAAAAGAGAACCAGTTTGAGGCTGCCAATATACTACTCATTCCCCTAGTCTTTCTATTTAGACCTTTATGCAAAAGCCATTTGGCCTTTTATAAAAACAAGCTATTGGGCAAGTACATTATTGCAAATAACCGAGGTTGAGGGTTACATCAATCAAGGTGTTCTATAGGAATACGACCTAGAGGTTTATAAATATCAGAATCCTGGCTTTACTAGAATGGCATATAATTGGCACAGGCTGGGATAGGCCAACATTGGCTAGTAGCACTCTGGAGAGATAAGCAACTGGTGGTTGTTAAGCAGTCTCAATTTGGAGCTGAAGCCCAGAAAGATTACTAGAGTTACTAGCTTTCAGTCTATGATAGCAGGCTGAAAATGCTAAAATCTAATGTCAGTGAAAGATGTCTACATCAGCAAAGGCAGTAGATTTGCTTTCTAGAAAGAAGCAAAGTCAGGCAAGGAAGCAGTTCTCTTTTCTTGGCTCTTGCTAAATCCCATCAACATGCTGGGAAGTGCAGTTAACTCTGGGGGTTTTTACCCCAGCTCAACTATTGCCTAGTCTGAATGTGTACAGCCTGTTTTCCTTAGCATTGTCCCTTAATTAAGTTAGTATGACAATTATTTGTGTAGTATTTACATTCTACTAAGTATTTTAAGTAGTCTAGAGATGATTTAAAGTATGCAGGAGAATGTGTACATGCTATATGCAAATATAAAGCCATTCTATAAAAGTGACTTGGTCATCAACAAATTTTATTATTCTTGGGAGGTCCTGAAAGCAATTCCTTACTGATGCAGAGGAATGAACATGTCTAGCAATCTTTGTTAATCTTACCTTGCAACAATGACTGATCTGCGAAACACATACTTAAAAATTCAGCAAATATTATATACCAGGCTCTGTGTCAAGTGTTATAAATATAGCAAGTGAACAAATTTTACCACAGGGGTTATATTTTCACAGGAAGAAGAGAAGAGAAGAGACAGCTAACAATTTTTTTTAAAAGAAAAAAGAGTGGGTATTGAAATGCAGTGTGTATAGAATGAAATGCTACTCAGCCTTTTTCAAAAAGAAGCCTGTCATTTGTAATGTCATTTAGGATCAATTTGGATGATCCTAAATAATGCTACGCTAAATGAAGTAAGAAAGACACAGAAAATAAAAATATAATACTGCTCTCGTTTATATACAGAACAAAAATGAAATCAGAGTAGAACTGTGGACACCTGAAGTGAGATGGGGGCGTGAAGATGTTGGACAAAGAATATATTCCTGTAGTGCATTAGTCCTAGAGGCTTACTGCATGGCATGGTGACTATTGGTAACAGCAATTGCCAGGATTTGAATATGGTTTCTAACGATATGTCTCCACTGTGAGGTATAAAGAGAGTGGAAAGAACCTGACTAAGGTTTTTAGAGATGGAGCCTTTGGGATCCCTTTAGGATTATATAAGGTTATCAGAATAGGACTCTCATAATTAACTATTGATGGTAGCTTGGTAACCTGAGGGGAGAGATGAAAAAGCACACACACACACACACACACACACACACACACAGACACACACACAGATACACACACAGACACACACACAGATACACACACAGACACACACACAGATACACACACAGACACACAGACACACACACACAGAGTTTCATGTTACGCACAGCTCTAGATCATCTTGGGATTCTGACAGGAAGAATACAATCACTGGATGAATCCCCTCAACATTGAATTGGAACCATCAGCCAAAATAAGTTGATTTTCTTCAAAACTTACTCTGATATGTTGTATTTTCAGTAATAAAATCAAACAAGAATATCAAAATCTTGCTTGATTCTCAAACAATACAAACAAAAATATGTAATTTTTGAAATTTACTAAGTAGGTTCTGTCTTTACAAGTTAGCACATACAAAAATGCTAGCTGAACTAATATGTTAACTAGCTTGATTATTATAATTAGTAACCAGTGTAGACCCATGTCTTAGTTACTTTCTCATTGCTATGATAAAAATACCCTGAAAGAAGCAACTTAAAAAAAAAAACAAAAAACAAAACTCATGGCTTATTGCAGTTGCTAGCTCCAGGGGATGCCATAGCAGCTGGCAAGGAAGGAATGGTTGTGGAGCAGGAGGCTGACTGCTTGCATTTGTATCCAGGAAGCAACAGGAAGAAGTCAGGTAGGGATACAGAGTGCAAGCCCCGCTGCGTGACTGGTCTTCTCCAGCAAAGGTTCTATGTCCTAAAAGTCTTACAACCTTCCCAAGCAGCGCCACCATCTGGGTGGGAGGACTAAGTGTTTCAACATGTGAGCCTGTGAGGGCTCATTTCACATTTAAACCAGAGAACATATACAGAGACATGTCATTGTGAATTAGGAAAGTAGCTCAGGGGTGGAGGGTTTGAGACCTGTTGTCCAATCGCTAGCACCACTGAAAGTCAAATGAAACAAACCCCACAGGATGTGCACTTGCGCGGTGAATAATTTTACTTGTCAATATTTCTCAGTAAAACTAGGATGATAAAATAAATATTTTATGTGCTTTCACAGGCTAAATAAGGAAATATCACATTTACTAAAGTTACATTTCTAAACTGCAGCAAAAAGCAAAACCAGTTACCTTCCTAGAAATTGCCCCTAAACAAATGTACAAAAAGTTACATAAGACACAAGTTACAGAGAGTAATAAAAAGAAAAATTACAAAGTACTAAGAAAGAAGAATTAAATTGAGCTGGGAAAATGGCTTAGCAGGTAGAATTTGCTATGACAGCTTAAGGACCCAGGTTGTAGCCATGGTACTTAACTAAAAGCAGGCCACGGGTGCTCATGCCTTAACCCTGGGCAGAGACAGGAGAATCCTGGCAGCTTGTCTGAATGAACCATCAAACTACAGGTTCAGTGAGAGATCCTGTCTTAAAAAATAAGGTGAAGAGTTATAGAGAAAGATGGCAGATGTTGAGCCCTTCCCCTGTATGTGTGAGCATGGCACTCACATCTCCCCACCGCTATCTGTGTACAAAATGGGAATATCACATGCGTGTATAAAGAATAAAGAAAAAAGTTTCAATGACTTCCAGAATTTTTGTTTGAGGAAATTGTGCTTTAGGACTTAAACACAATAGGAAATCATTCCTATTATAATGGAAGAAACAAAACCAGAAACCAACCAACCAACCAACCAACAAACAAGTGAAAGGTGCAGAACATGCAGATCATGATCCCTACTTTGTAAAATCTAGAAGCAGGTTATAGAACCTTATGGTTAGCATAAGCACCATACGGTCTAGCTTTATACAGAAATAATTTAAGGATTATTAGCAGGTTATACTCATTTTCCTTGTGCCTTTCTTGTGAATTTTGATTTAAATAGTGAATATTTCTGAGTTTATTTTGTTAGCAATGTTAAACATAAAGAATACCTTTGGATCCTTGCTTGTCAGTTTTTATCTGTTCTTCAGTAGCTAACCAAAGTTTTAAATTGCTTCTATGTTTCACATCTTGAAATATGTGCAATAACACTCCAAAAATATGCTCATTTAATAGACTGCTTAATCTTTTTTGGACTGTAAGGATTTGTACTGTGGCTTTTGTTTGTGCAATGATAGCATATCTTTCTATTCTTTAAACAATGTGCACTGGAATTCACTGAAAGGAACACATACATACAAGTTACTACAGGGATCTTGTGGTATGCATTTCTGTATACAAGCCTTCGAATATAACAATGTTTCTTCATTCTCGCTCTTTTGGGAAGTCAACCACCAGTGGAATACTAGTAAGCATTATCAACAGCTGACCAGTGAGAGCTCTGGATAGATTTAGAACTATGTGTAGGAGGTACCTGGAAAGTGATTTCAAGAGCACCGTTGAATTAAAGGAGTAAGAGAGTGGTGTTATGCAGGTGGGGAGCCTAGAATATTCTTATTTTCAGGCAAACAAGCTCATGGAAGAACGGAAAAAACAAACTGATGCAGTGTAAACCCACTGTATTCCACAGGAAAATGGGTTACTAAATTTGCTATACCAATGTGTGGGAGTCATTCTAGAGGCCTAGGAGGCTTTACTGTTTAATTTAACCTGGAGAAAACATTTAGTATTGTTCATTAATGATTCCTTTTAAAAATTGAGTACTCAAGGACACTACAACTTTATTGATGCTAAATGATCCATTCTGTATACCAAAAGTTGACAGAAAATAAATATGTTGTTTATGTTAAAGCACAAAGGAGTTCGAAAGAAATGTGGAGGTCCACTCAAGAATAGATATAGATTTAAACAAGTGAAAATCACAGCAAAAATCCTCAAAGCAGGCATGTTATTAAAATAGGAGTTTCTTTTTTATAACTACCTTAAGGGAAAACCACCACCCACAGGCAAAGGCTAGTTGGAATGTTGTGTGTCTCTACTAGTGAGGCAATGGTGTTACACACACACACACACACACACACACACACACACACACACACACGTCATCATGTGATTGAAAATAAGAAGGATTCTAATACAGCATGTTCAATTCCACAGTTATTCATGCTAATAGTATTGGTAGGGTACCATTTTTTATTCTTTTCACAAATTTCAAATGTGGTCATATGAAAACCAATTAAACACTTATTTATCATAATCTTTCAACTTAAAAAAATGATCTGCTAGCCTACTCAAGAATTCTTTTCAGAGAGTTATGCCCTCATTAATTTTCTTATTCTATAAATACAAAAAAATAAAGTTTCTTTTTTGTGTGGGCACTGACATAGGATATTATTTTCACAAGACCCCAATTTCTTTTAAATCACAGATATTTCCTTTATTGTCATTTAGAGACCATTTTCCAAGTAAAAATGCTGTGAAAACAAGACAATATCATCCAGAGCATCGCTATTGTCAGTGGTAGAGTCATGAGTAGAAGAAGCCAGTGGCCCACATTCTCACTGCCTCTGAGAGCACCTGGGTGGCACAGGTCATAGTGGTGCTGCTAACCCAGGACCGATGGATAGTTCCTAACTCATGGTCACACAGAGACCCAGCAGGGAACAAAACGAGGGAAAGATAGGAACGGGAAAGAAGGGAAGGTAACTGGGACAGAAGGAGGATAGGAAGAGTATGGGAGGTGGTGAATGTAGTCAGAAGGTACTCAGCATTATTAGAATTGTCAAAACAGATGAATAAAAACTATAAGTAGAAGTGTGTGCTTGATAGGTTCTTATTAAGCTAATGAGGAAACTCAGTAAGGTCCATGAGTCAAGTACTTCCTAACTGCCTCAGGGATTCGTGACGTTAAGTGAAAACCACGTGACGACATTGTCTGTAGGGGAATAGAAGCATCCCATCGAGTCTCCAAATTTATGTGCTTTGAGTTTAAAGTCATTACAAAGGAAGCTCGGACTGAAAAGAGCCAGTGATCAAGAAGGGAAGAACTTCATATGTATCACAGGTTTTGTTCAGTGATTCCTGGAAAACAGTATCCTTCGCCTCAGGACATTTCCTTGAAGACATGCAAATCACCCATCACTGCAAACCTTTGCTCCAATACTAGCAAGGGCTGCAGGTATAATCTAGGAGACCTCAGTCTGAGGAGAGGCAAGACAGCCACCAGGTCAGCTGGCTTTGGCTTTGTTATTGTTTCTGTGGAGTATTTCTGCCCTATGGACTCACTAAGCAATTTGGAAACTGTCCCTGGGGTGAGACAGAGACAGAGGCTAGCTTAGTTAAAAGCTTAAATATTATAATGGGGAAATGATACTTTGCTGCAAGAAATAAAAGTAGACCCTATAAAAAGTAAGGCCTCATAAAGAAATGGCCCTTCTTACTAGTATTGAGGTCATTCTTCTTAAAACACAATTCACCCACCCGTGGAAATTCTGCTGAATCTGGAGTTTCCTTATCTTACATTTCTAAGAGCTCCTGGGAAATGGGCAGATGTTACAGTAGATGTAAATAATGGTTGTTGCTACCTTAGCTGCCTGGCTTTGGTTCTGGAAGCCTTCTTTACTCAACAGCTTCACATCTTGACTACTTTCCCCAAGGTGGGCACAGCCACCTCGAATAAATGCCTCTCCCATGGTGCAAGGCATTAAGAAAGAGGTTTTAGCCTGGCAGTGGTGGCCCTTGCCTTTAATCCCAGCACTTGGGAGGCAGAGGCAGGCAGATTTCTGAGTTCGAGGCCAGCCTGGTCTACAGAGTGAGTCCAGGACAGCCAGGGCTACACAGAGAAACCCTGTCTCGAAAAACAAAAAACAAAAAACAACAAGAAAAAAAAAAGGAGGAGGAGGAGGATTAGAATGGACTCACAGCCCAAAGGATGCTAAATTTGGTGCAAGTTTGGTCCCTCTGAGTAGCTCATCCAGCTTCAAGTCCTCTCTTAGTGAAGCTGCATAGCCTTTCAGAGTGCAGTGCCCTTAGGCATGTCTCTTAGGGTCGAGCTATGTACCCTCAAACTTTGCAGGCTTTTATATGTCTACATTCACCCATCTACTAGGTAAGTCACTTGCTAGAGGAAGAGAACATGGTAATACGGTTCTCTTGTAAGACTACAAGTAAGAACACTATGGCTAATTTGGCTTGTTCAATCTTTGATGACACAAAACATGGAACAAGCAGACAAAAGGTAGTTTCAGTCCAGGCATAGTCCATGTTTTAAATCTTTTCTTGCCGTGTGGGCTGAAGAGAGTGGCAAGATTCCTCCCAGGCCTCTTCTCAAGCTAGGTTATTCACCCTGCCTCTGCAACTCTAAGATAGGATCTCTGACCCACGGAGGCATTGCATCACCACATGTATTGATCTAAAGGAGCGAGATGTGAGAAATCCATGGACCAGAGATGTATGCAGACATGACTTAAGCAGTGGAATTCTAGGCTTCCAAACCATTCTGTGAAGTTTTTGTTTCTAAACAGAACTTGGTTTCCAATGGAGCAGCTTGTGTCTGGGTCTACATTTAGGTCTTCCCCCGAGCTTTGTGTGGGGATTGCATAAGCAGGACCCACTAAAGTGGCTTTCCACAGAACTAAAGGCGCACTTTAAAGGAAACCCAAGCTTCCACTCTTGAAAAGACAGACTCTGCATGTTGCTTTTCCAGCTTGAAAACAAGACAGTCTAAAAAAAAAGAGGTAGGAAAAAAAATTAACCCTCAAAGGAATCAGGTACAAAAAGTTCAATGGGCATAAAAGAGGCTTTAGTTTGACAACCACTAGCCATTTCTAAAATAATGAGTGTATATTTAGAAAATGGGAACCATATGATGTAAGTGTAAGGATGCGCTGTAAGATTCCTGGCTTTGATCAGGCCGCAGTATCTGCTGTTACCTTTCTCACAGATAGCAACAGGCAGAGTTTGTCTGGGAGGTCTAACAAAGGGGGTATTAATCATATATCCTGTTTCCCATCTCCTTCCCTGACTCCTGTCTGGGAATCAGATGGAGGTCTGGTCGCGCTGCCTGTATCTGGTGTTGAGCCTGAACTCTTTTCTTGAAGACTCTCTCTTGCTCCAACAGCCTCTGTCATCTGCTCAAGCCCTTAGTAACTCTTCTATGACTCCTTCCTTCCCAGTATCTGCCCTCCCCCAACTGCATACCAAAGTCAAACAAACTCAGTATGTTTGTAGCTGAAGAGTAACTGGGAAACATTAGTGAAATAGAATGCAAAGTTTACAAACAAGCCTACACATGATTTGGAACTTGAATACTGGATAATTAAAATTTGTGAAATAAAATTAGATTAGCAGTAAATTATATTTGGACAGCTAAAAAATTCATGAAGAACATTTAGCTAGTTCTTACTACATGTCATTATGCCAAAACAGATTATAATTTATCAAAACAGCCATACTTAAAGAATTAAGTTATAAAAGTACTAGATGAAAATGCTAATTGTTGACAAAAGTTTGATGAACTAATCCTTTGAAGCCTGTTAGAAAACATCAAAGTTATAAAATACAAGACAAAATTTATTTGGGCTCTGTCTATAAAACACACAAAAACTCTCATAATAGCGTAAGCAAAGTAAAAGAATCCTAGAAGGCAAAGGAGAAAAAATGTGAGTATGATATATATAGTTTCATATATGTATTCTAACAATTAAAGAACAATAAATACATAAATAAATAAATAAATAAATAAACTACAGCAAAAACACAAGCAAAGGATCCAAAGAGGTCATTTGCAATAAAATTTGTATGTCTGTGTTTGTGTATAGTAGGACACTGTAAAGTTATGCTTTGCATTTATATTATTAGGTAGATTCCATATTTTATTCACATATAATGAAATTAAAATACAAAAATGAAATGTTTTTTTGCACATCAGTGAACACTAGGTATTAGAAAGAATGTGAAAAAACAAACATCTTCCTTCTATGCATTCTTGTTGAGGGACAACTGACATTATCTATCAAAAGGAGCAAGGTTAAATTGTACCAGGATTTCCCTTCTGTGTTAGACTTGCCTAGCTGCTCAAAGATGAAGGCACAAATAACCGTACCATGGCAAATGCAACCAGCAACTGAGTCACCTAATGGTCACTTAGGGAGGACTCATTAAATTACAGCCTGACCAAATACAATTTAGTCTTTGAAAAGAACAAATTAGATCTGGATGTACTGCTATGGAAAAATGTTCAAATACACAGAGCATAAAATGCAAATGTCAGGGTAGTATGTTTCATATGATTCCTATCTTAATTAAAAAAACCCTTATGTATAAAGATATTTGCATATCTCTTCGTCATGTTGTCAGGTAAGACAAAAAACACTCTTAGGTGCGATTACTTGTGACAACAGGGGGAGGAATATTTTCTTTTATGATCTATCACCCCATATAGTGGAGATTTTTCTCTAACTACATAATAACATACAAAGCTTGTTATTTAACCTGGAGTCTAGGTTAGCTAGGGAGGCACAGAAGGCCTAGGGAGTGTGTTTACTGATTGCAGAAACAACTTGTTGGGGAAACAGCACGTGTGGCCATTCTGTTCTTCATGTGACACCTTCCCTCTTGACACCCCAAGCAGGGCAGAGCCACCTAGAATCTTCCTCCCTATAAGGAAGGAGCGAGAGGAACTAGGTCTTACCAGCGTATGATTTTGAACTTCCTTCTTCTAGATTCTGGTCAGCATTCTCCCCTTTTACTTCAGCTTCCTCTGTCACCTGGCTCCCCCCACCAAGGCTTTCCTCTTGCAATGTGATGACATATTCAAAGTTTCACTTCTGTCTATGCAGAGCCAGCTGGGCCTGTCTTTGTTCTCCAAAGCTCTCCTTTCCTTTGAATACAAAGACGATACAAGCAAGAAAGCAGACATTGTAGCAGAAACTTAGAAAAAAGCTTTTTTTTTTTTCTGTACTAGACATCTGACATTAAGGTTCTGAAATTCTAAAAACCATTCCACTGTAATTACTGTAAGAGCTCATGTGCTTTAGAAAACACTCAGGTAGTTTTAAAGGAAACAGCTTGAGAACTCCTCTGGGGATGAAGGAAAACTGAAACTCGTTGACACAGATCGCATCTGTTATGACAATAGCAAGGAACATCTGACTGAAAGGACTCTGCAGTTTGACAACTCTTGGATGCTTTTGGCCTTTCTGTGTTTCTCCCCACCTTTGGGAAGCCAGGCATGAGGTTTTATATCTGCCTGAGGAGGCAGCTGTTGAATATTCTCTCAGCTTTATTCCAGTTTCTTCTATCCTGAAAGAAGCATTTAGGCTGCAGTTAATGGTGTGTAAATGACGGGATTCTTGTGACAGGATGGGAGGTTAAGGATCTGGAAAGTCTCATTATTGACAAGTCACTCGCCTGCAGGATAAAGCCAAGGAAAGCACAGAGTGACTTTGCTCCTGGTGAAAGAGGCTCTGTGAGCTCCAGTAGGCAGAGAGGGCAGCTAGATGCTTCTCCCAGGCACACCTCCACCCCCAGTGTGTGCCCGCCAGAACCACTCTCCACAGTCAACTTGTCCTTGATGTGTGTGGCTCCCAAATGCTGGTGTGTATAAACCAATCTCTCCCCCTCTCTCTCCCCCTCCCTCTCCCTCTCTCTTTCCCTCCTTTCCTTCTTTCCCTCCCTCCCCCCCCATCAGTGTACAAGAAACATTGAGACCAATTTGCAATTTCAAATTATATGGAACACCAAGGGAACCTCTATGGTTCAGGTGGTAGATTTAGAAAGATCAGATTCTGTGACACACCCACTCGTGTGTGTGTGTGTGTGTGTGTGTGTGTGTGTGTGTGTGTGTATGCTGTAAGAATCTTACATAGATGTTTGGACATCCTGCGAATAAATTCAGAAAAATGATTTTTTTCTCTGTTCATTTCAGATAAGCACACATATTTTGCATACTCAATCAAAGTATAAGCTAATTCTTAAAAAAAAAAAAAAAACTTGTTTATAGCCATTTTTGAAATCATGGCATTTTTCCAACCCCCCTTTTTTTCCTGCTGTTATTGGTGACAATAAATTATTAGAACAGAATGATTCATAACATCTGTCTTCTCAGCGAGACCCAAACTCCTCTCCTTCGTGGGAAGGATTTTAGGAAGAAGCATCCATATGGAACATAGAGAGGAAATCGGCAAAACAACTGAGTTTAAAAGTGGGTGGAAGTCTCAGGCACAGAATTCTGGGGAATCTGGTGGACTGTATGAACGTGATTTCTGTTTTCTTTCTGGTAGATCTGTCTAATCCATCATGTCTGCCAGCTGTAGAGGAATGGAAAGACGGTGACAGAGAGGGGTGAGGTAAAAAAGGACAAAATAGTGTCTAGTCTAAGATGACCCTGGAAACACCTGGAGATCTGCGCTCAAGCTTGGTACTCAACAAAAAAGCAGAGAGGCAGAGGTGCACAGAAACCAAACCTTGGGCCAATTCACCACTTCAGCTGCATGACTAAGAGCAGGAGGAAGGAGCCATTTTCAATTGCTTACCACTGTGCTCTGACCCTGCACAGTGGCAGACATGATCTCAGTAGTATCCTGCAGTCTGACAACCAAATTAATCCCAGCAGTCATTGCTGTTCCTATGTGTTTGCAACTGGAAGAGAAAACTGTGAAGGCAACTGCTCCTGTACTGAGCGTGCGTGCGTGCGTGCGTGCGTGCGTGCGAGTGTGTGTGTGTGTGTGTGTGTGTGTGTGTGTGTGTGTGTGTGTTTTGAGATGGACAGGAGTCTGGAGTGCTTTCTCTTTCTGTTCGAAGCTTCTGAGGACCTGAGAGCTCATCTCATTCTGTGTATTTCAGAGATAATGAACTGTATTTTAAAAAAGCGTACTGTGCCAGGAGGGTAGCCAGGGGCGTTGGCCTTGACCACTTGCACATGTGTGAGCTGTAGAGATACCTATGTACATCTCTGTTAGGAAAATCCATGCTGTTCAGGTTGATTGCCCAATCTGAAACGCGTTTTAAGGATTCCTCATAGAAATCCCAGCGTTTAATAATCATACAATTGCTTGTGCAGTCCAATGTGAGTTTGTGCATCTATAAGGACTTTAAAGTATAGTCCTGAATGTTGTAGAAAAGCACTATTATTAAATTATCAATGCCACTAGATAGTTTTTCTTTCAAGTTTTGGCTTTCTGTCAGCGCCCACTGAAGTATGTATGAATCTTGCTGAATGTTTTAAATATGATGGTTTAAAGGCTTACAACTCTCTTTCCACAAACTGCTATCCTCATTTTAGCAAACCCATGGAGGTGGATAAGGTGGAGCTCTTCTGAATTAAAGACTGTTCTGTTCTGCAGAATAATTTGATAAAAATAGGCCAAGTGCAGCCCAATTATTTTCACTCTTGTCTGAAAATTAAGTGAAGGGTTTGAAGCACTGGTGGCTCTGGCGTTGATGGAATTCTATCTTCATTTCTGATTAACAAATCTATTTATGAGAGTAAGACAGATTTGAAGGAAGAGCTACCAAGTGAGAAAGTTGATGAACGAGTAAAGTGAACATACTCTTATGTAACTGGTCAGTGTGAAATGACACCGTAACAAGAATCATTGGAACTCACGGAATCATTAGATGTGGAAGACTCACAATTGGAGACTTTAGTTTGACCAGTTGGTCTCTGGGGGAACAGATCTAGTTTGCTTTCTTGTTTGACAGAGGATTTGGGGGTGTGTCTTTAATTTATTAATAGAACCAGGGAGAGCTTAATGGCCATCCTGTATGAGAGTGAACATATGTAGTATATTAATTACCTTCTGGAAGAGAAAACTGCGAAGACAATTGCCCCTGTACTGTGTGTGCATGTGTGCTTGTTTTGGGATGGACAGGATGTTAGAGTGCCTTCCCTTTCTGTTTGAAGCTTCTGGGGATTTGAGAACTCATCTTTTTCTAACTTTCAGAGATATCAAAAATGAAGACTTAAAAAATATCACATATACAACAAGTCAGGCTGAATGTAGAGCTTATTATTTTCCCTTCATTTATTAGATAGTTCCTAAATTATAGCTGCTAAGTTAACATTTTCGGTATATTTTAAAATTTAACCTTTTTAATAACTTTAGTATGTGTCATTATTTAATTGTAAAATTGAGAAGGCTGAAGTAAAAGACACTTAAAATGCATTTGCCCAGGAAAACAAAACACAACAAAACTCAAAACAACCCCCCCTCCAAACCTGTATTAGAGCCAGACAGTGGTGGCACCCTCCTTTAATCCCAGCACTCAGAAGGCAGACAGGTAGATTTCTGTGAGTTAGAGGTTCCTCTGGTCTACAAATCCAGTTCCAAGACAGCCAGAGCTGTTACCAAACCCTGTCTCTAAAAGAAAAAAACAAGCAAACAAAAAACCATAATCCATCACTGAACATAAAATTTATGGTGGATTTCAGATTCCAATTGGTTTAAAAGCCCAAATACTACAACAGGACTTTGCATATTGGTTTGAGAATATGGTTTTGGGTGGGTGAAGAACTTTGTTTTGAACCTGATGTCAGTGCTAGTATTGTAGCCGAGTAACTCTGGAACACATCAGATAGTCCGAGCGGTAAGCAGCCTGAACATTTTCCCTGTCTATTATATTTTGGACTGTGGATGTTGAAATAGAAAGGTTAGAATAAATTGGGTTGAAGTGGTCTCATTGGCTTCTCTCACCAGTGATACAAACAGATTTAAGGAAGCCATGTTTCTCCTGAGCTATTCTGTCATCAAGGTGTCTTCAGTGCCTATCTGCTGGGAATACTTACCTGCATCCATAACAATACTGGGGGTCTCCTTATATTTTGATTAATGGTTAAATTCTGACTGCTCCAAAAACATCCTGTATTTTGAAGAGAAAGGAGTTTGAAAACCCCATAGTAGATATTTCCAAAGACTCAATTGCTTTATAGCCACTCTCAAATCTCAACTTTTTTTGTTTGTTTTTGTTTTTTTTTTTTTTGTATTTTGTTTTTTTCTTGTTTGTTTTTGTTTTTGTTTTTCAAGACAGGGTTTCTCTGTGTAGCCCTGGCTGTCCTGGAACTCATTCTGTAGAGCAGGCTGGCCTCAAAATCATCAATCTGCCTGCCTCTGCCTCACAAGTGCTGGGATTAAAGGCATGTGCCACCACTGCCCAGCTTAAATCTTACCCATTTCTTGCATCTAAGTTAATGTCAGGAATAATGAAAGGGAATTGGAATGGACATGTTACTATCAACAGATTTGTACTGGTTGGATCTAGTGGAATAAAATAGTCTCACCCCTCAGATCCTGTCCATCCTGTGTCGCTTGTGATTTGTACTGGTGTGTTTAGTGTTCACTGGGTCCTTACAGTAGCATAGTTATAAGTGAAAATGAGAGACACCGACGGCTGTCTACTCTGCCAGGAGAAGGTAGATAAAGGTGTTCAGAAGTTCTGTGTTATACAAGTATGATCATTGTGTGGTGATTCTTTTTTAACTTGTTAAATCTGTATGAGAACCAGTGGCTTCTTCTCCGAATCCCAAGCAGAGACTCTCCTCTCCACAAGCTCCTCTAGGCAAAGAGCTGACCACCAGCTTCTTCTCCTCTGAGGCTAGAAAATATGACAAGCAGCCAAAAGCCACTCCAGGATGCAGCTGCTCCTCAGTGCCTTAGCTCGGAGATTCTAGAACCCCAAAGTACCTGGGCTGAAATGTTGCATTCCACCTTAGCTATCAGCACTTCTTTGAGAACTTACTTAGCCTCTCTGTGTTTAATTGTCTCATTTCAATATATAGATGGTAAAATTGTGCCTATGTCCCGATTTCCGTACAAAGAGAATGAGTTAAAGTATGTTAAGACACTAGAAAGGTACCTATTACACAGTGCATGTTCAGTCCGTGTTGGTAGTATTGCTCACAGATTTGATGTGTTTGATCATCTTGACTTCTGCCTTTAATGGGTCTTCTCAGATGACTATGGGTCTTTATCATGAATTGTGTATTCGTGCTTATTTTCTGACCTGTTTTTTTTTTTTTCTCTGTATCACCAGAACATCTGAGATGCTTCTGGATGGAAGATAAAGAAGGTGAGAAACAAAAGCTGTGTGGCCTTCTGCATCACTAAATGTGTCATTGCTTTACCCCACATGAGAGAGCTTAGAGTTCTTAATTAAAGTGGCCTCGTTATCTTTGGGAGCAAGTGAGGAACAAAGATAATGCCAAGGAGACATACGTTTTCTTCACTGTATGTGGAAGACACTAAGGTCATTCGTTACCTTGATTTCGTCTTGGATTTAAGCACAACATTTTTATTTAGAGTATCTAAGGCTCTAAAATTCATTTGGATAGAGAAAAAAATTGGCTTAGAATTCACAACACTCTGGTACCTCATGAGGGAAGCAGTGTATAACTATATTAAACTGTATTTAAAAGTAACTGCTTTTTCTGAACTGTGAAATCAATTATTTTTGCTGTTCACAGGGGAGCAAAAGCCAAGTGTTGTAGCAAGGAACTTCTTGAGTATGGAGAAGGCAGGCGTTTGGCTAACTTATCCACCTGGGGCCTGTACTAGTCATCCCTCTGTTGTTATGACGTCATCCCTGGCACACAGCAACTTGAAGGAATAAAGGCTTATTTTGGATTAAGAGATGTTTGTCCAAGTTTGTCACTTGGTCACATCGCTTTAGGTCTGTGTTGGGGCAGAACATACTGGGAGGTGGTCATAGCATAGATAGGGTAGTTTCTCACTCATGAAGGCCAGAGAAGAGAAAGGGCAGAGGCAGGGAGTGCCACTATCACCGACCCCATTCAAGGGCATGCCTTTTAAACCACTGCCTCTTGAAGGCACCCTTCTTTATGAAAGTTCTACTACTTCCGATCAACATTACAATACAACACATGAGCCTCTGGGGTATACTTCATAAGCAAGCCACAACAGTTCCTTAGTAAGTTTTTGAGTTGGGAGTTCACAATCTTTTGAATGACTGTGTTTGGGAAACTCCAGTATGTCAGACATCTCAGATTTCCAGTTCTTGATGTAGCAGGAGGGTATAGGGCCACTACAGATCACACAGTCTATGTAGTCACATGTCAATTTTCCAAGTGTGGTGAGAACAGTTTCTGAGAACAGTTCTAATTTAACTTTGCCAGTAAATAGCTAGGAACAGGAGCTTCTCTTAACATAAGTGGCTGCCTCTCTCTCTTTTTGAGAACATTAACATTTTACCGAGCCAAGTTTCTATTAAGTGATAAGGTGTACTGTTCTTGATTTATGAACATTGCTTTTAGGATTATCTTTATATACGTATTCACTGTGTGACTTTAGACTTTTGTCTCTGTGCCTTAGCTTCCCTATGTATAAAATGAAGTTAATGGTAACATTGAGTCCAAGAGCCTTTTTATAAGAAGTCACTAGCACAATAAGGATCTATGAAAAGCCTGCCTCTGTTCCGTATATAACAGTGTTCTCTTATTCTTCCTGGAGAGACATGGAAGTTGCACTGATGGAAAGGAAATGAGACATGGAGTTGGCTGGCTGGCAGGTATCCATTGTTTCAGTAGTCTCTGCTCCCTCTTCCACCTGGTATTCTGATTGTCTATGGGTTAGTTTCTATGCAGCATAGATCCCATAAGACTTGATTATAGGGCTCTAGGTCCCTCTTTTGTCATCAGTCTTCTAAAAATCTTCACATTGATTGTCCCCAAAGCCAACTAAGAAATACCAGAAAGCACATTCGGAGCCGGTTACTCTAAGAAGGGACCAGGAACATGGAACTATTACTGCCTAGGGTAGCTTTTTGGCCCATAGTGATGTGGTAAGGAAGGTGAGGAGATGAAAATGATCTTGAGTTGAGGAGAGAAGATCAATTACCTATCAATGATTAATAAAAGCAATAGAGTTATAGTGTAGTTCCTTGCTATCAATATAGAATTAATCTTGAGAAGATTAAATATAATAGAGGCAAATGAGGATAACCTGCCAATATTAAAGAGTATAATTATATCTATACCCTGTGAAAAGCTTACCACTGAGCTCTGGGGGATCATACATCCATGCATGCTGTCTCAACTAGACTTCTTGTGAGTCACAGAACCCAGAAACTGATTATGGTTACTTTTTCTCCTAAGGATAATACAGAGCTTTCTACATGTTTAAGAAATAAATGAATGTGAAGTACAATAGTTAATTTGACAAACCTGATGGTTTTAGGGATTAATCATCCGAGGTTTAAAAAAGTCCCCTTGAAAGGCACAGGAAATAATCATTGCTTTGGTTTATTGCTAAGAAATATTTACCATTTGCATATCTTCTCTACCTGTCCCATCTTTCACTGAGAACATTTTTAAGAGACTTCCAACACCCTTGTCTCTCTTTGAGTCAACTTCTTGAGAAACCTGACCTGCAAAAGGGAATCTCTGTTTTTCTGTCTTCTTAGGAAATCTGGCCTACAAAGAGGACTTGGCAGTGTGAGCAACTGCTGCTTGGGCACCCCTGTCAGTCAGCAGTCCCTCATTATCTGCTATTGCTGGTACTGACATCTGAGTTTTGCAACTGTTGGCTGTATATTGTATTGTAAAGCAAGTAGTTTATTTTGTTGGTGTCTTGCAAAATGGGAAAAAGGAAGAACAGATCTTAACAACAGGTTATGGAGATTCAATAAAGTTCTCGTCATCTTGAAAAACAGAACAAAACCAAACAAAACAACAAAACAAAAGCAACACCAACCAGGCGAATCAAACAAATGTCCCCTCTGTTCTTGACATTGCATATTCCAAATGTGGAAGTGATAATGTAGATAATTCATACTCAGAAACGACTCTTTGATCAGGAATAAAGCACAGTCTCTTGATTTCATCTTTAGGACAAATATTGATACTCACACCACTGTGAATTGCTGCTACCATTTTACTTCAAAAACAGTAGTCTCTACTATCTGAGGCATTTCCACGAGAGTATAAAACAATGTGGGATGCTGAGGACCAGAGAGAAAAAAACCTGATGGGCTTGGGAATATTGATGGCAAGTGTATTAGGAAGCAGGCTTGCTTCAAGGAGAGTCATTACCCAGTGCTTACAGGCACTTCCTTGACTTATCTGGCACAACTATTTGATAGGTAATATTGGCCATCAAAGCAACATTTACACATTACTTGCAGAGAAACATTATTTCTCTGCTTTACAGTTACTTTATAAATGCAGTGATCTCCTTATGGGGTTACTCCTTCCATGCTGGGAATCACTATATGGCCAATAGACACAAAATAGTTTAGGATATAGCTGACATACATTAATGTTCAATTAAAAAATGGAACCTTAAAAACAAATGATGTAGCATTTCAAAAGTTCTGAATCAGTTCCATATTTTCTGTTATTGAATTTGGTAATAATCAAATCTTACCATTTTCCTTTTACTTTTTAATGATATTTTTCCTATTTATTTTACGTTTTCACTTTACATCCTGATCACAGCCCCCTCCCAACCCCCCTCTCACATGCCCCTTCTCT
>NW_022196904.1:166883888-166887577 GCF_008632895.1 Mastomys coucha | reverse complement strand
CCACTGAGGTCAGACAAGGCAGCCCAGGGGAACAGAATCCACAGGCAGGCAACAGAGTCAAGGTGAGTCCCCACTCCAGTTGTTGGGGGATCCTCATGAAAACCAAGCTGCACACACACCTAGGGGCCTAGGTCCAGCCCCGGTATGCTCTTTGCTTGGTAGTTCAGTCTCTGGGAGCCCCAAGGGTCCAGGTTAGTTGACTCTGGTGGTCTTCTGATGGAGTCTCTATACTCTCTGGATTCCTCAACCCTTCCCCCAACTCTACCACAAGACTGCCCAAGCTCCATCTAATGTTTGGCTGTGTGTTTATGCATCCATTTAGGGTAGTTGTTGGGTGGAACCTCTCAGAGGACAGTTATGCTAGGCTCCTCTCTCTGCTGGCTATACCTCAGGCAGACCCCTGATTTCAATTTTCTAAATGTAGTTTCTGGATTCAATAAGGATCCTTGTAATTGTGCCAGACCACTATCTAGGAATGTATATAGATAATGATCAAATTAATGACTAAAATACTCAAAACAATGATGTCAACTGTCAGTCTCAGGGATGGAGAACTTGTATGTGTGTAGGACCATATAAGGCAGCCTAGTTCCTGGTGGAGCACAGGCTGGAAACCCAGGTGACCCTGAGGCACGGCATGCATTTCACCTTGTTCCCAGACACTAGGCTCCTGACGCGAGACCTAAGCCCTCCATAGATTTGTGGCCATCAGTCACATAAGGGCAACACCCCAAGCCCCTCCATAGGTAGAGGACATGATCATAGGTCACATAGCCTCAAGACAGATCTCCATTTTAATGAGGTACCTAAAGGCCTGGAGGCTTAGCCAATAAGCTTCCCTTCCCAGACTCCTCTCTGCAAGAGGTATTTAACATCAGGCCTGCCCTGAGAACTGTGACACCGTTTTCCCTCATCTACTTCGGCCATGACTATTGTCTTAAAACCATGGACTGTCTCTTTTTATCTGGATCCACTGTGGGGAGCAATGGAATAGGCCTACAGAGCTGGCCATCTAATCTCCAGTAGAAGGCCTCTCAATGCTCACTGAACAAGCCAATAACTCTCTCCTCCCTGAAGGACTCAGACGAAGCTTCCCTCTTTCCCACTTTGGCCCCCAGCTAGATCCAGCCCTGGGGTAGTGGTGATGGAAGCATTCTGGTCTCAGCTCTTCCAGAGCATCCAGAGGCGCCTGGGTGCCCAAGTGCGGAGAGCCACAGCTGCCACCCTAAATATGGCGCTTGGCCTCTGGCCAGAGCAGAGAGCATCACAATAAACAAGTCCTTATTTGGAAAAGTTGAGTGCCTCCAGTTTGTGATGCAAGCTGGCATGATTTCCCGCAGCCTATTATGCTTTGCCACGTAGCCGATGCTGATTGGGACCAGGGAAAGTATTTAACCTGTGAGTTCTGGGGGCTGAGGGGAGGAATGAATGAGTGATTCTGTAGTACAAGGTTCCTGAATAAACTGCTTGGAGAAGAGTTCGTGGTCGCCTCCTTATTTCCGCTGGTTGGTGAGGCAACGACAAGTGGTGGTCTGTATGGGGATATCTTCTACGGCTCAGAACTCCTTGCAGACAGGGCAGTCGACTGGTAAGTTCCCAGGTAAGGTGGGACGAAAGGGAAGGACCTCGGTAAAGAGGCAATAAGGTCTCAGGAGTGGAGCGATAAAGTCCCGTTAAGGGCAAATCAAAAGTGATAGTATGGGGAACTCGCAATCTTGTCCTGTGTTTGTTGCTCTTAAGGAACTATTAAAAGCAACGAAGATAGAATTGAAGAGAGGAACCCTAGAAAGATTTCTGTCAGAGGTAGATATTGCTGCCCCTTGGTTCGCGGTATCGGGTCACCTGACGCTGCCCAGCTGGGACGAATTAGGGAGAGATCTGGATTTCACCTGGGAGGAAGGAACCTTAAAAGGTGGAGTGCGACTAATCTGGAAACTGCTTAGGAGCTGCCTGGAGGATAAAGTGTGTTCTAAAGCAGTAGAGAAGGGACAGGAAGCCTTAGAACAGCTGAAGGAAGAGAGGTCAGTGAAGTCTGAGAAAGATCAGACTGATGAGAGTGGTCCGACTCTGAAGAGGAACTTGAGAAGTTAGTACAGAAAATGGAGAAGTCCACTATTAGGGTGGAGCCCACAGCCCCAGGGCCACCTGTATCCTTATCTCCCCTCTATAACACTGCCACTTACCGTACTTCCTTTTGTCCGGAAGTTTGGCGGGAAGCTAGGGGTCAGCATTGCTTCCCTGTGTTTCAAGATGCCCAGGGGCAAAGGTTTCATGAACCATTGGATTTTAAAGTCATAAAGAACTTGGCTGAGTCAGTTCGCACTTATGGTATAACTGCGGTATTTACTGTTTCCCAGTTAGAGGCTCTTCACAGATGTTGCATGACTCCTTCTGATTGGACGAGCACCATGAGAGCTTGCCTCTCATCAAGTCAATATCTGGACTGGAAAGCCTTTTTAATAGAATATGCCAATGAACAGGCTGCTGCTAATTGAGCAGCTGGTAATCATGCCTGGGATTTGGATATGCTCTTGGGACAGGGCAGTATTGCACAGCAGCAAACCAGATATCCGCTGCAGGTGTATGAGCAAGTTAATATGCTTGCTACAAGAGCATGGAAGTCATTACCTAACAAGGGAGAAGTTGCAGGAAATTTGACTAATAGACAAATGGAGATCATGGGGCCAGTTCAAAGAGGATTGCCATTATTATCAGCCCTGCCAAGGAGATGGCCTATAATTGCGATTGACATTAAGGATTGTTTCTTTTCTATTCCTTTATGTGCTGAAGATAGTGTTAGATTTGTGTTTACCTTACCCTCTGTTAATCATGAAAAGCCTGATAAAAGATTTCAATGAGTGGTTTTACCCCAGGGTATGGCCAATAGTCCCACCATGTGTCAATTATATGTAGCCCATGCCCTTAAACCGATTAGAGAAAAGTATCCTGATGTTAGATGCATTCACTATATGGACGATATCTTGGTAGCAGCAAATTGTGATTCCAGGTTAAGAGCAGCTTACACAGAATTAGTGAAGGAATTAGAACAGGCAAGTTTATTTATAGCTCCTGAGAAGGTTCAAAAGGAAAAAGTAATAGCCTATTTAGGGACGAAAATATTTTCTCAAAAAATTGTTCCACAGAAAATTTCCTTAAGAATTGACAAACTTTCCACACTTAATGATTTTCAAAAATTAATGGGAGATATTCAATGGATAAGACCATATTTGAGAATCCCCAATGTGCAATTAACATTTGCAAATAACATTATGCTTGGAAATCCTGACTTGGAATTCTTCTCGACAATTAACTGATAAGGCACGAGAAGCATTGAAGAGGGTGGAGGAGGAATTGGAGCATGTCTTTTTGGCACGGCGCTCCCTAGTTGAAAAGATCTTGTTATGCATTTTGGCAACTGAGAGTCAACCTACAGGGGTTCTGTGGCAAGGTGCTCCTCGGTTGTGGATCCATCCCAAAAGTGCTATTAGTAGGACTGTAGAACATTATCCCTCTGCAGTAGCCTTATTAGCCTGGTCAGGTATTCAACAATGTCATCAGTATTTTGGGTGTGAGCCATATATAATTATCAGTCCCTATAATGCCAAACAGGTAGAGGTGTTCATTGCTACAATTGATGATTGGACAATTTTGAAATGTTCATATTCAGGAGACTTTGATAATCATTTTCC
>NW_022196904.1:166882484-166883441 GCF_008632895.1 Mastomys coucha | reverse complement strand
AAATATGTGCATGTTTCTGTAGATACTTGCTCTGGAATCATCTTTGCTTCCCCTATGGCAGGAGAAAAAAGCCAGACAAGTTAAAATCTATTGCTTTGAGGCTTGGGGTGCATGGGGAACTCCTAAACAGTTAAAGACAGATAATGGCCCAGTATATACTTCATCTTCCTTTGTGTCCTTTTGTAAACAAATGCATATTGATTTAATCCATGGATTACCCTACAATCCACAGGGGCAAGAAATAGTGGAAAGAGCTCATAGGACCTTAAAAGAATGATTATTAAAGCAAAAAGGGGGAATAGGCTATGGCCTTACTCTGAGAGAAAAGATATCTATTGCTCTCCTTACTCTTAGTTTTTTTCAATTGGATAACAAAGGAAAATCGGCCGCAGAACAGCATGTATCTGCCTCTTCCACTTCTAAGGGTTTTGTGCAATGGAAGGATATTTTGACAGGTTCATGGCATGGCCTGGATCCGGTATTGACGTGGGCAAGAGGATCTGTTTGTGTGTTTCCGCAGGACTGCCTGAGATCCCATTTGGATTCCTGAATGGCTTATGAGGAAAAGCACCCCACCTCAAGATAAAGTGGTTGATGCTATTGCTGATGCACCTGCCAATTCTGGTGCAAGTTGAGCCACGATGGGGAATTCTATCAGTGTTCTCAAAGCCTCTGCCTTTGAGATATTCAGCTCAAGTGTTTCCTCAATTTTTTAATACCAATAGTAGTTTGCAGTTGCCCTATTTACCATTTGGTAGGGAAAGTAGCCCTGTTGAAGGTAATTTTAGTGTATATTTAGAAGGTAGTTTATGCTTTCAGCTTGTTAAGAAAATTAGTAGTAAAGGTAAGTGTATGATGATGTATAATCAAACTGCAGCATGGTTTGAACCCCTTCATAATTTTAATCATGAAGCCCCCGCTAATAGAACTAATGGTACATGGATAAGTGACTGGTGG
>NW_022196904.1:166870549-166882411 GCF_008632895.1 Mastomys coucha | reverse complement strand
GTTAGTGCACCTGCTCAACCTAAATGGGCCCCCTTTTGTAGGGGTCAGAAAAGTGATAATTTTCCACCCTGGACTGGGTGTCAATCTAGAGGAGTGTCATGGGTAGTAAAAAATTATTTTACCTTTTCTCCCAGAATTTCAACATATTATAATGAGACTTTTAGTGGATATGACTGGAGCTATCAGAATCCTGCCCAGGCATCTGCCTCTACCCTTTTGATAATTGAATGCTGAGTGGGGTGAATGGGAGTTGCATGGATATTTCTCCCATGGCCATGATTGCCGGTGGAGCAGTAGGAAATGCCTCGTTTGAATGGAATTCTAGTGAAGTATTTGAAAGTTCAGTCAGATTATTAGCATCAGGAAAAATTGTGTCCATGCTCCGACCCCTGTATGTGTTTGGGCGCCGTTTGTGTTCATAGTTAGTAATGCTAGCCTTAGTAAAGGAAACAGGAGTAAGCTAGATTGTAGCCCTCAGGATTGCTTTTACTCCATGTGTTGGGATGGAAATAGATTCCCCCTTGCTGTGGTTGCCAGGATGCCCAGGTATATTCCCTGGCCAGTGGAAAGCCTTACCTCTCTTGCCTTATTTAGGCACAAGAGAGACTTTGGCATGACAGCAGCCATTGTTACGGCCATTACATTCGCGGAGGTTGGAGCCACAGCTTCTGCTATTGCATTGAGTTTCACTGTTCAGACAGCTCGCACACTCAATGTATCAGCTAATGTTGCAAGTGCCTTGGATACTCAAACCAGTATTAATGCCCACTTAAAGGGAGGCATTATGGTACTTAACCAGAGGGTGGATCTGGTTCAAGAACAAGTGGATACCTTGTGTCAGATAGCACAGCTAGGATGTGAGTGGAAGATGACAGAGTTATGTGTAACCTCTGCGCAGTATCAAAATCACACTCAGACTGCTAACTTGTCTAGACAATTGTCGATGTATCTTACAGGGAATTGGTCTAGAGAAATGGATCATCTGTTGCAGGATCTTTGCATAGCCATAGTCCACGTGAATTCCACCAGAGTTGACCTGTCCCTTGCTAGAGGATTGACATCCTGGATCTCTCATGCTATGAATTATCTGAAAGAGTGAGCGGGTATTGGAACTGTGGGTGCTTTTCTGGTCCTTGTCAGTATATTGGCGTTGTGGTGCATCTGCAGTATGCGGGTCTGGCAGCAATGATGGGCTGCCTTGGTAGTGCAAGCATTTGCAGCCCTGGAGGCAGGACAATCTCCACAGGCTTGGTTAACTATTCTGAATGAATAGTGTTATGCTCTCTTCACCCTCAGGATGCTAGGCTAAGCACTGCACTAGCGATCAGCTTCTAGTGGTCTCTTGGAGAGCACGTCTGATTGCATGTGGGTTGATGCCCCAGGTCCCACCTCCAGGAAAAAGGCATAGGGTGGGCATGGCACCAACTTGGCTGGTCACCAGATTTTAGGGCCATTGCAATGTCCTTTTCATGGTTACTGGAGATCAGACCTCTACTCTTGCCTGTTGCATTTAAAACAAAAAGGGGGAACTGTGGAGAGACACAGCTGTCACCCTGAATATGGCACCTGGTCTCCGGCCAGAGCATAGAGCATCACAATAAACAAGTCCTTATTTGGAGCATTGCGATAAACAAGTCCTTATTTGGAAAAGTTGAGTGCCTCCAGTTTGTGATGCAAGCTGGCATGATTTCTTGTAGCCTATTATGCTTTGCCGCATAGCCGATGCTGATTGGGACCAGGGAAAGTATTTAACCCGCGAGTTCTGGGGGCTAGGGGAGGGATGAATGAATGATTCTGTAGTACAAGGTTCCTGAATAAACTGCTTGGAGAAGAGTTCGTGGTCGCCTCCTTATTTCCGCTGGTCGGTGAGGTGGCGACACCCAAGAGTCTGAGAACCAGATGACCCTGGCCTTCCTGCAGGCACGGGGATCCCCCCAGCCAGTGTCCCCGGGGATCTCAGACTGCTCTCCCCCATCCCCGGAATGGTGCCCCACAGCTTCCCATAGCCTGACACCCACCTGGTGCCAGTCAAAACTTCCTGAGTCCCGCCTCCCCAAGTAGCTGGAGCCCTGTGTCAGTCTCAGGACCCCCTAACCCTACACATGTGATGGTCAGCATTCATTGTCAACTTGATTGGTTTTATAATCACTATGGAAATATACCTCTGACTGTATCTATGAGGATGTTTAGCTGAAAAAGAAAGATCAACTCAGGATGTGGGTGGCACCATCCTATAGACTGGGAATTCAAACTGAATAGAAAGAAGAACTCAGGCTGAGTACCAGCCTGCATCTCTCTCTGCTTCCTGATTGCCAATGTCTTTTGACCAGCTGCTTCACATTCCTACCCTCACACTTTCCCCTCCCTGGTGGACATATTCAAAATAAACGCTTCCTTTATTAAGCTGTTTTTGTTGTTGTTGTTGTTGTTTGTTTTTTTTTGTAACCAGATACTTTTTTTTTTTTTTTTTTTTTTTTTTGAGACAGGGTTTTTCTGTGTAGCTCTGGCTGTCCTGGAACTCAATCTGTAGACCAGGCTGACCTTGAACTCAGAAATCTGCCTGCCTCTGCCTCCCAAGTGCTGGGATTAAAGGAGTGCGCCACCACCGCCCGGCTAATCAGATACTTTTGACATGGCAATGAGAGAAGTAGCTTGTACAGTGTGTGGTCAGTCATCACTTAGTGAGCTGTATTTGTTTGTATGTAGCATGTACATGACTGTATATATGAGCATGTGTACATGGAGACATGATCGGAACATTATTGGCTGTCCGTTATGCTCCATGTTGTAGCCTTGAGATAGGGTCTCTTACTGAAATGGGAGCATGGCATTTTGTTAGGTTGGCTGTTCACCAGCCTCTCAAGGATACTACGGTTAAATAAAGGCAGTCATAGCAAAGCCTGGCTCTTTTATTTTTAAAATGGATGGTGAGGATTTGAACTCAGACTCCATAGCTTACAGAGGAGCCCAGTGAACCATTCATTCCGCCAGTCACTGGCTGTACTACTTACTTTTAATGAAATGACTTATTTGTTTTTATCACTTCTGCATTCATTTTGAGAGTTGATTTATACCACTGATGTTAACAACATAAAACTATGATGTTACTCATCATGAAGGAGAGCTCAGCTCAATGAAAAGAAATTCAAGGGGAAATTTTAAGATCCTTGGTCAGAAGCTTGTACTTCTTTGGTGTAGATGAAGTTTAAAGCAAAATAACAGTGCTTCCTTTATCTTCTAAAGACTTCATCTAAGTGACAGTCGGTCATCAGTGGGAGAGGTCATTGGTTCAGTGAAAGTTCTATGCCCCAGTGTAGGGGAATGCCAAAGCCAGGAAGCAGGAGAGGAGAGGGTGGGTTGGTGAGCAGGGGGATCGGGGAGAGAACAGGGTTTTTGTTTGTTTGTTTGTTTTTTTCTTTTTGGAAGGGAAACCAGGAGGGGAGATTTCATTTGACATGTAAATAAAGAAAATATCTAATAATAAAATAAAATAAAAAAGAAACAGGGATGCCACGCCCACTTGTCTACTCCAGTAAAGTCTGCAGTGTCAGGCTTAAAGGCCTGATCAGGAACCAGAGGCGTACGGCTTCAAAGGGAGTGTGCCTCCTGGGTATTCAGTCAGTCGCTGGCATCTCCTAACTCAGACGTGTTCCAGATTAGTCTTTCCAATCGTCAACACACCTTTTTATTCAGGCATAAAGGTACCCCAAGAAATGATTCGTAAATAGTTAAAACTAAGATTAAACATTGTTCCCTGTCCAGCACAGCATTCCAATATATTTTAACTTATTACCAAGCTGTCATTAGCTTGGAATTTCTCATAAGGAAGCTGCCTAATCAGACAAGGTGTCCTCAGAGTTAGCAACAGGTTAGGCACTATTGCTAACTGTAAACATAGTTAGAATTCTCAGAGCAGTCCCACAGAAGATAGAATTATTTTACATATCAGAGAGTAATTGAAGGGCTTCCATCACTTAAGGCCATTCTCAGGAACTGCTAGATTGGGACTTCCTGGTGCTTGCCTTCAAGAGACCCAAAGAATAAGCTTGGGACTGCCAAGATAGCCCCAGTGGGAAGGGCACCACTGCTCTTCTGCTTCACACCTGGATGCCTAATCTTACTGACCTTGATGTGACTGTCACTTGCCTACTTGACTTCTGTCTTGCTGTCTGATCTTACTGACCTTGATGTGGCCCTCACCTGCCTACATGACTTTTGTCATCTGCCCTGTTTTCTGTATACTATATAAGCCTGGTTTTCACTTTGTGCACGGACTCATACATTTAGATTTGAGACAGAGAATTCCATTCGAGCTTCGAGCCTCATGCAGTCCGCAGCCCCCCGGGCCCAGAGCACTTGGGCTGTGTTTCAGGTAACCTCAGATGTATCTCAATTGCTGAGCTGCCAGATTTTTCATTTCTCTTTTGTAATGACTATAAAAGCCTGATGCCATTTTTGAGAAATACACTCAGACTCAGCACTTCTTTGTGTTGACTCTGTTTGTCATCCGCTGAATTTTTTGCCCACCTGACCAGAACTCTCATCCCTCGGAACAAGAGGTCCCCACAGCGAACCCAGTCTGTGGCACAGGGAGACTAGATATCATGTGGAAATTTATTAACCATCATGGTGTCCCTAATAAAAATTCTTTTATTAGCAGCTAGTCTACCTTTAGAATGCCTTAGCCAGTGTTACAAAGGAAAACATACAGAGTAATACTTATAAATACAAAATGATTATTTTGGCATTCCCCTCTTTTTATTGCAACGAGATTTTTTTCCTCACATAATATAACCTGATTATGGGTTCTCTTCCCCACATTCCTTACAGTCCCTCCCCTCCTCCTCTCCCATCTGGATCCACTCCCTCTCTGTCTCTCATTAGAAAGCAAATAGGATTCTAAGGAGTAATAATAAAATAAAATATAGTAAGAAAAAACTAAAACTACCACACCAGGGTTGAAAAAGACCAACAAAAAGAAGGAAATAGCCTGGGAGAAGGCACAAGAATTAGAGGCCCACTCATTCTTACATTCCCATAAAAATGCTAAGCTGGGAGCCGTAATACATATTCAGTCATCTTAGTGCAGACCTTTGCATGCTGCTTCTGTCAGTGTGGTATACAGCTTTAGCCCTACTATTTAAAGGACCTTGGTTGGTTTGTGTGTGTGTGTGTGTTCCCTATCACCCAATCTGTATTTTTTTCCTACTAATAATCTCAGAAATTTTGGAAGGATTTCAGGCATGTCTTTCTTCTGGTCTCAAAAGATACAGGTAAAACAAGAGGGCCCATTAATGAATCTTCTTGAAGTATTCTTCGGACAATTTTGAAATCAGCTTGGTCACAGAGGAATCTGGCATGCTGTTTATGAGGTAGACTTCTCCATAGGCTCAAAGTGGAGCAGCTTCACTAAGCAGAGTTTCTTCTATATACTGCAATCTATTAGAAGGTCAATACTCAGACATGTGATGGCTTTATTAGGGTCAGGTATAAAGAGCTCTTTTAGTGCAACACCAGGGTTCACCCAAAGCTCCCCTAGTCCTCAGATTTTCAGTTGATTGGATCTGATGAGAGTGCAGTGTTGACATGGACCAGCATACAGTTCTTCTTGGATGTGGTGGATCAGGCAAAATGACCAAGGTAAGAATTCATGGAGACTGCTACCATTTTCACAGTTCGTATTGTGAAACTTACTGGCTTTGCCGATGAAAGCACATACAAAGGTGATACCTAAAGGATAGAAGAGAAACATCAGTATTTCCCCCCAAGGCATCAAGTATTCGCTCCTTAAACTCTCCGTTGACATAGCGATGCACTGAATTCTGGATGATAGCAGGATCATGGCTGAGGAACTGGTGCAAGGACGAGTTCTGTTCAAGTAGAGTAAGATCAAAGTACTTTATTGAGCATGGTCACCCAGAAGCAACAGGCTGGAGGTTTGCAGAAGCAGAGGTGCTCTTAGGAATGGTACTTACCTGAGGAGGACTAGATTTGATGGCACTAGAAGGAACCGTTCAAGCTTTCAAGGGATGGGAGTAGCCATAGTTCTGCCTAGTTATGATGCCTATGAACTACAACAATGACTAGCATGGCCCAATTACTCTAAGGGGTACAATAGTGGTGTATATAGCTTGCCTATAACCAACAACTTTCTAATTGAGTTTAATAAATATGCTAAACTTTCCTAAAGCAGATACACTATCATAATACTCTTGAGGTAATTATGTCAACTACAGTAGGAATTTGACAGGCTAATAGAGTGCCACTGCTTTTCTAGGTCAGACAACCAATGCTGAGAGTGAGAAACGTAGATATAAAATTGGCTCTCTTTCAACTGAATGCTCTTTCCATAGTAGAAAACACTCTTGGGTTTTCATAAGTCTAAGTTCAAACACACAAACATTTAAAATCTATCTTGTTGAACTTTATGAAGCAATAAACTTTCACTTTAATGAAATCTATTTCCAATGAAACAGAAATTTATTATTCTTGGTATAGGTACCTCTGGAGAAAATGATTTATATGTAATGTTATGGCTAATCATAACTGCCAATGACCATCACACACCAACAAAGAGGGAACCCAGTTGAGGAACTGCCTCTATTACATTGGTCTGAAGGCAAGTCTATGGAGTGTTTCCTTAATTTCTAATTGGTAAGGGTTAGTTTATTGTGGGTGGGTCTATCCCTGGCAGGTATAATCCTGGGCCTATAAGAAAGGCAGCTGAACATGAACCTAGACACCAGTAAGCAACATTCTTCCACGGTCTCTGCATCAGTTCCTGTCTCTAGGTTCCTTCCACTGAGTTCTTATTGTGGTTGTAGTCTTATCAGTCAAATAAAGCCCATTCTTCCCATTCTTCCGTAAGTTGCCTTTGGTTAGTGTTTTATCACAAGAACAGAAACAAACAGAAACAAAGTAGAACAAATGGGATTCATGCTTAGTATAGAAGTAGGAAAGAAATTATGGTAATGTTTTTTATTGTTATTTTTATTTCAAAACACTAACTTGAAAAAAGGCTCTATTATGGTTAGAGCCTTTCACGATGTCTGCAAACAGGCAAACAGACATATGACTCTGTCCACAAAATGTGAATAGTGACAGCTATTATAATAAAAATCATGTACTGAATAAGGAGACACTACCCACTTTCACATGCTTGAGTAGCTCTTGACCCTTCCTTCCGTTCATTCTCCCCCTTCCCAAATATTGAGTGTCCCAAGAACCACACAAGGCTTGTGACACAACGGACATTAAAATCCAGTCAGATGAAGGTTCTAATGCCACAGAATTTGCAGTCTAGCAGGGAAGACAAATGTTAGCAATATTGTGTTATGTCAGGATGTGCTGTATCATCTGTATCTCTTCTCATGTAGAAATGAAAAAATGTGAGACTACAAAAGAATGATTTCAATAAAGAAAACACTGCTTCCAAACAAGAGGGGGAGAACACTGCATCTTTAACATGAAATGGGGTATACATATTTTCCTTAGAGAACTAGGTCAAATCTGTATTACTAGAGTGAATTAATTTTTAAATAAACTAGATTCTCTCCAGAGAGAAATGCAGTGGTAACTTGTGTCTTATCACCAGAGTTTAATTTTTACATGAAAACTGTAAGCAAATGACTCAGGCCCACAACCTCTCTCTAACCAGTTTGTGTAAATCTCTGTTGATCTCAGAAAGATAACTGGGGTCATAAGTATGACCACAGGATGACATGGTGTTTGCTAAGGGTTTTTACATCAAGTAATCTCCCATGGGTCTAGCTTCGATTTAAGAGTATTATTCACAAAATTTTAATTTTATGGTGTTCAAAGCTGTCTCTGTCTGTCTGTCTGTCTCTGCTTCTGTCTCTCTCTCTTTCCCTCACACTCTCTCTAAAATTAGAGGTAGGAGGTTGGGGGAACCCTCCACAATGCAATAGAGACCTGGGAGGTGAGAGACTCTCGGGACTCAAAGGGACCTTAGATGAAATGCCCAACAGTAGGGAGAAGGAACTTATAGAGCCCACCTCTAGCAGGAAGACAGGGCATCAAATGAGGGATAGGTTGCCATCCCACAGTCACTACTCTGACCCATAATTATTCCTGTCTGAAAGAACTGCAGGGATGGAAATGGAGAGGAGCCTGAGGAAAAGAAGGTCCAGTGACAGGCCCAAAGTGGGATCCAACTCAAGGGAGGTCCCAAGTCTTGACACTATTCCTGAGGCTATGGAGCACTCAGAAAAAGGGACCTATCATGACTGCCTTCTGAAAAACCCAATAAGCAGCTGAAAAAGTCAGATGCAGATATTTGCATCAACCAATGGACAGAAGCTGCTGACCCCTGTGGTTGAATCAAGGGAAAAGCTGGAAGAAGCTGAGGAAGAGGGTGACCCTGTAGGAGGGCCAGCTGGGAGGAGGTATGTGATGTGGAACAGTCATTGGGTGTATCTGGAGGGGAATAAAATCTGGAGTGTAAATAAATAAATAAGTAAATAAATAAAAGATTAAATAAAAAAAGTAAGTATTGCAGTATGGACATAAAAAGAGCTCAGTTTCCTGCCTCTCCCATCTGTTTTCAAGCTCTGCTTCTAAAGGCTTTGTTTCCTTTCCTGGGCAGGTGTTTGCTACTCCCTCACTTGTCCCTACCTTCTGGGCTTAGTGATCCCTCAGTTTTAGAGCCCTAAGTGCTGGAGTCCCAGGTGCTTGGCATCATCTTCAGGTAGCTCTTAGCTTCTTCCAAAATAAAAAGACAGACATTTATGATGAAACAATTAACAACTGTGGATTAGCTCAATTTAAGAACAACTATTTCAAGACAAAATACGTGTGTTCCTAGTTTACGGTTCCATTGATTGGTAGACACTGAAAAGAACTAAGAAATAGCTCACTGAAAACAAAATGCAAGAATAAATTTTGTGCATCACCCAAATAGGTGTAAATGTATATGCATGTGTGTGGTGAGATCACACACAGGAAAAAGAGAAAACACTTCTTATATTAAGTGATTTTTCTTTTAGCATTTGATTTTTAATAATTTAACACAGTGATTATGCAACTCACTTATGAGAAATCAACATAACACTAAAACTAAAATATGAAATGACAGGACAAAAAATCAATACCTGCAAATTAATCACAGTTTGGTTGGCAACAGATTCCTCAAAGTAATATTATGTTCCAAGGCAGGAGGATAATGACTTGGAGCAACTAAGGCAATATAATAACTGGACAAGAGAACTGTTCAGTGAGATATTTAATTGGTGAGTATAGGGAAGGGTTGAGTTTTCCATTATGCTTTCTTCTAAAGTTTACGTTATTCATGCCTCAGTCTTAAATCTCAAAATGTTTTATAACTAAAATTTAAAGCAAAATGTAAGCGTATTATTCTAATCTTAAGATGATTTAAATTTTCTAACAATGTTGCTTTATAAGGCAACAGTGTGGAAACCTCAAACCCACTTAGAAGGGGGAACAAAAAAATCATGAGAGGCAGAGGGAGGGAGGAACCTAGGTGGCAAAGGGCAGGGGGAGGGAAAAGAGAGAAGTAGGATCAGGTATGGGGGTGGGGAGACAGGAGAGAAGGCCAGGAGAATGAATCAAAATATGCAGTGGGGTTTGTTGGGGAGACCTCTAGAAAGTCTCAGAGACCTGGGATGTGAAAGGCTACCAGGACTTAATGAGGATGATACTAGCCAAAATGCCCAACAGTTGAGAGATGGAATCAGAAGAGTCACCTTTAGTTGAGGCGGGGGGCCACCCACCCATGTTCAAAATTTTTGACCCAGAATTGTTCCTGTCTAGAGGAAATGCAGGGACAAAAATAGAGCAGAGACTGAAAGAAAGACCACACGGTGACCACCCCAACTTGGGATGCATCCCATGTGCTCACACCAAACTCTGACACTATTACTGATGCCATATTGTGCTTGCTGACAGCAGCCTGGCATGGCTGTCCTCTGAGAAGCTCTAGCAGTAACTGACCGAGACAAACAGGTCAGGCACATCTAGGGAAGAGTTAGGAGAAGGACTCAAGTAGCTGAGGGGGGTTGCAACCCCATAGGGAGAACAACAGTGCCAGCTAATCTGGACCCCTCAGAAATCCCATATACTAAGCCACCAACCAAGAATTATACATGGACTGGTCCATGTCCCCAGGCACATTTGTAGCAGAGGACTGCCTGGTATGGCCTCATTGTGAGAGGATGCACTTAATCCTTTGGAAACTTGATGCCCCAGGGAAAAGAGATGATGGTGGGGGTGAGGTGGAGGTAGGTAGGAGGGTGGGGGAGCATCCTTTCAGAGGTGGAGTGTATGGAGTGAAGAACTCTGGGAGGGATGTCCAGGAAGGTGGGCAACTTTTGGAATGTAAGTAAATAAAATAATTAAAACAAACAAACAACAAACCCCAAACCATCATTTTACCTGTCTGACACTTTTTTTTCTATGACTACCTTAGTCCTACCACAAATTGTGTCTCATGAGTAAGCATCCTTTTAAGCATGTTCAATAAACTACACTTATGAACATCTTAGTCAAATAATTGGAGACCAGAGGGATAGATGCTTTGTTAGAATTAAAAGTTCTTCAGGAGACTCTAACTAGCTCTTGGTTTTATCAGTAGACTTCGATGGAGTTAGAAGACACTAAATACAACAGACAACCAGATATTGTAATCATGAAGTTATTTAAGAGAGCAACAACCTGGGGAGGGAAGCCAGCTCTGTAATGAGCTCATTGGTAGAGAAATATAATCAATCAGAGCACATCTGTATGGTTAGTAAACCACAGGGCAGATGTGTTGCAGAGGACGACTGGATAAAGTACACAGATATGTACAGAGGACAGTGCCGGGAGGAAACAGCTTTGAAACTGACTCCACCTAGACTTGGAAGCAGCTAGGATAACCTCTGGCCATGTCACCCTCCACCTTTCTTCTAATTAACACAATCATTTGAAGACTATTTTGTTAGTAAAATTTCAGGTAATTCTGCTAATGCAGTTTCTTTGTATTTTCGTATGAGGACCTACACATATTTTCTCTCAGATTTTGCCCATCTTTTCTCCTTTGCTGTTCTCTTGACACTCTGAGCCAGGATAACTTCAAATGTTTCCTCCATCTGCTTGAATATCTATTTTCCCACCTTACATATGTGATGTGTGAATTTTCCCTCTTTGTCATTGTTTTAGAACAGAAAATATTAAGCCGAATTTAGTATATCTTGATTTTTATCACTCAATGGTTGTAGAAATTTCGAGTTAATTTGTTTTTCTGGGTAAAGGAAGATGTAACAGTAATAATATAGATCATTTTGTCAATATTTCCAGCTATATTATTTTCTATTTTTCATCGAATTGAATTTTCTAGAACCTCCATGACAATGAAAAGGAATACTTATATCATATATAAGCCTTGCTTAGTGTCTAATTCTTAAGATGTTTTATGACATTAAGGTGTCAAATGTCTATTCACCATGTGTTAATACAGTGTAAATATTTTGATACATTTTCAAATTCTATTTGGGAAATTTATTTTTAGTTGTGGTATCTATATCCATCTGGAGAATTCACAAGACACTTGTGGAAACACCTGCCTTATGTCACGTACTGCTGGTCAGGATGTTAAGCCTGTTAAGATGTTGTGTATAATATTACCCATAAGCCTTTATGTGTAAAGTTTAGACCTAAGAGAGGATTTCTCCTTTTTTCTTTTATTTTTCTTCATTAATTTTCTTCCTGGATAATCCATTATTAAAGGTGGAGTATTAAATCCAAAGTAAGACAATAAGTGGGAGAGGGTGGGGTGGCAAGCAGGGGGAGGGGGGAGGCAATAGGGGTTTGTTCCTGTTGTTTTTGGTTTTTTGGTTTTTTTTTTGG
>NW_022196904.1:166861735-166870436 GCF_008632895.1 Mastomys coucha | reverse complement strand
TAATAAAAAAAAGGTGAGGGATAATCCTGTCAATTTCATAGCCTCAGAAACTACATGGACAGAGTCAGGCTCAAGTGAGGAACACTGCAAATGGAACAGGACCACATGGAATTCTGGGAACTGCTGCTTCTGAGTCCTTTCCCTCTGTGAATCCACTATGATTACAGGCAAGGCTTCTCAAATTATTGATATTCAGGCTGAGCGATACTTTTCTGCTTTTGCAAAATGAATTTATGGAGACTTCTCCATTGAAGTATTTCAGAGAGATGACTAGCATACATTTTCTGTTTGGTATATTTTATTATTTTTTCCTCCATAATTTGAAGAGATTTCATACTGAGGCTACTGACAAAGTGTTTTGTGTGTATATGTTCCATTACCACTTTATATTTTACTTTTGTTGAATGAATTGATTATTACTCATTATAGACAGATGAAAGGACTGAACCCAAAATAGCATTTGTCATGAAATCTGACACATTGGAGCTGTCTGAATACAGTGTCTATTACTTTAAAAAAATAAATCCAAAGTAATATAAAATTTTGATAATTTATTATTTCAGATATATTAGAATGTTTATGTGTTTAGATATTTTTATATTCTGTGAATAGATTATCAGTTTCTGTTTTACACCCATTGACCTCTTTATCACTCTATAATCACATTATTTGTTTCTTGGCATCATCTATGACATATAATTTAATTTTATCTTCTATAATATAGGCACTCTATTCCCTTAGGTTTTTTATTATCATAGGATATATTCTCCATTCCTTTATATTTAGCTCCTGTGTCTCTGTAGTAATTTTTTTCTATAAAACAAATGAGAGAAGTAAAAATAATGTAATCATTTTATGTATTTTGATTGTAGAATTTAACTAATTTATGGTTGAAATTTATTTTTTATTGGATATTTCTTTATTTACATTTCAAGTCTTTTACCCTTTCCAGGTCTTTCCTTCAGAACCCCCCCATTCTCTCCCCCTGCCTCTATGAGGGTTACTCCCTCACCCACCAACTCCCATCCTCCTGCCCTGGCATGCTCCTACACTGGGGCATCGAACATCCTCAGGCCTGAGGGCCTCTCCTCCCACTGATGTCCAACAAAGCCATCCTCTGCCATATATGTGGTCAGCACCATAGGTCACTCCTTGTGTATTCTTTGGTCCAGTCCCTGGGAGCTCCGGGGAGTCTGGCCTGTTGACCCTGTTGCTCCCTCCATGGGACTGCAAACCCTCTTAGCTCCTTCAGTCCTTTCTCTAGCTCCTCCATCTGGGATGTCTGAGTGAAGTGCAATGTTTGGCTGTGAGCATCTGCCTATGTATTTGTCAGGCTCTGGCAGACCTTCTCAGGAGACAGATATATAAGGCTTTCATTAGCAAGCACTTCCCAGCATCCACCATAACGTCTCGGTTAGGTGGCTGCATATGGGATAGATCCCCAAGTGGGACAGTCTCTGTCCAGCCTTTCCTTCAGTCTCTGCTCCACACTTTGTTCCCCATATTTCCTCCTGTGAGTATTTTATTCACCCTTCTAAAAAGCCCTGAAGCATCCACATTTTGCTCTTCCTTCTTAGGCTTCATATGGTCTGTGAATTGAATCTAGGACATTCCAAACTTTTGGGCTAATATCTACTCATCAGTGAGTAAATACCATGTTTGTTCCTTTGTGGACTGAATCACCTCCCTGAGGATGATTTTCTCGAGTTCCATCCACTTGCCTGTGAATTTCATGAAGTCGTTTTTAATAGCTGAGTAGTATTCCATTGTGTAAATGTACCAGATTTTCTGTATCCATTCCTCTGTTGAGGGACATCTGGGTTGTTTTGGGTTTCTGGCTATTATAAATGTGGCTGCAATGAACATAGTGGAACATGTTTCCTTATTACATGTTGGAGCCTAGGAGTGCTATAGCTGGGTACTCAGGTAGTACTATATCCAATTTCCTGAGGAACTGCCAGACTAATTTCCAGAGTGGCTGTACCAGCTTGCAATCCCACCAGCAATGGAAGAGTGTTCCTCTTTCTCTACATCCTTGCTAGCATCTGCTGTCGGCTGAGATTTTGATCTTAGCCATTCTGATTGGTGTGAGGTGGAATCTCAGGGTCTTTTCGATTTGCATTTCCCTGATGACTAAGGATGTTGAACATTTCTTTAGGTGCTTCTCAGCCCTTTGAGTTTCCTCAGTTAAAAATTCTCAGTTTAACTCTGTTCCCCATTTTAACAGGTTTATTTGGTTCTCTGGAGTCTAACTTCTTGAGTTCTTTGTATATAATGGATATTAGCCTTCTGTCAGATGTAGGATTGACAAAGATCTTTTCAAAATCTGATGTTTGCTGTTTTGTCCTATTGACGGTGTCCTTTGACTTACAAAAGCTTTGCAATTTTATGAGGTCCTATTTGTCAATTCTTGATCTTAGAGCATAAGCCATTGGTGTTCTGTTCAGGGAGTTTTCCCCTGTGCCCATGTGTTCGAGACTTTTCTCTACTTTCTTTTCTATTAGATTTGGTGTATCTGGTTTTACGTGGATGTCCTTGATCCACTTGGACTTGAGCTTTGTACAGAAAGATAGGAATGGATCAATTCAAATTCTTCTATATGTTGACTGCCAGTTGAACGAGCACCATTTGTTGAAAATGCTGTCTTTTTTTCCTTCCCCTGGATGGTTTTAGCTCCTTTGTCAAAGATCAGGTGATCATAGGTGTGTGGGTTTATTTCTGGGTCTTCAGTTCTGTTCCATTGATCTACCTGCCTGTCACTGTACCAAAACCATGCAGTTTTTATCACAATTGCTCTGTAGTATAGCTTGAGGTCAGGGATGGTGATTCCCCCAGTTCTTTTATTGTTGAGAATAGTTTTCACTATCCTGGGGTTTTTGTTATTCCAAACAAATTTGAGAATTGCCCTTTCTAACTCTATGAAGAATTGATTTGGAATTTTGATGGGGATTGCATTGCATCTGTAGATTGCTTTTGGCAAGATGGCCATTTTTACTATATTATTCCTGCCATTCCATGAGCATGGGAGATCTTTCCATCTTCTGAGGTATTCTTTGATTTCTTTCTTCAGAGACTTGAAGTTCTTGTCATACAGATCTTTCACTTGCTTGGATAGAGTCAAACCAAGATACTTTATATTGTTTGTAGGTATTGTGAAGGGTGTCATTTCCCTATTTTCTTTCTAAGCCTATTTATCCTTTGAGTATAGGAAGGCTACTGATTTGTTTCAGTTAATTTTGTATCCAGCCACTTTGCTGAAGTTGTTTATCTACTGTAGGAGTTCCCTGGTGGAGTTTTTGGGGTCACTTAAGTATACTATCATATCATCTGCAAATAGTGAAATTTTGACTTCTTCCTTCACAGTTTGTATCTCTCTGACTTCCTTTTGTTGTCTAATTGCTCTGGCTAGGACTTCAAGTACAATATTGAATAGATAGGGAGAGAGAGGGCAGCCTGTCTAGTCTCCAATTTTAGTGGGATTACTTCAAGTGTCTCTCCATTTAGTTTGATGTTGGCTACTGGTTTGCTGTATATTACTTTTACTATGTTTAGGTATGGGCCTTGAATTCCTGATCTTTCCAAGACTCTTAACATGAAATGATGTTGAATTTTGTAAAATGCTGTTTCAGTATCTAATGAAATGATCATGTGATTTTTTTCTTTGAGTTTGTTTATGTAGTGGATTACATTGATGAATTTCTGTATATTGAACCATCCCTGCATCCCTGGGATGAAGCCTACTTGATCATGGTGAATGATTGTTTTTATGTATTCTTGGATTTGGTTTGCAAGAATTTTATTGAGTATTTTTGCATCAATATTCATAAGCGAATTTGGGCTTTGTTGGGTCTTTGTGTGGTTTTGGTATCAACACAACTGTGGCTTCATAGAATGATTTGGGTAGAGTTCCTTCTGTTTCTATTTTGTGGAATAGTTTGAAGAGTATTGGTTTTAGGTCTTCTTTGAAGGTCTGACAGAATTCTGCACTAAACCCACCTGGTTTTTTTGGTTGGAGACTTTTAATGATTGCCTCTATTTCTTTAGGGGTTATGGCACTGTTTATTCTGTCTGATACTGATTTGGTATTTGTTATCTGTCTAGAAAATTGTCCATTTCACCCAGATTTTCCAGTTGTGTTGAGTATAGAATTTTGTAGTAGGATATGATGTTTTTTTTTGAATTTCCTCAGTTTCTGTTGTTATATCTCACTTTTCATTTCTGATTTTGTTAATTTGGATAGTGTCTCTGTACCTTCTGGTTAATCTGGCTAAGGGTTTAATCTATCTTGTGGATTTTCTTAAAGAACCAGCTCTGGGTTTGGTTGATTCTTTGTATAGTTCTTTTTGTTTCTACTTGGGTGATTTCAACCCTGAGTTTGATTATTTCCTGTCATCTACTTCTCTTGAGTGTATTTGCTTCTTTTTGTTCTTGAGATTACAGGTGTGCTATTAAGCTGCTAGTGTGGGTTGTTTCTGGATTCTTTTTGGAGGCACTCAGAGCTATGAGTTTTCTTCTTAGGACTGCTTTCATTGTGTCCCATAAGTTTGGGTATGTTGTATCTTAATTTTCATTAAGTTCTAAAAAGACTTTAATTTCTTTCTTTTTTCTTCCTTGACCAAGTTATCACTGAGTAGAGTGTTGTTAAACTTCCATGTGTATGTGGGCTTTCTGTTGTTTTTGTTGCTATTAAAGAGCAGCCTTAATTCATAGTCCTCTGATAGGAGGCATGGGATTATTTCAATCTTCTTATATCTGTTGATGTCTGTTTTGTAACCAATTATATGATCAATTTTGGAGAAGGTACCATGAGGTGCTGAGAAGAAGGTATATTCTTTTGATTTAGAATGAAATGTTCTATAGATATCTGTTAAATACATTTGGCCCACAACATCTGTTAGTTTTAATGTGTTTCTGTTTAGTTTGTGTTTCCATGATCTGTTCATTGCTGAGATTGGGGTGTTGAAGTCTCCCACTATTATTGTGTGAGGTGCAATGTGTGCTTTAGTCATTTCTTTTATGAATGTGGATGCCCTTGCATTTGGAGTATAGATGTTCAGAATTAAGAATTTTCTTAGAAGATTTTTTTTCTCTGATGAGTATAAAATGTTCTTCCTTATCTTTTTTGATGACTTTTGGTTGAAAGTCGATGTTATCAGATATTAGAATGGCTACTCCAGCTTCTTTCTTGGGACCATTTGCTTGGAAAATTGTTTTCCAAGCGCTTTACTCTGAGGTGGTATTTGCCTTTGACACTGAGGTGAGTTTCCTGTGTACAGCAAAATGCTGGGTCCTGTTTACATGTCTAGTCTGTTAGTCTACGTCTTTTGATTGGGGAATTGAGTCCATTGATGTTAAGAGATATTGAGGAATAGTGATTGTTGCTTCCTGTTATTTTTGATGTTATTTTTATGTTTGTGTTACCATTTACTATTGGGTCTGTTGAAAGAAGATTACTTTCTTTTTCTAGGGTGTAGTTTTCCTCCTTGTGCTGGTGATTTCCATCTATTATCCTTTGTAGGGCTGGATTTGTGGAAATATATTGTGTAAATTTGGTTTTGTCATGGAATAGCTTGTTTTCTTGATCTCTGGTAATTGAGAGTTTTGCTGGGTATAGTAGCCTGGTCTGGCATTTGTGTTCTTTTAGGGTCTGTATGAGATCTGCCTAGGATCTTCTAGCTTTCACAGTCTCTGGTGAGAAGCCTGGTGTAATTCTGATAGGCCTGCCTTTATATGTTACTTGACCCTTTTCCCTTACTACTTTTAATACTCTCTCTCTGTTTTGTGTATTTGGTATTTTGACTACTATGTTACAGGAAGAATTTCTTTTCTGGTTCAATCTATTTGGAGTTCTGTAGGCTTCTTATATGTTTATGGGCATCTCTTTCTTTAGATTAGGGAAGTTTTCTTCTATAATTTTGTTGACGCTATTTACTGGCTCTTTAAGTTGGTAATCTTTACTTTCTTCTATACATATTATCCTTAGGTTTGATCTTCTCATTGTGTCCTGGCTTCTCATGATTTCCTAGATGTTTTGGGTTAGGAGCTTTTTGCATTTTGCATTTTCTTTTATTGTTGTGTAAATGTTTTTTGTGTTATCTTTTGCATCAGATATTCTTTCTTCTATCTCTTGTATTCTGTTGGTGATGTTTACATCTATGACTCCTGCTCTCTTTCCAAGGTTTTCTATTTCCAGGATTGTCTCCCTTTGTGATTTCTTTATTATTTCTATTTCCGTTTTTAGATCTTAGATGGTTTTGTTCAGTACCTTCACCTGTTTGGTTGTTTTCCTGTAACTCTTTAAGGGATTTTTGTGTTTATTCTTTAAGGGCTTCTACCTATTTACCTGTGTTCTCTTACTTATGTCCTTCTTAAAGTCTTCTGTCATCATCATCAGGTGTGATTTTAAATCAGGGTCTTGCTTTTCTGGTGTTTGGGGGTAACCAGGGCTCACTGAGTGGGAGAAATAGGTTCCAATAATGCTAAGTAACCTTGGTTTCTGTTCCTTATGTTCTTGCCCTTGCCTTTCACCATCTGATTATCTCTGGTGTTAGCTGGTCTTGTTGTCTCTGACTGTGGCTTGTTCCTCCTGCAAGCTTCTGTGTCAGTACTCCTAGATAACTAGTTCTCTTTGGGAGGAATTTAGGTATGGAGAGTGGTGGTACAGTGTTAGCTCTGGGGTGCAGCCAGAAACCAGAAGGATCCTGTCCCAAAGTGTTCCTTGTTTCCTATGCCCTGATGTCTCTGGGAGGATCCCTCTTGGTTCAGGAATTTGAACAGGAGTGGTGGTCTTACCTTCATTCACAGACTTCTTTGCACTCCTGGAAGGCTAGCTCTCTCATGGTGTTATTTGGGTATGGAGCCCTGTGGCACAGGATCAGCTCTGGGCCCAGATGGAAACCTGGTTGAAGAGATTATTGGTTAGGAGAAAATTAACATCTCTATTGTATATGAGACTTCTGGTTGTTTTATAGTTCCATTATTAGACTACATTTTTGTCCTCTTTTTGTTTGAGGATTATTTTTTCTTGTTATGTGCTCCCATTTCTTTCCCTTAGCATTTAGTTACTAACTACAATATTGGTTATTATAGTGTTTTTATTTTATATTTTACAGGTGTAACATTTTAAGGTGGTAAGAACATTTTTAATCATTTACTATGTTCTATACTGCTATCTTTTTCTTTCCCATGTTTAAATTATTTATATTATATAATTTATGTTTTATGTTATATTTTAGATGAAAAATTATTGTTATACTCAATTTTTATATAATTAAGATCTCAGCTATCAAAGGTTAGGCTCACTCTATATATTATACATTATTACATATTATTATATAATACATATATTATTGTATAATACCTGTATATAATATAATATTATATACATATATATGTATATATATACACACATATATTTATATAAACTTTCATGGCAAATTTTATAGTGACTTATAAAACACCACATATATATGAGGTGATAATTCTGTTCAGTAACTTGATTTGACTCCTCATTGTAAAGATAAAGAATTGCATTGTACCCATCTAATTATAAAGAATTAGTATTTGTCAATGAAAAATAAAATTTAAAGAGTAAAAAGTAAAAAAAGAAGTAATTGTGAATCAGACATGTATTCAACTGGTGCATATTTTACATTTCTGTCCTCTTATGTTGCTAATAGCTGCTTTCCATTTCAGATGGAAAAACCCATTAAGATTTCCTAGGGCTAGTGCTAGTGAACTTCCCTCTGAGCATGTAGAGTAGCTGGTTATACTCTCCAGCTGTGTAGTACTGGCTTCCCAGTAGGACATAGTCATTGTGTGCCTTCTGTAATCACTGGGTAAATAGAGGGCCAGCTTGCTTTCTATCTGGATGGTGCTGTTGGAAAGATTTCATATTTTAATGTGACCATAGGATGGTTCCAAAATTGGATGGGACCTCGGGTTTTTCCCATAGTCAAGTGAGACAGCCGGACTACATCATCGACCAGGCCTCAGCTCAGCTCCATAGATGTGCAGGGCCTGACCTGTTTTTTTTTTTCCAGATTATTCACTGTGCTGATTAGTTAGTTGCACTTAGGCACTCAGGTTGGGGAGGGCGGCAGGCTGCTGTCTGCACTTGTCCAGTGCCACAGTCTAGGATACGCGATTAGAACTCTAGCTTCTTGTTAGGATACTGGGCTGTACACATAAGTGTGTATGGCTGTATTCTAGGGTCTGTCATAGTGTGGTGTTATTAATTATAGCTTTGTGGAGTTGCTGTCTAAGTTCTGGGATTAGCAGGGCTGTGGGATCCACCCTGTCACTATGTGGGGATAGAGACTGCTTGTCTAAATTATATAAACTCTCCTGGTAACTGTCTAAATGTGGCCTTTGGTATGACTTTTGTCCTTAAACCTACAGATTCTGAACCAATGATCATTTCATTACATTTTATATGATTTCAACTTCCCTTGTTTTGGTGATTGTTTGATCTAAGACTTGCAAGATATATTCTAAATTTCTCAGTAGTACTTTTTGTTATCTTGGTATTTTTTTTTTTCTGAGCTTGGTAAAAGCAAATTTATTTTGAAACATAATGCTTATTTTTAACAAACATAAATATACTTCATTTTTATTCACTGAAATTAATATAGAGTAAAACTACACAAATATACATCATAGCTAATAATATATTTTCTTTTCTTTTTTTTTTTTTTTTTTT
>NW_022196904.1:166860113-166861472 GCF_008632895.1 Mastomys coucha | reverse complement strand
AGTAAATAGAATTAAATCACATTCTTGTTTCCCTTTTGTACCCCAACTCCTCCCAGAGACCCCCTTTTCAATACCTATAATATTTTTTGTCATATTCCTTAAAATTTATAAAATATAATAAAAATGAGTACTATAAAAGTTGTTTGATATAAAACAACAATCAATTTAACAGTGATATGTAGGTGCTTGTCTACAGCAATACTGAAAATACATATGTTTTTCTCAGTATAAATTTCAAATAACTTCAAACATGTTAACTGTATATTTCAAAATAATACATCACTACTAGTATTTTCTTAAATGAACATAAAATATATAAAGTCTTTCTGTTTGTTTTGTATTTAGTACAGTTTAATGTCTTGGCTCTTTCTGTGGTACAAGTCCAAAATAAGAACAATTTTTAGACATTGGATTTCATTGTAATAAGGCTGTACTTCAGTGACCCTCACATCACCAAAGGATTTTACCTCTATTGTAGCTAAGCTGAGAGTTGACAGTTCTGCTGTGCCAAGGAATGAATTATAGGCACAATTTTTGGATACAGACTTCCTGCTATGGTCAAAACTATTTGACTTGAGTGATTGACTTCATTCTCAGCCCACAGAGAATAGGTTACATTCATTTAATAGACGGTATGTATTAAGATAGTCTATCCATGAAGTCATTCACCAACTGTTTCAATGAACCGTGGTTCTACTTGGAAGGTGGCACAGACATTAGGTGTGGGTAAGAATCTGGTTCATTGGCTGTGATAATTTGGAAAAGCATTCATCTCATAGAAAGAGTAACTTGCAAAGTCCCCTTCTTCAAACTTGATAGAAGAGCTACAAATGTCAAACAAAGCATTCAGTCTCACTCTTTGTTGTTCTCTTTCTTACAAGCCACCCCTGCAAGTTAATTGTCTATGTCTCCCTTGGGTATATAAATACTTTTGAAATATATAAGCTGTTCTGAAACCATAGGGTGGTGTAAAAACATGAAATAAACAATACTACTAATAGAGAGGCTGAGATAGGAGAAGCAAGATTTCAAGACCCTTATGTTGTACACAGCAAGACACTGTCACAAACAAGCTGAAAGTACATATAGATTGTACAATATTAGACCTATTTCTCCAATTACCAAATTAGAAAAACCATTGGATGGCAATCAACAAATTTCTAATTCCTCATATTTTTCGATTTCAATCGCTTAGGATATGTTGGTAATACTAATTTTCATATTAAGATATTAAGAAAAGGTAATTGTCACTTCCTGTTGTTTTTGTTGTAAGATGAGGAATTAGATTTTATGGATTTGTTGAAAGATTACTTTCTTGCTTCTTCTAAGGTGTAGTTTTGCTCTTTATGTTGATGTTTT
>NW_022196904.1:166854641-166859438 GCF_008632895.1 Mastomys coucha | reverse complement strand
GTTTCTATTTCCATTTTTAGATTCTGGATGGCTTTGCTCATTTCTTTCACCTGTTTGATTGTGTTTTCTTGTAGTTCTTTAAGGGCTTTTTGTGTTTCTTCTTGAAGGGCTTCTAGCTGTTTACCTGTGTTCTCCTGTATTTCTTTGAGGGTGCTATTTTTGTCTTTCTTAAGGTCTTGTATCATCATCATGATAAGTGATTTTAGATCTGAATCTTGCGTTTCCAGTGTGATGGTGTGTTCAGAACCTGCTGTGGTGGGAGAATTGGGTTCTGATGATGCCAAGTAACCTTGGTTTGTGTTATTTATTTTCTTACACTTGCCCCCACCATCTGGTTATCTCTAGTGCTACCTGCCTTTGCTAAATCTGACTGGAGTCAGTCCTTCCTGTGATCCTGGTTGTATCAGGACTCCTTAGAGTCAGGATGTCTCTGTGATCCTGTGATTCTGGAATCCTGTGATCCTGGGAGCACTTGGGAGTAGGACTTCCTCTGCGTGTTGTGGGACTGTCTGTGGAGCTTGTGCCCATGGCCTGCTCAGGACACCAGCCCAGACAGACTGGAAGGAACCTGAGCCACTCTGCTGGTGGAGTTCCTGTGTGCCTGGTCCCGCAGGTCCCAGTTACTCCTGGTGTTGGGACAGATGTTGGGTCCTCCTCACCTCTGATATTGAGAGTATCAGAGCACCTGGGAATGGAGCTTCTTCTGGGTGTTTTGGGACTGGCTGCAGAGCTTTCGCCCAAGGTCCTCTCAGGACACCAGCCCAGAGAGACCAGAAGGACGTTATCTTGGTATTATAAAGTTTAAATTTCATTGGTGTTTTGTCAAAAATATGTAATTTGTAAAACCAGAATAAATTGATTGATTTTTTCAAATTTCTCTATAAAAACACATATACACACAAATTATATTCTCTATTTGAAGAATATAAATTTCTATGCATAGTTCCAATGATGTGGTGATAAATGTTTTATTCACAGCTTTCTGATTGGATGGTTTGTAATATTTCTGTGGTATATATACTACAATCCTGGCTTATTTCAAGCACCCTGAGCGACATCACCAACTATGTAGGTAAGAAGAGTATGCATAATGAGCTCTCAAAACCTGATTCAAACAAACTCTGAAAACTACTGTATATATATATATACCAAGTCAAGTTTACTGATATTATTAAATATTAATATTTTTGATATTTGATATAATTATTTTAAAAATATTTATTTTACTTTAAGATTCTGTATACCTGTATGTATTTGTACACTAGTGTGGGTATCAGCAGAGGCCAGGAAAGAGTGACAGATCTCCCAAAGCTGGAGTCACGTTCTGTTTTAAGACTGTATATTCAATTTTCATAAATTGTTCTTGGAGGCCCAGTTATCTTCCCTGTCCACCTTGTTAGTGCCATGCCTTGTGAGCCATTAAAATGTATTCTGGGAACTGAAGAGAGTTTTCTTCAAGAGGGGTAGGGTCTCTTAAACACTGAGCCATCTTCTGTCTTCTGTGTTTACTTAACTGCTGAGCTGTGATTTTACATTAGATGACTAGGTACCAAGAGTTGTATTGAAGTCTTCTGTTGCAATAGGATTGAAACAAATTATTTTGCATGTTTGTATGTGTCCAGGGAGCAGTATACCATGCATAAATGAAGATCAACTGACAACTTACAGGAGTCATTTGGTTCCTTTTCTACCACATGGCTCCTGCTTACTGAACTCTGGTCATCAGGCATGGCACCAAGCAGCTCTGCCAGTTCAGCCATTTTGTAGGCCCTACAGCATCACTCATTCTCCAGCCTTCTTCATATGTTGAGTAGATACTTAACTGATGTGCTTTCAGTCCATAGAGTTCATAATAAATGCATCAACTGTACTTTATTACTGTGTAATGACTGCTACATAATTTTTAATAATAAATTCCACCTTTTCTGATAAAAACACTGTCATTTCTATTTTCTTAGTTTGTGTTTTTCTGGCAGTTGCTGATTACATTTTATTTTTCACCTTCATCACTTCATCATAAGAATGTTTTAAAAAGAGAAAAATACATTTGATGTAGCCTGGTGGTCTTTATTTTAAGAGGAGAATTCTATCTGTTCACATTCAAGAAATGATTTAATTTTATTTAGATAATCTTTGGATTTAGTGACTATTTTTTTCTACTTTTTTTTGGTGTCTGTTTTTAAAAGCTGGCTGATTTGATGGATATTTATTCTATTTGTTTTCCCTGGTAAATTTGGATGTTTTGCTATCATTTCCCTTAAATTAATGGTTTTCCTGAACTCTGCTTCAAAATTTGTGGAATAAAGTCAGTCATTTCTCATATTCAGAGTGCACGCATGGTTGGGTAGCCCATTTCCCTTGGCAGTCCCACTTTACACGATAAAGCTTGTTTGAAGCCATCACATTCTCTCTTTCCTTTCTTCCACTAAAAATTTATTGTACCTTCCCACTGACAACTCCTAAATCTCCCTGTCATAGTTCTTGTATGTCCTAACATATTTTGCTTGTGTAAGTATTTTTAACCCTTAATGTTAAGCAGCTGGAGACAAATTAACACTGCTACTTTGTCTAAGGATGTGTTTGGCATTCATACATGTACAAATTAATCACGTTTAGGTTTTGAGATTTCTGTCTCCTCTTTTTCCATATTGAAATTTCTTTTTCTTTAGCTTGTATTTGGGTAATTCTTGCAGTTCTTTTCCTTTGGCTGTTCTTACCATCCAATGTCTTACAAATCATCAATGAAAGAACGCTCATATCTTGATGGGCTAGAGAATTAAGTTTCATACTTTAAACTATAAGTTTCATTCTACTATTTTTCCAACTTCTGTTAGGGGAAATACCTGTTTTATATTTACTTGTTTGAGATCAATGCATGTTCAATCTTAGAGCCTTTAAGGTTTTTTAAAAAAATATTTAGGTGATGGTAACTTTACTAAGGTATGTTGAATTTTTATTTTTAATCTGACAGAAAAGAGCTTTCAATTTGCAGATATTGTTTCTGGTAAATAGACAACGGCTTTTATTTGTTTAATTACCTTGTTCTTTCATCAGTTCCGTTTTGTTCTAAATTCATCTTATGTCTCTTGCTTATAACTTTCCTTTTCACAAAGCTATCCATTTCCAAGCCCTATCTTCATGATTTCTCCATTCCCTAGTTTCTTGAGATATTTTTGTTTTTTTTTTGTTTTTTTTAACTTTGATTGCATTATGATGAGAAAAGTTACATTTCAATTTATCTGAATTTGTTAACATTTAAAAACATATTTTAAGTAAATAGAATTAAATCACATTCTTGTTTCCCTTTTGTACTCTAACTCCTCCCAGAGACCCCCTTCAATACCTACAATATCTTTTTTGTCACATTCTTTAATATTTATAAAATATTATAACAATAAAAATAAGTATTATAAAGGTTGTTTGATATAAAACAATAATCAATTTAACAGTCTTATATAGGTGCTCATCTATGGCAATAGTGAAAATACATTTTTCTCAATATAAATTTTAAATAACTCCAAACATATTAACTGTATATTTCAAAGTAATACATCACTACTAGTATTTTCTTAAATGAACATAAATATATAAAGTCTTTTTGTTTGTTTGTTTTGTATTTAGTAGAATTTAAAATCTTGGCTCTTACTGTGGTACAAGCCCAAAATAAGGACAATTTTTAGACATTGGATTTCATTGTAATAAGGCTGTACTTCAATGACCCTCACATCACCAAAGGATTTTACCTCCATAATAGCTAAGCTGAGACTTGACAGTTCTGCTGCACCAAGAAATGAATTGTAGGCATGACTTTTGGATACAGACTTCCTGCTATGGTCAAAGCTATTTGACTTGAGTAAGTGACTTTATTCTCAACCCACAGAGAACAGGTTACATTCATTTAAGAAATAGTGTGTGTATTAAGATGGTCTATCCATGAAGTCATTCACAAACTGTTTCAATGAACAATGGTTCTGCTTGGAGGGTGGCACAGACATTAGGTAAGGGTAAGAATTTGGTTCATTAGCTGTGATTATTTGGAAAAGCATTCATCTCAGAGAGAGAGAGTAATTTATAAAGTCCTCTTTTTCAAACTTGATACAAGAGTTACAAATGACAAGCAAAGCATTCAGTCACATTCTTTGTTGTTCTCTTACCGGCCACCTCCCTAGTTAATCATCTATGTTTCTTTTGGGTATATAAATACTTTTGAAATATATAAGCTGTTCTGAAGACCACAGTATAGTGTAAAACATGAAATAAACAATACTACTAATAGAGAGTCTGAGATAAGAGAAGCAAGATTTCAAGACCCTTATGTTGTACACAGCCAGACACTGTCACAAACAAACAAGCTGAAAGTATATATAGACTGTACAATATTGGACCTATTTCTCCAATTACCAAATTAGAGAGACCATTGTATGACCATCAACAAATTTCTAATTCCTCATATTTTTGGATTTCAATCGATTAGGATATGTTGGTGATATTAATTTTCATATTAAGATATTAAGAAAAAGTAGGAACCGCAGGGCGGCAGGGGCAGGATCCTCTCAGCTTCCGAGTGACAAAGGAGGATCAGCGTCCTTCTCTGCCCCTTCCCTGCAAGTGGAGGGCCTACCTCCAGGGAACGCCTTAAGCCAGAGACTCGGGCAAGAGCCACCATTTTCTCTCTGTTGAGTTTCTAAGACCGGAGCAGCCAGTCGGGAGGCACAGGCCCCAAGAGTCACAGGGGACTTGCAAGGCAGCAGGGACAGGACAAGCTCTAGTCAGAGACACTAAGAACATCTAACACCA
>NW_022196904.1:166851899-166852473 GCF_008632895.1 Mastomys coucha | reverse complement strand
CAAGATGAACTCTCAATTCTGAACCTCTATGCTCCAAATGCAAGGGCACCTACATTCATAAAAGAAGCATTACTAAAGCTCAAAGCACACATTACACAGTACACAATAGTAGTGGGAGATTCCAATACCCCACTCTCTGCAATGGACAGATCATGGAAACAGAAATTAAACAAGGACACAGTGAGACTAACAGAAGTTATGAAACAGATGGATTTAACAGATATCTATAGAACTTTTTACCCTAAAACAAAAGGATATACCTTGTTCTCAGCACCTCATGGTACCTTCTCCATAATTGACCATATAATTGGTCACAAATCAGGCCTCAACAGATACAAGAAGATTGAAATAATTCCTTGTATCCTATCAGATCACCATGGACTAAGGGTGTTCCTCAATAACAACATATACTATAGAACGCCCACATACACGTGGAAGTTTAACAACACTCTACTCAATGATAATTTGGTCAAGGAAGGAATAAAGAAAGAAATGAAAGACTTTCTAGAGTTTAATGAAAATAAAGCCACAACATACTCAAACGTATGGGACACAATGAAAGCAGTCTTAAGAG
>NW_022196904.1:166847412-166851889 GCF_008632895.1 Mastomys coucha | reverse complement strand
ATATCTAATAAAAAATAAATAAAATAAAAGAAATAAAAAAAGAAAAAGTAATTGTCACTTCCTGTTGTTTTTGTTGTAAGAGGTGGAATTAGGTTTGTGTGGATTTGTTGAAAGATTACTTTCTTGCTTCTTCTAGGGTGTAGTTTTGCTCCTTATGGTGATATTTCCCATCTATTATCCTTTGTAGGGCTGGATTTGTGGAAAGATATTGTGTAAATCTCATTTTGTCATGCAATAAAAATTAAATCTAATAATAAGTACCAGAGTCATTGATGAGTTTTTAAATACAGTAACCAGAAGCTGCATTCTCTCTCTATCTCTACTGTCTCACAGCACTGGAGAAGGCACTTATCTAAAGGTTAGTTTAGTCCTCTGTGAAAGGATCTATGTTTGAAATATATAATAATAATTGAATGATACAGAATAAAGATTTCTTTTATAGTACTTGCTTCTTAAACAATTCTTCACAATATATTAGTGTGACAGTTGATTAACCATTCAGATTAATCATCAATCATTAATCAAACTGAAAGGTACTCTGATAACTGGGAAACATATTTCTGGGTATTTCCGTGGCAACATTTTTCGAGGAGGTTGATGCTTGAATCTGTGGTCTGGGGGAGGAAATTCTGTGTCAGTGGGTGCCGCCACTCAGTGGAGAGCTCTGGTTGATCAGAATGGCAGGAGAAATGTGAGTTTCCACCCTACCTTAGTTTCTGCCTCTTCTGGAGCTTGGCTCATTTCTCCTGACCATAGACATTGTAACTCCATATTTTCTTTGCTCTATGAGACTTGTATAAGTAATATTCCCTGCCACCCTGTGACAAATTCCTAGGACTTGAGCTTTGAGCTTTAGATTGGGAGTTAGTGTCATTGGATTCCAGGTGTCTGTGGTTTTTAGACCTCACTGAGCCAAGCTACTGGCTTTCCTGTATCCTGAGGTTATAGTCAGTATGTTCTGCAACTTAGCCTCTGTAATGTGTAAGTGAATACAACTAACAAATACTCTCTGTGTATCTATATCTTTCATGTCTTAATGGTTCATTCTGGATCATTCTGACTAGTACATTAAGCAATATATAATTAAAGTTTGTGGGGAAAATTGCAAAGCTTCTTTCTTCCAAGAACTAAATATATTTTAGGTATTTCATGGCTTTTATAGAAAAGACTTTAAATTTTGCTAATAAAATATAACATCTTATACAAGCCTTGACAGTTTATCTGTAGCCTTGTGACTAAATCAGGTAAGATTTCTATTGTAATGCTGCCTCTGAATTAAATTTTTTTCTGAAGGTTACTTATTTAGTAAGGGATATGTAGCTTGAATTCAAATTCCCAAAGCTGAAGGTATTTCTTTTTCTGAGAATTAATATACATATAAATATTTGGACTTACAGCCCACAAAATGTATGTGGCTGTATTACAGTCATTCAATTTCATATATAGTATATTTATTCTGTACAATCTATTTTCTCATGAACCTTTAATTTGCATCTTTCATGGATAAATGGAAAGCAAGATGTGATCAAAGTTGACTGAAGATAATTGAACCAACAAAGTTTAATCCTTACAAGCTAATGTTGAAGCTGAGGCTCTGGGAGTATAATCTGAAAGGACTGAAAATAATGAATTTTTAGTATTCCTGTTCTCCCTCACCCCAGTTCTCCTTCAATTCTCTTTATTATTCTTCTCAAGGATAGCTCTCTTTTCCTGGTTTGTATTTTAGTATTCTAAGGGTTGCTTTGTATATTTCAGGTCAAACACTGGCTTCAGATGAGCCCAAGTGCATCAATGGCTGTGGTGGTGTTCATTGTACACAGCTCTGTGAGTTATCATTGTGGAGGCTGCTAATTCATGTCCATCTTGAAGCTAACGGAACATCAGTTAGCTTCACAGAAAGGATGCTGTAGTTTGCCTTGATGGTGGCAATAGCACCACTGACATTTTTGGGTGACCATTTTGCCAGAATAAAGAGGGCAGAGAGCTGTGTCTATGCCATGGGTAAGGTATCATATCTGCATGTGGCTGGCTGAGTCAAAAGGAAGCTCTGATGGAGTCTGCTAACATTCTTAGAGGGGTTCCTCCATGGCAGAGGCTTGTTTTCCCAGAGGGAAGGGAACTCAGGGACAGCACAACAAGTTGGTTTGAAATTTTGCTACAGTAAGCACTCAGGAATTCATTAAATTTCATGAAAGACATGGTAAATTATACAATTTAGCTAAAAAAACAGGCAAAACAACTGAAGGCGACAGGCTCAGCACTGAATTTTTAGGACAGATATCTTCAGAGTTTGTAGTCTAATACCCCTTTTCTTTTTCTTAATTGAAAGTAAATTCTTCTTGCGTATAATACAACCCAACCGCATTCTCTCCCCACTCCTCGTAGCCCCTCTCTTCCCCAGATAAACTATCCCTCCATCCCCTCTTCAGAAAAAAAGCAGGCCTCCAACAACCAACAGCCAAATAAGACAAAATAAAGCACAATAGACAAGGCATAAGCCTCTCATACTGAGGCTGGGCAAGACAACACAACAGGAGAAAGAATCTTAAGAACATGCAAAAGAATCCAAGACACACCCACTTTCACTCTTAGGAGTCCCTAAAACCCATCAAGCTAAGAGGTATAATATATACACAGGACACAGCCAACGTATTCTATGGTAGTGTCAGGGGTGAAAATTAAGTTACAAAATTTTAATAGAGCAGTAGAATCATGAGCATCCGGACAAAGGGAGAACTTTAGTTTGATGGGATTTTTGCTGTTATTGTTTGTTATCAAGAGAGATGAGATCCATCAGCATCCAGTTCACAAAGAAGTGGCTCCTTCCTCAAAACTGTGAAAAACCCGAAAATCCTGACAACCTACATACGAGTGACTGGGAGTATAGAGAAGATCAGGGATCTCCTTGCTAATGTTCTAGCACCCCTGGTCACATGTCAGTGGCATTTTCATTGCTGGAGAGGAGTTGTTCAGAGTGGGAGAGCTTGCAGGTACTACCAAGATGAAACCAATGACCGTGTTTCTGGAGAGTGGAAAGTGAAGGAGTGTTTGAAGTGAAGCTGCAGAGCTGAGTGAGGACAAGATGCTGCAGCGCTGCAGGCACTTAATGACTTCTGGCATAAGTAGTGGTTCAGATGACAGAGCTAACTATCGATCTAAGCAACACAAAGAAGGCCAGGTTTATGTGGATGAAAATCACAAATTTAGAACATAGTCACATGTACTCAATTCACAGTTCCTTTCAAACATCACAATAGATTGAATCATGTGTCTATAGATAGTTACTAACACTATTGGGTATGATTGGAACAATGAACCAGATATTCTCTTATGTTTCTAAGTCATTTATTTTTTTTACATTAAATTTTACATCACTTTAAAATTATATTATAATTGTAATTCCAATTAATATATTTTAACTTAAAACATGTTATTATACATATTTATGGAGCATAGTGTAGTATTTCACTACATGTATATAATGCATAATGATCAGATCAAGGTAATTGGCATATTTATCACCTCAGACATAAAGAATTATTTTTAAGGTCTTCTCCATTAGCTATTGTGAAATATGCTGAAGGTCAGCTTCTTCAACAGATCAGCTATTGAGGAGGATATTTGTAGTCCATGGCTAATCACTCAGCAGATCTTTTCTATGAGGAAGCAAAATGTAATGCTCTGGAGCTGACTAAAGTGGGGAAAAAATACACACACACAGACACACAGACACAGACACACAGACACACAGACAGACAGACAGACAGACACACACACACATACTTAGTGGATGAAACAAGGCTGCAATGATGTTAATATTTCTCTTAGTCCTTTTTATATCATCTAAGACAAAAATTCTCTATGTAAGAAAATAGATCACCTCATGACCACAAGTTACATATTCTCCAAAAACAATCACGACAAAAGCATATTACAAAGACAAACTAAAATCATTACACAAAGTGAGATTACAATGTGATTACTAATTATATATTCTTTTGAAACAAACACCTACCTAAATATTTCCCATCTTTCTTTCCACAAATTCACCCTAACCCAAAGCAATAATTCTTTTGTCATTGATTAGCAAAGTTTAAGCAAGCCAAATCTTTTTTCTTTTTTTATTAGATATTTTCTTTATTTACATGTAAATTTCTCCTTTCCCAGTTTCCCCTCCAAAAAACAAAGAAACAAACAAAAACAACAAGAACAAACCCCTGTCGCATTCCCCCTCCCCATGCCTTCCACCCCATCCTCTCCCACTTATTGGCATTCCCCTACACTGGGGCACAGAGCCTTCACAGGGCCGAGGTTCTCTCCTCCTATTGATGATCGAATTTGCAATCCTCTGCTATACACATGCTGCCATGACCTGGCCTGCAGGTCCAGTAATTCGGGGGATCGAGGAAGGTCACAACCTGTGAATAAAGAATGGGCGAGAGAGACGATAGGACTCAAGGAAGCATTGCTTGTCAAG
>NW_022196904.1:166844058-166846946 GCF_008632895.1 Mastomys coucha | reverse complement strand
AGCCAGGGTGGGTCAGGGCTGATGGCCTTAGGCTATTTGAGTAGAGGAGGAGATGGGATGGACCATTCTTAGTGAGACCCAAAGCAAAACCTATCTTTCTAGCATGCTTCTTGTAAGACCCGAAAGTTGAGAGGCTGGATGAAGGGCGGGGAGTCTGGGGCACGCAGGGCCACAGAGATGGGAGCCTGTGATGGCTCTTCAGTGTCAAGGTGATGATAGTGGACCTGCACTGGTTTGGTAGTGGAGTCAACCTGATTCTTAACAAAGGTAGTTAGACGATTAAAGGCCCAAGGGCCAAAGAAGAGAAGAAGAAGGAGGCCCACAAATGGTCCCAGCAAGCTGGGAAGGAGGGTGGTGAGCCATGGGGAGGCAGAGAACCAATTCTGATACCAAGATTCATTCTTCAAGGCTCTGGGTGACTTTATCTAGACTATTTTAAACTAACCCTGCCTTGCTGGAGTAAAAACAGCATTCTTCCTTGAGTGCCACGCAGAGGCCTTCTTCCTTGAGGAAGACTAGGTCCAAGCCTCTGTGGCTTTGGAGGACTACCTCGGCTAAGGAGTGGACCGAGTCTTTAAGGTCTTGGATACCTAATTTTAAGTTGTTGACATCACGGTCGATAAGCATTTGTAGGTGGGCAAAGCCTTGTTTGGAAGTAATGAGTGAGGCAATGCCTGTGCCTGCGCTGGCAGCGCTGACCCCTAAGATGACTGCAAGCGTCAGAGCGGTTAAGGGCTCCCGCCTGTGCCTAAGAGAAGGACCAGGAGGGAGCATATTGGGTCCCAGAAGGCAAGTCCCAAAACCACAAGGCAGGACAGGAGTGGGAGCAACAAGAAGACACGGAGGGGCCACTGGTAAATCCAGACAGAGGAGTCACTCTTCCAAGTGATCTTATCGGACTGGAGTGCAGGGGGAGCAATGGCCCTTATGAAAAGGATGTATTATAGCCTAATCCTGCCCAATCTAATTTAGGGGTGGTTTGTATAGGGACTTGACGTTCCTGGCTGTTTTTTTTTTTTTCTAACCCCTGTCCGGGGAGGAGCCCTTGGTCCAGCATCTGTCGAGTCACAGTTGTGGAAGGGCTAAAAAGGTAGACTCCCATCTGAGTTAATATGTCTCTGCCCCAAAGGTTAACAGGGAGGCCAGGAACTATGAATGGCTGGACGCAGCCTGAATTACCATCAGGATCTTCCCAGGTCAGGACCTGAGAGCTCTGGAGGGTATTTGTAGACATGCCTATGCCCTGTAGATGGGTTAGGGAGGGCTGGCATGGCCACAAAAGGGGCCAGGAGGCCTGAGAAATGACAGTGGAGTCTGCTCCTGAGTCAAGAATACCTTCAAAATATTTGCCATTAAGTTTAAGTTTAAGGTGTGGGCGCTCTTTAGTTATCTTTTGGACCCAATAGATGTCAGAGGATCAGGGACTGGAAGGCCCCTTAGGTGGCCCCAATGAGGGTATAGAAGTATCAAGAGGGAGAGGCAAGGCCTGAGCTATATGCTGGCCTTGACAGATGGTGAGGGGCCCTCTCGAGGAGGAGGCCAAGGTCTTAATTTCTCCGGTATAATCATTATCCACGAGGGATGGGAAGATGGTAATACCTTGAAGGGCTGCGGAGGCTTGCCCCAAAACAAGATAATAGGTTTTAGGGGGTGGGGGCCCAAAAGTCCCAGTAGGGATGGCCAGGACACCCTGATCAGGGGTTAGTATTGTATAGGTGGAGGCACAGAGGTCCAGTCCTGCGCTTCCGGGGGAGGCACGACAAAGGGCTGTGGCAGCAGGGATTTATTTGGGAGTGGCATCTGGTTGGGTTGTGGCTGGCTGGTACCCCGAGGCTGGCAGGAAATTGATAGGTTGAGGGACCTGGGGCTGGCCCCTCACCCTGTTTTCCAAGTGAGGCGGGAGTGGATTGCCCAAGATATCTGTCTTGGAGTGACAGGCAGGTGTTGGCCCAGGGTCTACCGTGGCGGCAGGGGGGACAGACACTAGTGGGAGGTCTTTGTGTGTGGACCACAGAGGTGCAGAGGAAGAAGGAAGGCGAGAAGGGGTAGAAGAAGGAGCAGAGGCTGGGGCAGATGGGCGTGTCTCAGACCAAGTGACAGGCGGTTGAGGCGGACAAGGACTAGAGACAGGAGCGGGCTCTCCAGTAGTCTGAGAATGAGTGACAGGAAAAGTCAAGTGGACTGAGGGGTGCTGTGAGAGACAGGGATGAGCTTTATAGGAGGAAGAGCAGAGAGTTGAAAGGTGAGAAAAGCATTCCTGGAGTTGAAGAATCTCGGTCAGTTCCTGAATTTGGGAGATGAGGCAAGTCTTCATGTCTAAGAAAGAAGGTGGAAGGGCAGAGGCAATATTAGGAGGCAGGGGAGTGGCAGAGGACAGAGTTGGGGGAGGCCAATCTTCAGAATGATAATGGGCTGCTTCCTCCTCAAGGGCAGCAGCATTGCCAGGGTCAAGCGGTTTGGGAGTTGCGAGGAAGGCAGCAGGGGCAGAGGGAGAAGAGGTGGGTTTTATGGGCGCAGATGGTTGGCGGAAGACTGGAGCGCAGAGAGGTTTAGAAAGGCCCTTCTCCGCAGCGGAGAAAGGGTCATCATAGGGAGGAGGAGGATGACAAGGGGAAGGAACCGGAGGGACCTGTGAGGTGAGAGGTGGATAGAGGGGAGCAGCAGGAGCGGAGCGGCAGCAGGCAAGAGTGGAATCTGACAGTCCTCCTGTAGCATATCAATGAGAGTAAAGGAAATAGAGGCCTGAGATGGAGAGCAAGAGGGCGGACGAGAAGCGGGATGGGACCCAGGCCAGGACTGTGAGAGACAGAGTTCTGCAATTGAGAGGAGCTGACATTTCCCTGAATCGGAATCAGCGCCCTCAAGAATGTCTCAGATGAGACCCCAAA
>NW_022196904.1:166830509-166843342 GCF_008632895.1 Mastomys coucha | reverse complement strand
CAGGGTTCACATCCTTGTGATTGTCAGGCAGGATGTTAATCTCCGGGTTCTCAATTAGCTGGGGCAGGTTATTTATCTCAGGGTTCTCATGGTTCCCAACACTTCCAGAACAATCAGACCCACTATGTGCAGTCCTTGGTTGGTGGTTGAGACCCTGGGAGCTCTGAGGATACAAGTTTGGAATACAGGAAGAACAACCCACAAACCACAAGAAACTCAAAAAGAAGGAAGACCAAAAGATGGACATTTCATTCCTTCTTAAAAGGGGGAACCAAATACCTATGGAAGGAGTTGCAGAGATTAACTATGGAGCAGAGACTGAAGGAAGGACATGCCAGCCTAAATATAGCTATCTCCTGAGAGGCTCTGACAGTACCTGACTAATACAGATGTAGAGGCTCACAGCCATCCATTGAACTGAGTACAGGGTCCCCAATGAAGGGGTTAGAGAAAGGACCTATGGAGCTGAGGGGTTTGCAGCCCCTTACGAGGAACAACAATATGAACTAACTAGTACCCTCAGAGCTCCCAGGGTCTCAGCCAAATCTTTGTAGCTAGTTTTCCTATGTTGGCTGATGGCAATTTATATTTACCAAGAACAAATCATGTATCATATGTCTTAGAACCATCTACTCTTTATTCTCATATTCATAACAAGACCATTTTACTTTTTGTTCAAAACAATGACTTTTCATAGAGCACACCAAAACCTGTAACTATATCCTTAGTTCACAAGATCGAGGAAATCAGATCCAACTGAGAATGAATGTTTTCTTTGACCATTAGCCTGTCTCAAACTTATTCACAAGTACAACTATGTGCTTGTAACACATGAAAGGTCACTATCCTCCATTTCTAGCTTATAGAGCCATCACTACTCAATAAGGAGGGGGCACATTCTTCTCTTAGTTTTATCTTTATAATATCACCTTGCAAAACAACCTAAACCATCTCCTGACTATTCCTTATCAACTACCTCAATTTCCTAAAACAATTTAAATCAAATCAGGAATTCAATAAAACCATTAATTCATCTAAATAGCATTATTCTATGAAAGTTCGTCATGTTGATCTAGAGGAAAATTGCCCAGTAGAGTGGGCTGTCTTCCATGAAGAAATCATACCAGACTATAGACAGTGAGGGTCTCCCTACTGCCACTCACCCAATGCTAGATACAGGAAGACTATGGCAATAGCATACATGAGAAGGCCCAGCAGTGGGAAGAAGCAATCCAGAGATGACCCCTGTCCCCCACTTCCCCTGCTGTACTTCTCCAAGGTGTATCCATTGCAGCTGTGTAAAATAGTAGATCATCTCCAGGAAGCTCACTTTTATACTGCAGTTCTTCCTGCATGATGCCCAAGAGAAATATTCACTTAATTGTGGTCAACCAGCTTTGTGTGTGTTATGGATCCTTAGAAGTTACTCCTCCTATTTAACTAAACTCCTTTAACATCCACATGTACATGAAAAAGAAATTTTTGGATTATTGTGTCTGACAATATCTTCCAGTTTCATCGATGTTGCAATAAATGGTTAATTTTGTAAAACAATGCAGAATAGTATTCTTGTAGTATTCTATTTTCTTCATTCATTTGTCCTCTAAGGAACATGTAGCACGACACTTTTGGTTGTTGCAAATATTTCTGCAATGAACATGGGCTGTAGCTTGACTCTTCAGTATAGTTCATCATGCCTTTGATTTACATTACCCTCTTGATTGGTTATGTTGTTTCATATATGTGCTGGCTTGTGCTGTAATCTCTTTAGATTTTTTCCTGATATTTACACAAATCATTTATTTTTTTGGACTATATGACTAGTCTACTTAGAAGTTTTAGGTGCATTGACTTATACTCCACAGTCAAGATTAACCAAATCTCTGCAGATAGCAGTGAGAGGTAGTAGCTAAGAGTCTATCTAGATCAACTGCACTTGTATTGTAGAATTATTTTATAAAGAAAGCAGGTCAACTAGTGGCTAATATTAAGGACATTAATGTCTCATGATCTTACCTAAAATTCAATACTATCATGTGATGAATTAAGGAATGTGAGAAACTTTGAAATTGGAAAAAGGGAGGACAATTTTTCTGAAATGGAGATGAGGGTTTGAGTTGATTCATTGTTATACTGGCAGAGGCCTTTTCCAACCTGAGAGTAAATTATCTTAAAACATCAATGATTAATACTATTTCCAACTATTTGTAGGAGTGGGTGCCTGGCTGTGCTGTGATCAGGATAGAGAAATGTAGGACTTTTGTTGTGTTTTCCTTCATGGAGCAGCTAGCTCCTCTGGGTTCAAGAGAGAAACAGGTTTGCCTGAGGTGCATCACAAAGGCTGTGGGGAATTTGAAGCATGGGGTTGGCGTGGTAAGGACCCATCAGTGGGAAGCTGGGGGAAGAGATTTTGGAGTTCTGAGTCAGAGTCTCCATGAGATAAAAACAGGTCAGCCATTGCTCACCAGTGCATGGCTGACCAGACCACCAGGGCAGAGAATTGCTGGAGCAAGCATGGGAATGTGCAGGTCTTTTTTAATATTTCCTGCAACAGGATATGAAGAGTATGGAATATTTTTTAGGGAGAGAAGGAAATATACTGGGAGACTACAGGAGATGGATGACGATAATGGGAGAGAGAATGAATAAAAACAAGAACCTGACATATTGTATGAATGTAATGAAACCCATTAATTCGTATGCTAACTAAAGAAATTACAAGAAGCCAGGTATGGTGGTGCTAGCCTTTAATCTCAGCACTCAGGAGGCAGTGTTAGTGTGATCTCTGTAAGTTTTAGGTCAGCTTGGTCTACATAGTGAGTTCCTGGATGTCCCTCTCTCAAAATCAACCAACCAACCACCAACCAACCAACCAACCAACCAACCAACCAACCAACCAAAGAAACAAATAAAACAAGAACAAAAACAAAAGAAACAAAAAGAATTAAAAAAAATAGGAAAAAAAGCATACCAAATAATTAAGTTCTTACAATATAAAGGGAAAAGTCCCTGATGCTGGATTTGGCCACAATTTCTTGGATATGATATCAAAGAACTAAGCAACTAGAGAAGCATTAGACAAATTGGATTTCACAATAGCTTATTTTTTCTGCATCAAAGAACTCTATTAACACAGTTAAAAGGGAACCAGCAGGATGGGAGAAAATATTTGTAAATATTTACATATCTGAGGAGATTAACATTGAGAGTATGGAGAAGTAAAACATAATGACAAAACCAATAAATCCAGTTAGAAATGGGCAAATGACCTGAATAGATATTTGTGCAAAAATTTACAAATTGAAAATTAAAACTGGTGTTAGGTCATATTAATTAAATGGCTTTATAGTCAGCAGCCTCTGAAGCTAGTAAGTTAGTCATTTCCCATCCCTCAGAAGATAAGCAGACTTTCCTATTAAGAACACCCGTATAAGGTAACAGGGTTCATTATACATATTTAAATTCCAATTTGTGAAATGAAGAGTAGAATTTATCCAACCAGTATCATTTGTAAGGATGAGGATATGCTGGAAGTCTTTGTCCCTAACTATGACAATCTCATTCAAACAAATATTTTGCAAAAATATTAACTATTATCATACCAGCACCCCTGAATGTGCACATGTGCATGTGTGCGTGTATGCACACACATGTGTGGGTAGTCATACACTCATACATGGGCTTGGAGGAGAGGAGAATAGGGCGGCATTGCATAGTTGGTGTAGACTAGAGTCTCAGTTTTGTAAAAAAAAAGATCTGCAGATGGGTAACAGTAATGATTGCAAAGCAAAATGAATGTATTTAGTGTGACTGCATTATAAACCTATAAATGGTTAAGGAAGTCAATAAGTTGTGTGTATTTTATCCTCATAAAACTTGGGTAATATAAGGGTTCACATGGGATATTTGTTTGAATGAGACTGTCATTTCACAAATTGGAATTTAAATATGCATAATTAACCCTGTTACCTTATACTGGTGTTCTTAATAGGAGAGTCTGCTTGACTTCTGGGTGACGGAAAATGACTAACTTACTAGCTTCAGAGGCTGCTGACTATAAAGGCCAAGCCTTCAGGCATTCCTTTTGTCCTAGTCAATGTCCTATTGCTATGAGGAGATACCATGACGACAGAAACACATAAGGGAAAACATTTAATTGGGACTGGCTTACAGTTCAAGGGTTTAGTCCATTGTCATCATGGTGGGAAGTATGGTGGCCTGTAGGGAGACGTGGTGCTAGAGAAGTAGTCTAGAGTTCTACATCCACATGCGCAGGCAAAAGGAAGAGCAAGAATAACGACAAACATGTTAATTTAAAGAGAGCAAGAGGCTTACTGGGAGTATATCCTGCTGTTATGTTCCACAGCTCATTTCCAACTTGTTTTTAAGGAGTCCACTGTGAGAAGTGCAGTCTTTAGTCTACTACTTAATGCTTTCTGCTCTGGGTCCTCACTGTTCTTCTGTCTTCTGTCTGCTTCTTCTTCTCAAACTCTTGATCTCCTGACAGAAATTGATAGCTCCAGACGATCTTGCTTTCTATGGTACCCTTTGAGGCATTATTATAGATCAAGCCTCTATGTTTTTTTTTTTTTTTTTTTAAGAAATAAACTTTGTTTTCTTGAGCTGTTTTGGATACACCAAAATAACAAAAAGATATTGAGTTTCCATACATGACACATTCAGTAATTTTTATTATTGTCATTTTGTATAAACATGGCACATTTTATAAAATAACCAATATCTAGATGCCATTATTAACTAAAATTTATACCTTATTTAGATTGCTTTAGTTTTTACCTAATGTTTCTTTTTGTATTGTTTCAGGTTTTACTCCACACTATTTATATATTGATACCATCTTCTTAGACTCTACTTGGTTATGATAGTTTTTCATACTTACTTGTGTACGTATGTTTATGTGTGTACATTTTCACATGAAAATGCATGTATGTGCACATGCGGTGCTGGTACACCCTTCCAAGTTGTTTAGATGGAGATTAGAGGTCAAAGTTGTGTGCTTCCCTCTGTTACTCTCTATCTTGTTTTCTGAGTAAAGGTTTCTAACTCAACCTGGAGCTCAGCATCCTCGATTGATTGGCCAGGGAGACCCTGGGATTTAGCTGTCTCTGTCCTTAGTACTAGAGTTACAGGCATGGACTACCTGCTTGCCTTAAACCATTGTTTGAGAATTTTATGCCTGCAGATGTATTTTTATTAAATCCACCACATTTTCCTCCCCCCAATTGCTTCCATACCCATTTCTATCATTTTTTCCTCCAAAGTTCATGTACTTTTGTATTTTTAAACACTCTGAGTCCACTTACTGGTGTCTGTGTGTGTGTGTGTGTGTGTGTGTGTGTGTGTGTGTGCGTGCGCACGCGTGTGTGTAGTGCCACATACCGGAGCATAAGTGGCCCTTCAGGAGCTGAATTCCTAATGAAAATTGACTCCTACTCTCTCAACAGTCTTTTGCTGCAAACAGCTCCTCAGCTAGGGCTGGAACTTCATGTTCAGTCTTCCATCTATGCTGGGATTTTATCTACATTGACCCTGTGCAGTCTTGTGCATGCAGTCACTGTCACTGTGAGTTCGTATGTGCAGTGGCCCTGTCACATCCAGAGCATTGTTTTGCTGCAGACGTCTGTGACCTTTGACTCCTACTGCCTTTTTGTCTCTTTTGTCGTGGTGTTTCTTGAGCCATTAAGGGCTAAAAGTCCCAGTGAGCCTTTGGAGGGGAGAGTGATATAGATGCCTCATGGAGGTTAGAACATCCCAGTGAGCCTTGGGAGAGAGTGTGATACAGGCATCCACTGAGGATGGAACATCCCACATTCTCTTTATCTCTGCACACCAACTACCTGTGGGAGTATCTTTTTCCATCACCAGTTACTAGAAAAAGAAGCTTCCAATGATGTTTGAAAGATGCAGTAATCTACAGGCATAAAAATAAATATTTAGGGGGTAGTTTAATACTGTAAAATTATTGCCTCCCCACCCCTTCCATATGGTATTTCTTGAAGAAAGTTACAACATATTCATTCAAGGGCTAAGGGTTTTTGCTTTTCTTATGAAGGCAGAATATCTGTATAAACACTTGAAAACTTTCTGCAGGGGATATTTATCTCTTCCTCCATTTAATTAAATATTGTATATATGATTGCATATTATGTGTTTAGCATAGAACAGAACAATAGCAGCCACAGTACATTTTAGTAGCTATTGTTTTACAGACTTTATTGTAAATCTCTCTTCTATGTATTGTAAATGTCTCTTCAATGACAGAAATGTCAAAATGTTTTAATAGCACTACTCTTTGCTTTCTAGTTCTTTCAATCATCACAAACAATCCTATAAGAATGAAACTAGTATTACAGTTGAACAAGGCTTCAGCATAGCTAATATTGTACAGCTAATAAATGGTGGAGACAAAAGTTATGTTGTGTGACTGACACCACACTGTCAGAACTAGAGAGGCTGGAGTGCCCCTTGGTCTCCACTTAAACCACCTCGGCCTTGCTCTCTTTAATTTATTCTGCACAAAAACAGTTATCAGTGTGCACATGGCCCCAGCTTGAAGAGCTCTAGATATTTTATCATTTACATCCAATTCTTTAAATCTTTGAGGCTTTCACTAAACTAGAACAGATATTCTTAAGAGTTCTGGAGAGGTTTATCTTCTTAGGTTGACCTTGAACCCTGAGAGCGTTAGTAATAAGAGGGGGTGCCTAGAATCCCATTCCTACTGTTCTCCACAACTTATATTTGACACTTGCCTTGTCAGATCATAGGAAAACCAGAGGATGTAATGAGAATGTTCATCTTCCAGTGAACATTTTTTTTCTAGGAATTTCTAGAAATTTTTTTTCTAGGAATAGTTGAAGAGGACTCTATAACAATGATACTATGGAGGGAATATGAAATACATTATCATATACTAATTAGTTATAAGTTGAGGAGAGATGTATCAGATGCCCAGATTTCTATTTTCTATGATTCTTGAAGTCTAGCCAATTTAGAATAATTTCTTTGTATTGTCAAGATCTTGCTACGTGGCTAAATAAAGGAACTAGATCAATGCATAGGTATTTTTATTGTTACATATCTGTGTTCCAAGTATACCCAGCCATTATAAATGATAAAACAAACAAACAAACAAACCACTACAAATAGGGAAGGAGGGAAAAGTCTATTTTTCAGACAGAGTCTTACTTGTAGCCCATGCTGGCCTGAGATTTGTGCCAATCCTGGTACTTCAGACTTTGCAGGGATTATAGACATGCACCTCAGAGCTTGGTTGAAGTTGAAATTTTGCAGTAATTATGTTATTCTTTAGTAGTTAGGAATTATGGAATCTTACATAATTTATCTTGGCACAGTTTGTTTATATTCTGAGTAAGAGTATCTCCAAAAAGGGTCTACTCTAAGCCCATAGTTTAAGAGATATCTTAACAGTTTATTTTAAACTCATTTAAGAATACAACAAACACTATCTCCAATAGTATGTTCATGTGTTGTGACTTGCAACTGTCAGAAACCCAAGAACAAACTCCTTTCGTCATAGAATTCTTTTAAGTCAAGTGTCGCAAAAATTTCAAAGCACATGCTGAGTCTTTCAGAAGCCACGATGAGATAAGCCAATCTGTTTGCCATGAAATCTCTGGCACGTGCATATGGCTAAAGGCAGCTCCTATGGAAAAAAATCTTCATGAGAAAAACGTGTGAATTTTTACTCATTTTTTAGAAATGATTTATTGGGAAGGCAGTGTGCAGCAGGCTACAGACTGCACTGACCCACCAATGGCCCTATTACACCACTCTTAGTTGCTCACACTGGTAAACACTTAAAGGGTGGAATTTGCTTTTAATTTTCCATAGAGGATCAAAACCACTTTCTGGTCTGCATGCTTTTGGAATGAATCTAGGTCATCACAAAACAGACTGCAGTTAGTCTTTCTACGTCGCTTGTTGGCAGACATTGTTTGGAGTAGTTTAGGTACATTAACTCATTTCATCTTCAGAAACACTATTATTTCCCCCTTTTTATTGGAAAGAAACTGAAGCCTGTAGAGGCTGAGTGCCACAAAGCAAGATTTCACAGCTAATGAAGGGTAGAGTTGGAGTTTGAACTCAGGTGATCAGACTTCAGAGTCGCTACTAGCAACCAACATACTATTTTCTCTTTGTGAGTTTGGAGTGACAGGCAAAACCAAGAACAATTTGAGTGTCTTCTCAAGCATGTTCTACTCAGTGTGCTGGTAAAACAAATTTCATGACGCTTCAAGTGATCCAGTTATCATCTATGTCAAAAGTACCTTTTAAAAAGTTTGTGAACTTTACCTTGCTTTGGAAAAAAAAAGGAATGAAGTGGAATATAAACATCAACACATATTGTAGAGGATTTTTCTGTTGTAAAATGATTTAAAATATACATTAAGTGTAAAAGGAAAGACTGCCACAATATGATATTTAGTCATAGTGTTCGTGGTAAGAAGAACTGAATGCCTGCCTGCCTCCGTTGAGACATTTGCTTGGCAATTTTCTTGATTGGGTTTTTCCCCTTTTTGAGACAGAGTCTCATGTATTCCAGGATGGCCTCAAACTATGTATGTAGACTGAGGATGACTGTGATCCTCTTGTCTCTATCTTAGGTACCCCTCTCACTTCTGTGCATCTATTCAGTTGTAGGAAACAAATTCAGGGGTTCTTGTATGCTAGGCAAGCAATCTATCAACTGAGCTATAACATGTTTTTCTCCAGTTGGAACATATATCTAATATATTCCTATAATACTCACTGTGTGCCAGGACCTGGTATAAGTAAATATTAACCTTTTAAAATCTCATCACAATCCTACAAAGTGGATATTGTTGTCGCTAACTGAAAAACACCATGATGGAGGACACAGGGAAGCCAGTAAGTTACCTTTCCCAGTGCAGCTCAGCCAGGAGCCTAGCTCAGGTCACCTGACTCCAGAGGCCAGGTTTTAGCTACAGCTTTGGATGAGTTGAGGCACCTTTGCTTTGCTGCACACATTTGCTTGTTTGTTCCCTTTCTGTTGTCTTCCTCAGGATCATTTCAGATTCATTTGCATGGATCTTTGGTGCTTCTTAGTGGTTCTGCTGTGGATACTAGGCTCACTAACTGGTTTAGATGTGACCAGATATACAGAATCCATTACCATCTACCGTTTTCATGTTTTCTGTACGGAGAGGTCATCGAAGTCTTTGTCCTTTTACCACCTTTTTACTTCCCCATCATAATCACTTTGGCTGTTTTCTCTACCTACATCCAGCATTGAATCAGAAAATGTAATAAGTTTTGGTTCAACACACAAATGCAATTTAGAGAATGTAAGAGGAAAAAAATTATGCATCTTTTAAAGAACTGTTTTTGTTCTATCTTGGTATTATAATGTTTCTTCTTTTATATATTTTTTTCTCTTCAGAGAGCTTACTTTCACTATAGATCTACTTATGGCAATTTCTTTTGAGGGGGTGTGTTGCATTTTATCCAGAGTATACTGTGTGATAGTATTGCTGGCTATAAAATTTTGGAATGTTAGTTCTTTTACTTCTAGACTCAGAAAATGTCTCAAGAAACCTTTCTTACTTCACTGATCCTGATAAGAAATCGATATCAGTAAAATTGCCTTTTTTTTTCTACAGAAAATGTTTTATTTCTTTTTGGTTGCTTTCCAGGTTTTCTTTATGTCTCTATGTGTTTGAGGTTTAACCATGTTGTGTTTTATTGATCGTTCCTTTGAGCTCAATCTGAGTTTCTTTCAGTTCCTTTAGTCCATAGATTTGTCTTTTGACATGTTTGTAAAATTTTCAAGTGATATTTTAAAAGATTTTTTCAGCATTGCTTCCTTTAAAATAATTACTTTAATTTTGCTAATTATATATTTTTTGAGAACTCATACATCTACTGCATGTACTGCATCTACATCAAACCTGCTCTTCTAACTCCTCCTGCTCATTTTGCTTTGCCCATATGTACATGTTTATAGGGCTTAATCACTTGTTGATTATACAACCTATGATGAAGCTCATCCCTGGAGGAAACTGATTCTTTCTCATTCAACAGGTGTTGGCTACCTGCCTACAGCTCTTCATCTAGGAGTGGAAACGAATCATGTGGGATTTCTCTTGTCTAAGCTGACATGTTAACTTGTATTGTCATTGCGCTATCCTTGTTCAGGCAGCCATGTTATTGAGCGTTCATGGGTGCCTTTTCCCTGTGATGTCTAGAGGGACACTTTCTAACAGCAGACTTTCTGAGTGCCTGGATTCAGTCTTTCCACTGCCTTTTCCATAATCATCTCTGAAAGTAGGTACATGGGGCGATGTTGTAGATACGTCAGTTGGAGTTGGGCACTCAACAGTCACTTATTCTCTGTGTTTTCAAAAGTTGTGTATCTCTATGATATCTTCCATTGTTGCAAAAAAAGCTTCTTTGGTGAGGAATGAGGGTGCACTTACTTGTGGGCATATACTTAGAAAATAATAAAAATTTATAAAGGTTTAGGAACCTGGCAGAAGTAGGTTCTTCTTTCAGATCTATGACTACTGATTGCTTTCTTCCTTGACAGACATTCCCCAGGGAATAGGCTATAGGCCAAGTCCAACTTCATTTTCCCTGAGTTTTATGTCTAAAGTGTGTGGTATGTTCAGTACAAGCAATTAAATCTTACATTCAAATTCCAGAAGGCAATGCACAGTAATGGAAATAGCCTGTATTGTTTTGGGGTTTTTGGGACACTGCTGACCAACAACTTGAGAGGAACTTTTTCATGTCTAATATTGCAGCTTTATTGTGGCAGTCATGGGAACCATTATTCTAAATGGCATAGCTTCATTTAAACTATATATTGTCATACACATATGTAGATTACATGCAATCTTAGGTGAACATAAAACAATGTGACTCCCTATATCTTTTCGAGTTAACCTTAGTGCTGTCTATCTTCTCTCCTGACCTGTTCTTGCTCCTTTTACTTCTTTCCCAGGACTTCCACCGAACCTCCATGAGTTCGATTTTCCAGTTCATTCCTCTCCATTGTTCAGGTTGAGTATATTCTATGGTTTAATTTTCAGCTTCACTGATTCTTCCTCTAGCTTCATCAGTCTGCTGTTGGGCCTTTCCAGTGAGTTTAGAATTTTGCTTATTGCAAGCTTTGTCTCTAAAACTTCTATTTGGTTATTCTGTATTGTTTGTTTCTATCTTTGATTTTGTATATACTGTCTTGGTTTCAACATGCTCCCAAATACTTATTGAAACATTTTTATGATGGGCTATTTAGCATTTTTATGTGATAATTTTAATTATCTTTTTAAAAACATATTGGTACATTTTGTTTTTCTGGGGGGGGGACCTACTGATTTTATTTTTTCATTTGGCTTGATAGCTTATCTATCTCTTCCATTGAGAGACTGCCTTGTGGCACATAATACACTAGATTCCACTTACCTAGTTTATTTAACTAGACAACATTAAAAAAGAAATACAAGTATTGAGAGTTCCAAGCAAACACATCCAAAGCTCTAAGTCATGCTGCTGTTTGTACAGTGCCTTTCTGTCATTCCAGTGGCAAAGCAAACTGAAATATTGGGTCAGATTTATGAAGAGAACAAATCAAACATATTCTCTAGTCATGTGCCATGTCAAAGTCACCTTACAAAGGAGCCTACTGAATAGACAACATGGCCGTGGTCATCTTCACAAATAATCTGCCCCATTATTTGCTTCAAGGAATCATGGATTATTCTTGTCCCACTAATCATTATTTTTTAATGTTTTCCCAATTTCTTACACTAAAATATTATTTTCTTTAGTAGCCAAAAGGGTTATGTCAAGTAAACCAGAACAAGTTATTGAAAGTGTCAAGGGGTTGGCCCATTGTAAATAAAATTGCACAGCTGTGACTTTTGCTTCTTAAAAATGTAAATGGGTAAGGTTAATACCTGGAGATGGGGAAAAGGTTCCTGGATGTATCATTAGCCCTGGTTATAAAGTTTAAGCTCATTAAGATTTTCTCTAGCTGTGTGCCTGGCAGCCTTATGTTTACATTGGTACATACCAAGAAGAATCTTTCAGGTTTCTCTCCTACAGGGCCTTTTTGGAGCCAGATGTCAAGTTTAACTGACATAGGTGAGACACATACCCAGGTCTGTATAGTTAAGTATCCATGAAACTAGAAACTCTTGTATTGTTTATACTGTCAAGATGGGAACAATAGAATGTAGAGATTGATTCTCTAGGTTCTTCTCAAGCACATACTTGACTTCTATAGAAAGAACAGAACTTACTTAATAGGATGGTTGTTGCTCACACCTAGACTGGGTATTAGAACAACATGCTATGTTAAAAATCATGATCAAAGTTCACTAATCCAACCTTTGGAGGAAGTCTTAGGAGGCATCCTGTTGCTACTCTGGTCAGTTGTAAGACCTTAGTCTTACACAGTATGGAGTGCTCTCAGAGTTATTTCCCACATGATTTTTAGTGTTTTATACATAAGATGGCAATGCTACCTACAAGCCAGGATGTTGGAAATGAGACAAAAATATCTAGGCTTCCTGTAGTCACCCAGGCATTTATCAGATTTAATACAATGATAAAGGTGAAAAGATCATTTTAAATTTCATAAGACTGTACAATGCTGTCCCCCTTTTTAAAAACCATGTACTGGTTCCTTTTCAAAACCTGAAAATCAAGAAACTTAGATTCACAGAAATTATGCAGTTTACTAGTTATTTAAGCAATGAGAGTTGGCTTCAAATTATAACTATCTCCTAGTTCAGAAGTCTTCACATTTCTTTTTTTTTTTTTTT
>NW_022196904.1:166809608-166830498 GCF_008632895.1 Mastomys coucha | reverse complement strand
TCGTGCAAGGGAGGGGCAGCTAAGGTTGCTGATCCACCTCTGCCACTTGGAAGCTGAGAGGATCCTGATCCTGCCACCCGGCAGCTCCCCTGAGACTCGTGGGGCCTGTGCCTCTCTGTTGTCTGCTCCCTGCTTAGGAACTCACTGGAGAGAAGATGGCAGCTCTCACTGGAGACTCTGGGTCAAAGCGGTCCCTGGAGGCAGACCCTCCTCGTGCAAGGGAGGGGCAGCTAAGGTTGCTGATCCACCTCTGCCACTTGGAAGCTGAGAGGATCCTGTCCCTGCCACCTGGCAGCTCCTCTGTGACTTGTGGGGCCTGTGCCTCTCTGTTGACTGCTCCCGGCTTAGGAACTCACTGGAGAGAAGATCAAGTCTTCACATTTCTATCATGGTTTCAAATTATTGTATGGCTTTGAGGCAGTCTATAAATGCTTGTGATGTTACTAAGTTTTGCTGGGCCCTATGTCTTACTCAGTGTGTGGGAATAAAGTTGCATGTTTGCTATTACAAAGTGTACATTAGCCACAGGTGCACCAAGGGTCAGCTTCAACATAATTTTTGCAATTGTTCAAAACAGCACTTGCTTATATGGGCACTGTCCACGTGCTTCACATACAATGACAGAGTTGAATACCTATTACAAGGGTTATACTAGCATTCCATAGCATATTTATTCTGTTTTTCTTTAGAATTTTTTTCTAATCCTTATCTTTTGTCATCGTCTCCCAAACTATTGAAGCAGTGACTTCAAATGATGATATTTCCTACTCCATTGAATATTCATGGAACATCAGTTGATCTTTTCAGCTACTGGTCCCCAACTGAATCAAGGAAGACAATCAGAACTCCTCTTCAACTATTGCTTCTTTTTTCCCACAAGAATTTTGGGGTTCTTGAACACTGGATTCATTTACTCTGGCCCTAATTTCATCAATCTTTAAAACAGGAAGGAGAAGCATCAGGGAATCTACCAATCAGCATGTTTACTTAAAGAATGAGAAAAATAGAAAACTCACAAAACAGAATCTACTCCCCTCAAGTTAGGTGCCAGTTGGTAATTCGATGAGACACTGTGTAGTTCAGCTCTGCTGAAGACTGAAGCACAACCACTGTAGGTATGAATTTGTGCTGAGTGGGACAAGGCCACAGAGATCAATATATCAATATAAATCAAATAAATCAAGAGGCACAATTTAAAAGTTCAGATTATGTCCTGTGATCTGGAGCCTAAATATACACACAAAGCATATTCACTAGGAAAAGTTAAAAGCAAAGGACAGATTGCGCTGTTCTGTTACCCTCCTGGTTTGAGGCCTGCCTCTCATAGCCACACCTCTCTGCCCGTCTCCTGCTATTGGCCACGCCTCCAACCTGGTTCCAGTTACATTCGGAAGCTCCACCTCCTCAGAGGAAAAAGGAAGTCGCTGATTGGACTGACGTGCTGACGTACTTGGGGGTGTGGTTTTGCCTGACTTATTCTACCTGTTGGTGGGAACAAAGGTATTGTTTAAAGGTTCAAGATGACTGAGTGACCACAGCTCGTGTTGTCTAATTTTTATCCTCCCACGTGGGTAAGGTACAGTATGGCTAGCCTACCTCTTCCTATCTCTTTTATCTCCTCCTATCTATTTCTAACTCCATATTTCCAGGTAACCCATTCCTTAACGTTACTGCTGGCCAGTAACACTGTTCATCTTTGTATTTTGTATCCCTGATTTACTCTTCCGGTGATGGAACAGTGGTCTTAGGAAGCAAAACTAAGCAGTGACAGTCATTAATAGCAAAAAGTGAGCTCACCAAAGGCAGGAGTTAAGAGGGTGAAGCCAGCAGACTGCTTAGCCTTTGGGCTTTTTATTTTTTTATTATTATTATTTTTTGTCTCTGCATGAAGAGCACGGTGCTTTGTTTGTATGCATCTGTAAATGATAAAAGCCAAAAATCTTTAGGTCTGCCACGTAGACTGACTCACCAGGCTTATGGTATTTTATAGGTCAGTTCACCAGAAATAAAAAAAAAACCCTAATTTTTCCCCACAAAAGCAATGAAGATTCTCAAGGCTTTCAATTTAACACATAAGCTAAAATCCTAAAATGGCTAATAGCAGGTTGGTATGTTATCAGAATGGCAAGGTCAAGGGCATGGTTGAGATGGTGGTATCATTGGCAGGTTGTTTGATTTTTAAACTAATAACTTTTTGCAAGGGTGTAACCATTGAGTGACAGCTGCATTAACTTGAAGGCTAGGATTATGTGGAGCATTATCATTTGGGCATTGTGTGCAGTGCTATCACCTGAGCATGGTTTACTGTTACCATCTTCAAGTCAGAGCAGAGCTGATTACCTCTAAGTGACCTCCACAATACCAGGGCGTCAACAGCCTCTCTTGAAGGAGTCACCCGCCCCTCCCCTGCTAACTCAGCCTCCATGCCCTCTTGCACTGTTCCCCTAGTACTCCCTACTGCTCTAGCTTCTCATGGCCTCAGCAGGTCCTACAGTACACATGAAGGGGAGACTACTATCTCTGAGGCTTTTGGGAGACTATCACCCATTTGAGGATGAGACGTTTCTTGAAATAGCTGCTTTCTGTCATCCATGCTCATATAAGTAACACCAGTAAGCTATTTGGTTCCTTTAGCTTGACTTGGATGAAACTTTTCTTTCGTCTGTCAATGGCACACTGTCTGGGGTGAGTAGACATTTGCTTACATCTTCCCAGAAAATGTAAGTCAACAGCCTGATTTTTCTCCACCCAACATCTGCCTATCTTAGGTAGTAGTAAAAGGGACAATAACTTCTTACCTTTATAGAGCAATCTTTCTTTAAAGAGAGGATTGTCTTCACCTTGAGTGGAGTTTTCTACAATTAAGTTTCTAATCTGAGATTATAGACCTAGTTATATGATATAATTAAGGCCATTTGGGCTATCCCTGTCATTAATATATTACATGATCACAGAAAATGGATGCAGCAGACATGGTGGAACAAGTGCTTAAACTTCTGTAGGTGTGCCAAACTCCACCCTGACCTCGTCTTTGTAAGGCCTATTTGGCTCTATTTTTAGAGTTCATGCTCACCTAGTACCATTACAATTTATTTACTTCTTATTTGACTTAGTACTTCACGACTTTTGTTGTTTATAGAATGTCCAAGTGGGGAACACAATATCTGGGCCTAGCATATTCTGCCTTCCATATTTAACAAAACATTATGTTACATATACATATACATTGTTAGTTCTGTAGCATACATGAAGGGACTGAAATTAAATTAAGTTGCCATACTTTATTTCAATAACAAGGGGAAGAACTAAGATTGGAACTCAGGGTCTGAGGAGTCATGAGTACAGGGTACAGCTGTTAACAGTCTGCATCTCAGGCAGCACTCATGAGAGTGTAGGGAATGCTGGCCCTTTCCTAACCCCCTTTTATTTCCCCAAAGCAGTATCTCTTCGTATAAAAGAACCGGGATACACTTTTACAGGTGAGACATGGACTTTCCTATATGTCAAATGGATTTGACGTATAAAAGGTAAACAGCTCCGAGGTACATGGCATGAATTAATAAGTCAGTATCAAACCAACGTTCCCAATGCCTAACCTCGCAGAGCTGCTTTGATTTTCTGTGGGGGTTCTGACATGGTGAGCTTTCTCTCAGTAGTGTAGTGGGGTTGCACCTTAACTTTTATGGACTTAAGTGTTTGAGCAGTACCAAGGCAGAGAAATAGAGAATTTCAATATCACAAGTGATTCCATCTATCTGAGATGAGAAAAAAAATCATGACTTCTCTGTGGATTTCAGTCCCCACAGAGCTCCTTTTATTTTTAAATGAGCACCTAACTATGCTGAGTGACCACATACTTTTAAAGTTAATTAGCATAGAGCTCCTCACTGATATCTCTTCCTCCTAAACTCTAGCTATAGTTCAAATCAGAAAGGAAAGGGTAATGCAATTGGATTTCCTGCAGCTGATGCTGTATGTTGACAGCATATTCAGTTGCTGTTTGCCCACTGTCCTGATTGAGCAAACACTGACTTTGGAGTTTCATTGCCACTTAAAGTTGCTGCACCCCGAGTCTAGCACCATGATGTCAACAATGTGATAAAGCTGTAGGGCACTGTCTCTGGTGTCAGAAAGATTCTGTTTGCTTGTTGGTTCCATGTGTGATTCTGATTATTGGAATATACTGATACAAAATGTATAACATAATTCCACTTCTCTGTTAGTGTTTGAGTGGGTATAGTGAGTATACCCACTAATAGTGAGTATATATTAATATAGTTGTTAAAACAGAACCATTTAAAGAAATTTTAATGCAATATGACCCAAGTCTAGTAAAGAGCTGATTTCGATGATTCATACTCTTGATGTTTTATCTTTCCTTACACCATAAGAAAGTTGGGTCATGTATTGTTTGTGAAGATCTAGACTTCCGTTGAAATGTAGATATGCTTATCTGTTTTCTCTATCACTGTCTTTGTATACCAAACCTTCCCAAGTCCAAATAGCTTAAACATCATGTATTTATGCCACAAGCCTGGGTCAGGAGGCAGTCTGGTCTGCAGTGAGTTCATACTTTGTTATCAGAAGTCTGTTAGACAAACTTTTTTTTTTTTTTTTGAGACAGGGTTTCTCTGTGTAGCTTTGGCTGTCCTGGAACTCACTCTGTAGACCAGGCTGGACTCGAACTCAGAAATCTGCCTGTCTCTGCCTCCCAAGTGCTGGGATTAAAGGCGCCACCACCGCCCAGCGACAAACTACTCTTGACTGGGCTCTTACATGTATGTCAATCAACTTTAGGTTGGTCAAGGACAGTCTTGCCTTGTACGTCTGAACTTTCTTCTGTCTGGCTTGTACTGTTCATCTGGTAGTAGGATTCCATGAAGGACTGCCACACAATGTGTGCTTTTAAGGCTTAAGCCCAGAACTGGTATTCTATCACTGTGTCTATGTCTTTTTTACTAAAGTAGCTCACAAGCCTGCTCTAGATTCAAGAGGTGAAAGACAATTATTGAGGAGTTAATCTGACAAGTGCCATTTTTAAATGAAGTTCTGTTGTTTTAGGTATGTTGGTTTGTGTTAGTGGCTAGGTGTCTTAAGTAGACAAACATCCCTGCTCTTCAGGAGATTTCATGTCTTCTGCTACGTAATGAGGACTGCTACTCACAGGCCACCGGGTTTTCCCTATCCTGTTTTACAATAACATGATTCCTAAAATTGAGGGTTTTTTTTTTTTTTTTAAGAGAGAGAGCATTCTGGTTTTCTTAAAACTTCAGCAAGAAAGGTGAGTCTGCTTTTTAAATGTGTAGTTAAACTTTCTGTCTGTTCACAGAATAGTGGCCATGTGACATGAACTGAATTTGAAAATAAGGTTGCTCAAAAATGCAGGATAAACATGTTCAGGGACTTTTACATCTGTGGTACCACACTGCCTCCTTTTTTCCTTAGAATTGGTAGAGGTAGTAGCAGCTGCAGTAGTAGTGTGGTTTTGGTAGGTTTGTGTGTGTGTGCGTGTGTGTGTGTGTGTGTGTGTGTGTGTGTGTAATCAAACATGGTCTGCAGGAGTTCTGGATAGGACAGTAGCTCACATCATGGGGTAAAGGTAAGAGTGCTACAATCTGGTTGGTGCTGCTGGTGGCATGGGCACTTGTTTGGTCCATGATGATCCATTCTTCAGCTCCAAACTTCAACTTCACTTAGAAATGAAGAACAAGACACTCATATTCCAGAGTCACTAAAAACACAACAAGCAGAAGCAGAAGTTACTCTTCTACTAATTGTCCTATGTGGCTGCTAACTTTGGTTTTCTTTTTTTTCTTTCATGCTCTATATGGAGAATTATTGGGATTTATCTTAATGTTTAATTTTTCTTCATTTATTGGTTATTATTCTTTCTCTTCCTCTTCTTCCTCATCTTCCTTTCTTGAGTTGATACTGTGCTATATCAGGTACAGTGTTATTTGCCTGTGTTCCTCTGACTCCCCCTGGGCCTGTGTCCCCTTGCACAATTTGAATTATCTCTGTGAGATAATGTTATGGCTTTTACTTTCAATGCTGAAGCTTATTTAAAGGAATTTAAGAAGAAAAGCAGGTAGTCACATTTTGTTTGTTTATTTACCATCTTCTGGCTCTTCCTTTTCAAAACTATACGTTATCTTGATGTTGTCAGCTAAATAGTGTTCAAACTTTTCCATATTTCATTTTTGTTAGCATATGAAGTGGAAACTTCTAGTTTCTTAGGGAAGTCAGTTATGTCAAATGATGTTTTGCTGGGCACACAGGTGAAAGGATGTCTTGCTAAAGCAGACAAAGGGAAGAGTGTTTTCCTGAAGCAGACACATGTGAAAGGATGTTTTGATATGAATGGGTGCTTGATGAAGGAGTATAAATATGACCCCACAGACAGTGGGAGATGAGCCCCAAGCATTGGTTTGGTTTATTCTGGTCTTGTTAGTCTTCGGTAATGGCATGCATGCTTTGGTTCACCTTACATAGTGTTGTTGAGCTCAACTTGTGGTAATGCTGCCATTTGCTGGTGAGGTTCTTTCAAGCGGCTTGCTGTTTCTGCAGACTCACCTCACTCGCCTTGCAGTTTCTTCAGGACTGAATTACAGCTTCTGGTTCATGCCTGGTGTCTGCTGGCTGAACTACCTGGACTGAAGCTGCCAGTTTATGTGTAGGTGTCTGCCTACCTGGAAGACTACTCTACAGTTGCTGAGCTGTTTGGTGTTTGCTATGGGACTGAACTGTGAGAAAGAAGATCGAGCTTGCCCCCCCAAAACTATTGCTGAACAGGTCCACTTCCTCCAAATCCTAATAACTTTTTTCTTCCCCTATCTCTACTGGGTGATTGATGGGATAGAGGAGCAGTTGAACCCTTATTAAAAGTAGGTTGCACCAAATTAATGGCTATGAACTTGTATATCAAATTAGATTTTCCAGATAACATTAAAATCTTATAATTGCAGGTTTTTTCTTTAAAGACTCCAAGTCACATCAGGAGAGCAAGAGATCAAATTAGCAATGTGCCAAAAGCAGCAGAGTTGGTGCATTGTGTATACAAGCAAAGGAGTCCTGGTAGTTAACAGAATCTGGAAAAAGCAAAGAAAAGATACTCCCTTATAGTGCCTCCATAAAAAATATTGTCTGTTGCTAACATCAATTTCATTTGCATCTCTTACTTCTTAATCCAGAAATATAAAGCAATAAGTTAGTATTTGAGTTACTTAATTTATGTGATTTGTTACAATGATAGTAAAAAACTATATATGAGAGATAAAAAGCCATAGGTGCAAAAATGTAATTTTTTTCCACAAGAAACTTATTTTCCAAATAAAAACAAGGATGAAAGACTAAAGTCCCCTGGGTAAAACATGTGAGTGAATTGCCTTCATGTGACTTTACAAAGTCCTTTTAAATTCCAGCTTGCCAGGCCTAGCAATTTATAATGATTACCATCTTCCTTTAATTATGTATTTTATTCATATCAGTCTGAGATAATTTTTGTTTTGGTGAGACCAATCTGTCTCTGTAGGCTTGATTTTGTATCATTTCTGCTTTAGTATACTCTCTGTTGATTTAAAATTTGTCCTTATAAGTCAAAGCCATTCACATTCTTTCTGGATGATTTGGTAGGGACTCATTCTCATTTCATGTACTAAGGCTACTTATAAAGAAAAATATCTAACAAAGAAATCATCCAATGAACCGAAACATCTCTTGTTCAGCATGTGAATCAGGGAAATCAGCACCTACTGGCGTCTGGGTGATGTTCAGAGGACAATGCCAGTGCACACCCATCTGGATGAAACTATGCTCATATTACTACTCATATTATTTTTTAATGCTAGAAGGAAATCAGCTACTAATCAGGGTACTAGGTGACACCCTGTACTTTTGAACTGCATACTTAGGTTTCTGGGTTTTTTTTTTTTGCAACCACATAATTCTAACATATAAAATCTACATACATGTAAAGTGTGTACTTCATGTTTTGATATACATTGTGATAATTATTTCTACATTCTCATTATTTAGTGTATCTATCATCTGTGCATCATTAACATTTTGTACACTTAATAAAGAAAATTGTAGCAAAAATCTTCAGTGTATGCTGTGATACATTACAGTTTTCTACTAACACTCAGTTGTATCTCTGTGTTGTTGAACAGAGCACAATTCCTCAAGATACTTATAGGACAAGCTGAATAATCATATAACTCCAATAGTCTGCAGTGTGTGTCTATGCATGTTGTCACTAGCAATCCAAAGATAGCTTTGTTTCTTCATTGTAATGCTAACACATTTATATTTCCTTGTATGCTCTACCAGTTAAAATTGTATTCTATTGAAAAATATATTGGCATTGAAATATAACAGTATTTGTGTGTGCGTGTGTGTGTGTGTGTTTGTGTGTAGAAGTCCTTAGAAACCAGAGGCTTTGAATATCAGTTGAGCTGAAGTTATAGGCACTTCTAAGCCTAAATGGGAGTCGAGGGTGGATCTTCTACAAGAACAGTGGATACCCTTAACCACTGAGCTGATCTTCAGCCCTGGCATTTACAAAAGGGATAAAAATAAAGGTAATTTTCAGCAGAGAGCTTCTATGACTGCTGAGGTTTCAAGAAATTTAGTCAAACAAATGTTTGTATATATTAAAGCATGTTCATAGAACATGCAGAAAAAATATCATGTTATTGACTGACATTTCTACTAAGTTAAAACCTAGGATTGAAGGAAGGGTCTGAAATTGAGAGACTGGCAAAAGAGCTTGGAAATCAGCAGCTTTGTCTCAGAAGGAAAAATTAAAATCAAGGTGTTTCTGTTGTTTGTTTGGTCTTACAAAACTTAACAGAGGAAAGAACTGAACACATTGCACCTTAGAGAGGCTGCCACAGGGGCAGGGAGAGGGCCACCTGCATCTGCTGAGATATGAACTGTAGGCGGGCCAACTTCCCTGTCCCATCTCATGGCCTACTCATCTCAGGAGCCACTACAATGTGCACATATGTGGTGGAGAGATATGAGAGAAAGAAAAGTGGAACTGTTTAAGCACTGTGAAGATACGCTAAACTAGAGACATGAGGGTGGTAATGAACAGCCTGATGTGAAAGTCCTACGCTGTCACCTGAGGTCATGGTGAAGTTCCAACCCATGGTGCCACAGATATTGCGCCCACCCCAACACCTACCCATCTGTGAATGAAATACAACCCAAGCTGCCTTGGCTATGCAGGAGCAGGGGGTCTGTGTTGATGTCTATGGCCTATGTTAACACCAAACGCTATTCAGACACCCTTGGTCTGGTCTTCTGCCTGGGGCCATGCTGATATTCAAGGGCTTTGCAGAGCTGACCCAGCCCCTCAATGGCTGTGGCAGGCAGTGGAGCTGGCCTCACCAGTTGATAGCTGTAGCACTTTGTAGACCTGGTCCTGCACCTCACCTGGGCAGCATAGCAGTCCTCAGACCTAACCCTGGTGGCATAGATGTGGGTGAGCAGGCTTAAGATGAGAGCAGGAGAGCTGGCCCTGCCTGCTGGTGGTTGTAGCACTTGCTTGAGCTTACAGAGGCAGTGGTGAAGAACTGGTCCTGGTGGTGTTGCTGAAGAAGAGATGGGGGGCTATACAGCTTGGCTGCCACCTAGGCCTACCTAGATCCAGGACATTGAGTTGGCCCACATCAACATTCACTCCATATATGAACTTCTAGAGCATATGATAGGGATGGTTCTGTGAATCTAGGACTGATGGATCTCCATGACATAGCACAAAAAAACAAAAAAAAACAAAAAAAAACAGGATATCTGAGAAGAGCCCTGGTGAGGATTCAGTATTGATGGTGTGTGGCAGAGGATGGAGCCTGGGGCCAGACTAGTGGCTCATTGCAATGAATGTTTGTAAGTAAGGATGTTTGGAGAGAAGGGTATACTGTGTGACACACCATGCCACCCTGAAGTTTCCATAGTGAAATTTTATTTGCTTGTTTTAATTTTTTATTTTTATTTTCTTTTGGAGAATAGGGTGAGAGGGTGGAGAGTATATATGAAGAGATGAGATGAGTGGGATTGAAGTGCATGATATGACATTCAGAAAGAATCAATAGAAAATGAGAGAGAGATCAGGAGGAAGGAGAGAGAGAGAGAAGGAGGGAGGGGTGAGTAAGGAGAGAGGGAGGGGCAGGGAGGGAGGGAGGGAAGGAGAAAGAGAAAAGAAAAAGTTGAGTCTTGGGTCAGCACCATGGAGAGCACCCGGGAACGGGATGGGGTCTGCTGTGGGGACAGCTCTGCAGGTGGCTCAGAGGGAGGACTGAGAACATGAGTAGCTGAATCATGAAATCACAGAAGCATGGTTTCTTGGGGACTTATAATTGAACCATTGGTGGACTAAACTACATGAAAATTTCTGAAACGATTTACAAAATTTGTTCAGGTGATTTTGTAGAGTTCTTCACAGGTAGATATTCCACAGTTTATGTAAAACTTTCACAGGGAGCATGGTAGGCATATCAAATATGAGCAATTGAATGAATAATGGATGATAACAAATGATGAATAGTAAGACAAAAATCAGATTTAATTACTTTTATTGTTACATGTCCAGGGCAGGCATTTTAGTTGCAAACAAATTCTGCAGACTCAGTGCACTCCATCAGTGTAAGTCTAGAAATAGAGAGAGGAGTCTGAAGTGGCTTTTAAAGTCACAGATCTGTTAGAAGGTCTGATGTGTGATTTTGGGATCTGTAATTTTACAAAGTACTTGACAACATATGATTCAAAGAGAACAGAAGCAATGAGACCACTTTATAACAAACACAGACTATGTGAGGAAACCCAATATCCAGTCCTCATACATCAGAATTGCTATCTTAAAATGATTCTTATGCATTTCATACATGAACCAGTGTTGGTGCATATTTCCAAGAATAAGAAGTGATTCAGTAGGTTTTAGGAACTGATAGATCACAGCCTGCATCTGCCTCACCCACTATCAATTTCCTCTAATATAAACAAATTCTAATTAGGGTAATAATATTTTACTCATTATTGATAGTTGATTCAAAGCATATTTCATGTATAAATATATACTTTTTTGAGAATAAACTAAAGCTTTTAAAAATAGCATTATGAATTAATGCCATTTGATGAGATGAATATATATATATATATGCATATGTACTGAATTATTCTTAGAAGCAAGCTGTAAAAGGGACATATCTAGATAACCAAGGCTTTTTCAGTGTTAGAAATTGCAGTGTTACAAAGTGTCTTTACAAAGACACTTTGACTTTTACATGATTCTCTCAGGAGCAACTTGAACCTTCAGAGTAGACAGTCTTCTCTGTGCCTCGAAGATTTGTCTGTTCTTTCCTCATCAGGGCATCCCTCCACAGGATATAAGTGATATGCTGCCAACTCACCAACTCCAAGGAAACTGAAGGAAAGGTAAACAGAATTCTGGCTAGGCTTGATTCACCACGCTTTTCCCAAGGGTGTCTTCACTTCTGGTCTCTGGTATCATTCAGAAGGCATCTTGAACTCCACTTTTCTTTTTTCCTGTGGTTGGAACTGAACAACTCCAGGAAGCAAAAGTGCAGCTTTTCCTATCTTGTTCCCTTCTAATCAGGATTTGAAATAGCTCAATAATCAATCAAGAAACTACAGTTTTCCCTATTTTTCTTTAACCTTCTTGGCTTTTTTTATTAGTCATCTAACACTAAATGTGTGGAGTTAGCCACTCTTTGAATTTTATAATCTCCACTCTCCTTTTGCATCAGATTCAAGACTACTTTTTACTAAGGAAATAGTCCTTTCCAGAATATTTGAAAATAAACTTTCCAAATTATAACTTGCCATAGTGGTTCCTGTGTAGGTGCTCATGCAAGTTACTTTGTGACCCATTCACTACATCCACACGAAAAAAAGTACAATTTTATTGCCATGAAAGTGGGCCTCCAAAATGCCCAAATTAATTGGAGACTAGATATAGTGCTATTCTGGAGTAATTTTCTCAGAAGTGAAAATTCTCTTCTAGAGGAGGAAAGCTAAGAAAATATCAGGATGAGGAGGCCCCTTCCTAAACTTATGGTAGCAATGAGCAGGTGCTAGGAGAAACTTGAGGACTCAAGGGGAGACTTGAGCAGAACTGCCTACAAACTGAGCAGAAATCTTCAGAGATGCATTTCCCGAGTGGGTCCAGCTGGCTTTGGGACCCTCTTGCTCTTTGGAGTAACCACATGGATTCACTGGTTCTTCAAGCTGCATTTCAATAAAATTATTTCTTTGTTCTCTTGTTAGTGCTCTATGTGAGTAAATAGATGCTGGCCTTGAACTCAGAAATCCACCTGCCTCTGCCTCCCAAATGCTGGGATTAAAGGTGTGCACCACCACTGCCTGGCTTAGAATGAATTTTATGTAAATGCTGTAGCCATCCCTGTCAAAGCAATTAAATTGTTATTACCTAATTTCACATTTCCCTAAGAAAACTCATGCAACAAATGTTTGTAATGATTCATAAAAATTTTCATGTTTTTTTTCTTTTAAAATGTAATTGTTGCTAGTTGTAATAGAATAATGTCATCCATAAAGGTGCCCTAACCTCAAGTTTCTGTGTTAACTTTCATGGCAAAATAGACTCTTCTGATATGACTAAGTTAAAAACTTTGAGATGAGAGTAAGCTTGGGCTGTCTAGGTGAGAAGCTTAAAATCTGTCTAGGTGAGTTCTGACAAGAATGGTACCACATGACCCAAATGAAAGGCTGCCGTGAGGATGAAAGCAAGAGTTTGGGGCAATGGAAGATGGAGCCCTCACCAAGAGATGAAGAAATACTTCATGATCTGAGAGTTAACCAGAATGAATTAGCTTTCCTGAAACCTAACCTTTATCTTCCAGAAATTTATCTTTATGCCTCAGCTTTCAAGAGTGTAGGAGAATGACCTTGTAGAATTGTTGTTGTTGTTGTTGTTATTATTATTATTATTATTATTATTATTATTATTATTATTATTATTATTATTATTGAGCCAGGGTCTCACTATGTAGCCTTGGTTGACCTGGAACACAGACTATGTTGGTAGATCAGGCTGGCCCAGAAAGTCATGAGATCTCCCTGCTTCTGCCTCTAGACTGCTGGGATTAATGGTGTGCACCACCAGGTTGGTGAATTTGTGTTGTTTTAAGCTGCTAAATTTGTGGCAATCTTTCTACAACAACTATGAGAACATAATGATCATTCTATAGAAATCTTATTACTTATTCTAGAATAAATTTTTTGTTGTTGTTGCTTTTCAAGACAGGTTTTCTCTGTGTAGCCCTAGCTGTCTTGGAACTCACTCTGTAGACCAGGCTGGACTTGAACTCAGAAATCCACCTGCCTCTGCCTCCCAAGTGCTGGGATTAAAGGCGTGCACCACCATTGCTTGGCTTAGAATGAATTTTATGTAAATGCTGTGGCCATTGCTGTCAAAGCAATTAAGTTGTCATTACCTAATTTTTATGTCCATTTTGTCTTTACACATTAAGTGCCACCTTTGGCGATGTTGTAGATGTTTAGTAAGGAGGTGCAGGAAAGGGCTCCAGAGGCTGAGAGTAGATTTTCCTTTGGAAGGTCACATCTTTCCTTTGGCATCTGGAGCAGCACACTTCAGTCAAACAGCATTTTTCTAGTGACATTTGTTGCTACCATTTCATTCTGGGAGTCAGATGCGTATAAAATCCTGTTTCCCCTCTGTAAACTCACAACTCTAGATACGTTTTTCTAGTCTATAGACTTTCTGCCCTATGGAGTGTACACTTATAATAGGTCTTTTAGAAGATTATGAAGGTTGTCTGACATAAAAATAAATATGAAATGCTTGTCAGAGTTCTCTACATGATGACTCCTATTACTCAATAAATGCTACCCACTAGGGTTAAGATGACAGTAGATATATATGGACATGACTCACATGCTCATTTATGATTGGCTCTGAAATAAGAAGGGGAAATCTTGATAACTTAGATCATAATCAACCTGCAATCATTCAAAAATCAGAGGAAAAGCATGCTATTAATGTGGGAAATGGTGTCTTAGAGGTATCTAATCTCACTCAAAAACCCTGCCTCTCTCAGGAGTGAGTTGTGATCACAGCTATGGGTTACATGGGACAAAGAACTCCTAAGGCACAACATGCTGATGTGTGCTTAGTGTGTGGGCTGTGATTCATAAGCCGATCTTAATCTCCAAGCAAAAATAGCCTTCTTGAGTTCATCACTGAAAATAGAAGTTTTGGGTGGAAAATAGTTTTGGTATCAGATGCAATTATGCTATTTGCCAACTGAGGACTTCTGTCTGATTTCAAGAGCATTTTTATATTTTGTCTCATCTCTGAGGGAGAGTGGCAACACTTCATTAGCCCACAACATTTTGGCCTGTTGGTCTCCTTGTTTGTGAGCATAGACATGGAGAGCCATACACAACCTAGAAGACTCAGATAAAAGGTAGGCACTGTAACAGGCTCAGTCTGAGTCTCCACAGATAGCAAGTGGCTATCGTTCCAAATCAAATAAGCAGAACATTATCCCCTTCATTGTGGAGAAAATAAATTATAACTAGTCTAAGCAATTTATCCTAAGTCATACAGAGTAAATGGTGAGAAACCAAGATTCTACAGGAGACCAATGCCTTGAAAACACCCACAGATGACCTAATTTAATTGGTGCCTGAATATAAGTAGTTTTGCAAGTTCTTCACTTGAGTCCAGTTTGAGCATTTAGGTTGAATCATTCTGATGAACCTCCCCAACACTTTTTCTTTTTCTTTTTCTTTTTTTCTTTTCTTTTCTTCTTTTTTTTTTTTTTTTTTTTTTTTTTTTTTTTTTTTTTTTTTTTTTTTGAGAGAAGAGGATCTTCCCTTAAAAGCACTATCTGGAAACAAAAATCTAAGTGGTAATTCCTGTGAGGAGGTTGGGCTAGGGCATTTTAATTCTACTGTGTCTGTATAATATCCATGTAGCCCCAGTACACTGGGCTTTTCTATAACACAGAAGCCACCAATTTGGACAGGGGTAAGTAAGCATGGCTTCCTGGCACAGAGTATCTTTTATTATATGTTTGTAGGATGAGTTCAAGAGGAGAAGTGATATTCTGTTTCCTGTAGACTTTTATGTACTTAATTTTCCTTCATAGAAATGAGCCCCATGGGGGATGGAGAGATGGCTCAGTGGTTAAGAACACTGAATGCTCTTCCAGAGATCCTGAGTTCAAATCCCAGCAACCACATGGTGGCTTGCAACCATCTGTAATGGGATCTGATGCCCTCTTCTGGTGTGTGTCTGAAGACAGCAACAGTGTACTCATATAAAATAAATAAATAAATAAATAAATAAATAAATAAATAAATATTTAAAAACAAAAAGAAATGAACCAGATGTGTCATTCTTTCTGAATCAATCTTAACTTTTGAATAACTTGTGGATACCACACTATCCCAAACCTTGTAATAGAATTTATCTTATTATCAAGTTAACTAATATTATTTAGGATGTTCTCTGTGACACAAAACAATGCTTTGGATTGTACCAATGTAATACAAATTGTGTGTCCCTTCCTCAAAGGTCCATTGTGCTATAATTAGAGATAAATAATATTCAAAGAAAGCACAGTTATGATGTTTTAACAGATGTGGCCATGTGCTCACTTGGGGTAAAGGGGGAAAGCGGTTTTGTACCAGGAGAGCCCGAGGTAGCTTTTAATGGCCAGGGTCAAACTTCGGCAACAATTTCATTTTCCTCATGTTCTCTTGTGTAACTCAAGGACTAGCCTCAACAAATCCATTACCTTTACTGAGAATAATGTTTGAGTACAGAGGCTCATATTAAATGCCATTTCATCTTTCCAGGATCTGCTTGCCTATGTACCCAGGCACACATCCTTGGGCTCCCAAGCCCTCTACTCTCTTTACTGGTCTCTATCACCATGTCCTCTATGTTGATCACTACCACTAGCATCGTTTTCATAATTGTAACAATCAGCACTCAAAACAAAGGACAGATACCTGCTAAACACTCTGTATGTATGTATTTACCAATTTATTTACTCAGGCAGTAAGATGTTTCTATTCTTTTATTTCAGAGAGAACGATTCTAATGGCATAAAGGTTTGGTGGTATATGAAAGTTAAGGTCATTAAGCTTTTAGGTAGCCAAACATGAGTTTTAAACAAGACAATGTAGCTTGGAAATCCATGTGCTTAAATTTTCCCTGATTTTGACTTTATTCACATTAGAAGTGGTATGACAACACTGATCTGACTGGGGTGTGGAATTGGCATTCCTGTCCTTTGGCGGGGTTTGCAGTTATTATAACAGAAACATGAGCAAAGCCTGATACATAACTGATGGTGACTCCTAAGGCTGAGGTTTAACTCTTTCTCTCACACACACATCCTTTCTGTTTTCTTTGAGAGGAACCACTTAGCTGATGCCTCATTTTTGAACATAGGCACTGAGATCATACTCTGTGTAAAACAAGCTCTGATCATTGAAATCATTTTGTTCTCAGAACAAAGTGGCCATAATTTCATGTAAGAGCTGTCTTCTCTCATTGTCACAAGCAAGCAGTTGCCTTGGTAACAGCATTTGAAAAGGGCAAAGACCCTGGGAACTTCTGTCAAAACCCACAGAAATGCTTGGAGAGGCTCTACCTCTGCTAGGCCCGTGCTTACCACGTTTCCAGCCTCCACGGAACCCCCTGTGGCCATGTTAGAAGGTGAGCAGGAGAGAATGTAGAAAATTGAAGCTTTGGCTGAGCCAATTATTAGAGAATGTGGAGGTTGGATGGATTCCAGAGGATAAAGGGCTTAAAGAATCTTTTCTGAAAGATCATAATCAGACAGAAGCTCCTTCCTTTAGCAGAAGTTTCCTATACTTTGCTTTGATCTGATGGTTACAATTCTTTCATTAACGCAGAAGAAATTCTTACTTAAAAACTTTTCCCTTTTTTGAAAATAGATTCTTTTCTCATACAATATGTCCTGATTATAGTTTTCCCTCCCTATATACCCCCAGTTGGTCTCTGCTTTCTCTTCCCTCTAGATCCATGTCTCTCATCACAACTAAATATGACAAAATAAACATACTAAGATGAAGCAAAAGCTATCATATTAAAGCTGGGCCTAATAACCCAATTGGAAGAAGAGTCTCAAGAGCAGGCAATGGTCTTCATAAGAAAAGTACTAATCTAAAAGCTATAATATATACACAAAGGATCTGGTGCAGGCCCATGTAGGCCCTGTGCTTACTGCTTCAGTTCCAGGGAGCTCATATGTGCCTTGCTTAGTTGAATTAGAGGGTCTTGTTTGCCTGGTATCCTCCATCCCCTCTGACTTCCCAGTTCCTGCTGCCACTGCTTTCTCTTCTGTGAGGTTCCATGAGCTCTGAGGATAGGGTTTTTGGTGGAGAATCCCATTTAGCCAATTCAGACTCCCCCTGCATAATGTCTGGCTGTGGGTCTCTGTATCTGTTCCTATCTACCGACAGAGAGGAAGCCTCTCTGATAATTACTGGATAAGGCACTGATTCATGAGTATAGCAGAATATCATTAGAAATCATTTTATTGATACTTTAATTTTTAGACTAGTTGTGGTTGGTTTTACTCTAGGTCTCTGGGCTATCTAATCTCTTGTTTATCCAAGCAGGCTAGAGTTCTCCTTCATGAATTGGACTTAAGTCAAATAAGACATCAGTCAGCTATTCCCACAAGTTCTGTGCCACCATTGTCCCAGCATATTTTGAAGACAGAACAGATTGTAGGTTAAAGGTCTGTAGCTAAGTTGGTGTCTATGTTTATCTTTCAATGGCTTGCAGACTACCTTCACACACCAAGGAGACTAGATCATAGAGGTGAAGAAGGCTCCACATAATGACCAGCTTGACTCTTCTGTGTTCGATATGTTGTATGGGTTTTATGTTCAGCAATCGGACCCCATTGTCAGTTTGTGGAGAGAAGCCCTTTGTTTTAGTAAATACCCATTAAAATTATAACACAATTATTTACAGACCTTGAAAGGACATGTTCCAAATTCACATGGAAAAACAAAAAATCTCAGGATATGTAAAACAATCCTGAACAATAAAAGAACTGCCGGAGGTTTCAGGATTCCAGATTTCAAGTTGTATGACAGAGTTACAGTAATAAAAACTGCATAATATTGGCATAAAAATAGACATGCTGATCACTTGACTCAAATTAGACCCAGGCATACATCCGCACATATATGGACATATGGGCACCAGAATTTGGATAAACAATCTAGGAATACACACTGCATAAAAAGGCAGCATCTTCAACAAATTGTTTTGGTCTAACTGGATGGCTGCATGTAGAAGAATACAAGTAGATCTATATCTATCACTCTGTACAAAACTCAAGTCCAAGTGGATCTCAAAGTCTTCAACATAAAACCAGATGCAGTGAACATGATAGAAGAAAAAGTGGGGAATAGCTTTTTATCCAATAGCACACTGAGGAGATAACACTGATAGTACAGACACTAAGAACAACAATTAATAAATGGGACCTCACGCAACTGAAAAGCTTCTGTAAGGCAAAGGGCACCATCAATCAGACTAAACAGCAATACCCAGAATGGCAAAAGATGTTTACCAACTCCAGTTGTGAAAGAGAACTTATATCCAATATATATATAAAGAAATTAGGAAACTAGATATAAAAAACCCCAGATAATTCATTTAAATTATCTAAACAGAAACTTCTCAATACAGGAAACTAAAATTGCTGAGAAACACTTAAATGTTCAATATCCTTAGCCATCAGGGATATGCAAATTACTTTGGGATTCTCTCTTAAACCTGTCAGAATGGTTAATACCAATAACACAGTGACAGGTCATGCTGGTGAGGATGTGGAGCAGGTCAGAATTCTCCTCCATTGCTGGTGGGAGTGTAATATTGTACAGTTACTTTGAAAATTAATACGGCAGTTTCTCAGAAAGATGGAAGTTGATCTAACTCAAGATCGAGCTATAGCACTCTTGGGCATATACCCAAAGGATGCTCCAATCTACTACAAAGATACTTGCTCAACCATGTTCCTTGTAGCTTTATTCATAAGAGCTCGAAACTGGAAACAACTTAGATGTCCCTCAACAGAATAATGAATAAAGAAAATGTGGCTCATTTAACAATAGAGTATTACGCAGCTGTTTAAAAGATGACATCATAAAATTTGTAGGAATTCTTTTTTTAACTGGACTTTATTTATTTACATTTCAAATATTATCCCCTTTCCCGATTTCCAACCCAGGATCCCTCTATCCCATCCCCCCTCCTCCTGCTTCTATGAGGGTGTTCCCCCACCCACTCATCCATGCCTACCTCCCCACCCTCGAATTCCCTTCACAGGACCAAGGGACTCTTCTTCCATTGATGCCTGAAAATGCCTTCCTCTGCTACATATATGGCTGGGGCCATGGGTCTCTCCATGTATACACCTTGGTTGGTGGTTTAGACCTTGGGAACTCTGGTTGGTTGATTTTGTTCTTCCTATGGAGTTTCAAACCCCTTCAACTCTTTCTGTTCTTTTTGTAACTCCTCCATTGGGGGTCCCGTGATCAGTTTAATGCTTGTCTGTGAGTGTCTACCTCTGTATATGTCAGGCTCTGGCCGAGCCTCTCAGGAGACAGCTATATCAGGCTCCTGTCAGCAAGCACTTCTTGGCATCCACAGTAGCATCTGCATTTGGTGACTGTATATGGGATGGATCCCCAGGTGGGGGCAGTCTCTGGATGGTCTTTCCTTCAGTCTCTGCTCCACAATTTGTCTCCATATTTGCTCCCGTGGTGAATATTTTGTTACCCCTTCTAAAAAGGACCGAAGCACCCACACTTTGGTCTTCCTTCTTCTTGAGCTTCATTCATATCATATGGTCTCTGAATTGTATCTTGGGTATACCGAGCTTTTGGGTTAATATCCACTGATCAGTGAGTGTATACCATATGTGTTCTTTTGTGCTTGGGTTACCTCACTCAGAATCTTAGCTGACAGGTCTATTAGATCCGCTTCCTTTGAGAGTTTTATTCTCTGTATCAGCTCTGTTATTTATTTAGAGTAACATACCTGGACTTCCCTCCATTGTGACCTATCAGACATCTGGGGACAAGAGAAACACTTTTTCTGGGGCTTCTCGTTGCCTTCTCTAGTCTCTTCTTGATTCACTGTCAGTTATATTTTTAAAATGACTCAGCATCTTCAATGCTCTTTCCTAGAACTTTTGGGTTTGTGTTTACATTCATTGTAAAATATGACTCTCATTACATATAGTTTATACTTGTCAGGGTATGATACAATCATCATTCTCTCAAATTTGGGTATTATTATTCTACATAATCTAAGAATTAATTATGTTTTTATGAGTATATTGCATGGCTTGTCGTAGAAGAACTAAGGAATAGATTGATCTATTTCACTCATTTAGGACCAGAAAATCATATTTTCTATAACACTTCAAAGAAGTGTGAAGATTATTTTGTATGAAACATAAATTAAAATGACATTTATGCTTCCATTTGTCAGTGTGTTTTACATGAACTATATTGACATACATACTAAAAAGCACGCTTGGTGGTTCAAGGGCTTGTTCATTTGGTTAAACAGGCACTCTGTCACTAGCTGCAGGAACAAGCCTGCCTTGAGCCTCATTGACAGAACAATGTCAAGTTAAAAATAGGAACAATGAAGGATGGTATCTGACTTGGAATTTCAGGCTCAGTGGGTAACTTTCTCTTTGCATCTCAGGAGGGAACCTAAGAAGAGAAGGGAGAAAAGAGGCCATGTGGAGACTCTTCTCCTTAGAGTCAGAGATTAGGATGAGCAAATGAAGTGCCCCTGGTTTTTTTTTTT
>NW_022196904.1:166781642-166809598 GCF_008632895.1 Mastomys coucha | reverse complement strand
GAAAAAGGTATGGGAGGGGGAAAAAAAGAACACTTGTTTCTGAACTCTGGCTTTAGCATGCACTAACTAAGAGCTCTCTTGAGAAAAATATATGAACTGAAGTATCTATTCTAACATGTAGTATTGGTGAAGACAAACACCTTAAAATATGCTATTTGTAGTGATACAAAGAAATACATGTAAAAAACTTAATTTGACAGCTTTAAGTAGCCATATAATAGAAAACAACTTTCTTTCCTTTAAAAATTCTTGTCTGATTGTTGGAGAGATGTTTAGTGGTTAAGAGCACGTGCATGTGCCATGCAATCATGAGAACTGGGTCCCAGAACTCATGTAAAAAGCTGGTGTTCCAGAAACACCTGTAACTCTAGCATCTGATGTCCTTCCCTGGCCTCTGCATGTACATAAGCATGGTCACTTGCACACACAGATGTACATGCACTCACACACACACACACACATATACACAGACATAAACACATCCTTAAAAACTAGTTTTAATAAAAGTTATTGTCTGAAATAAGCCAAGGACCATTCTTAAGATCAAGGCTACTTTTGGATAATCAAGTATTGTTCCATGAATTAGAATTTACTAGAATAGCTTCGGGGCCTATATTAGACAGAGAGAACTACTTTTCCCTCCTTTTATTCCTTTTATTCCTCCTTTTATCAAGTGGAGAGGACAAAGTTTTATTAGAGAAACTATGTTTGAGCAGCACAAAGGAGGAAAATACTTTGGGTAACTTGTGACTGTCTTCATTTAAGCTAGTCCTTTAAATCAATAGTAGTTTGATTGGCAGGAATTGCAAGGAGTCAGAATCCCAGGTGGAGAAAGATGGAGGGGTAGAGAGGGAGAGTAGGGTACTGCACACATGTCTAGGTATTCATGCTTGCTGAATTACTGCATCTTTCCGGTGAGTCATTTTACTGAGGAGTACTTTATAATCCAGACACATAGAAATAGTTTGATGATAATTCTGAGAGTCTTCACTCCCCCTCTCTCCCACTTTCATTTCTTTCTTGCTTTAGATTAAACCAGTCTTGGTGAGCTGAAGTCAAGGGCTCTTTATTTGCAATTATTGTATGAATTCTTTTTCTTTTCTCTGGCCCTGTCAAATAGATTGAGAACATTCCCAGCTGTGGAAGTTAGTATCCTCGTTTTAGGGGAATGAAAAAGAATTGCAGCATGAATTTATCCAATACTGAAGGACCACATCTTTCAATCCTATATAATTAGGCATTAATCTGCTTCTCAGAAAGTAGAGAACCTGGAATAAACAGGCTTCCGTAGCTCTTCACAGAGAGGGCCCATACAGCCAGGTTCCTTAGAGATAGGACTCAGCCAGACGCTCTTTTAAGATTTCATGTAGCTATAAATGCTAATATAGTGACACAAACCTCAGTTTATAAGTAGCAGCAATTATGTTGGGAGACAGCAGAAAGGGAAATCTTTTTTCTTGGATGGCAAATGCAGCTAGAAGTTCTTAGTATAACACACACTGCTGGAAATGTTATTGCCTAAGGTCATCTCTATTACTTTATCTATTGCATATCTGATGTTCACTGAACAAAGCTATGACCTTATGAGATGCTGTTGTCTTAGAACAGAATGTAAACACCAATCTTTGGAGTAGATGACTGAGGTAGTATTTTTTATTAGAGGCAGATAAATACAAGCACTTGAAAAAAGCCATGGCAAGGAGCTGGAGAGGAATGGAGTGTTCTGCTGTATTTTGCCTCTGTTTGTTGGTTTATTATCACCCCAGCAAAGCAGAATTTTTTTTTTTATGTTTTATCATCTTTATTTTACATATATGGATATTTTTCCTGTGTGTACATCTGCGTACCTCCTGTGTGCCTGGTGTCCATGGAGGCCTGAAGAGGACATTGGTTCCATTGGAGTGACACCACGTGGATGCTGGGAGTTGACCCTAGAACCTCTGAAAGTGTTTTTAACCACTGAGCCATTTCCCAAGCCCCCAGGTTCTTTCTTCAACTTTAAAAGGTAGTTTAATAAGGCTAGGAAGCATGATCAGCAACAGGAAGCCATCTAGGAAATCTGTTTCTCAACATTTTGAATGACAATTGGGTTGTAGTGAGTTTGAGGCATTTGACCTTCCTTGAGAACCTAGCTGGCTTGATGACTAGGCTACTCCCTGTTTTATATTCACCAACTTTTTGATTTTATTCTTAAATGTTTTATTGTGTATGTGTTTGGTGCGTTTACACGTATCTGTGTATATTTATATGTGTAGGTTCACACACATATATGAGTGCACAGAGATGAAAGTCTGAGGTTGCTCCTGGGCATTTTCCCCTGTGCCTTTCCACCTTATGGCTTCTTACTGAATCCTAGCTCATCAGCTCAGCTAGACTGGTTGGCCAGTAAGCCTCAGGGACTCTACCTGCCTTCCTCTCTCCAGACCACCCACCACTGTTACTGGTGTTGCACATGCATGCCATTGAGCCTAGCTCAGTGTACCATTGTGGTACCACTGAGCCATCTCCTTAGCCCTTTGAGTCTACATTCTATTACTGGATGTTTCTGTAGTAGAATATGATCCTGCCTGAAAACAGTCATCTTTTCTCATGTCTGTGGTGGTATATTTTCTTTTTCTTTTGTTGTTTGATTATACACTGTTTTTTAAATCAAAAAGACACCTATTTAAAACATAGCTCACATTTAGATATCAATCATTAAAATATAATGGCAAACACAATAGTCATATCCCAGGGGAACTTACTGCAGAGGCTTTGTTAAAGAAAATTCATATGTTTATAATGCAGAGAGCTTTAGACTGTTCATCTGAGATATGCACAGTCTAAACTGTGTGCAAATCTAAAGGAATGACACAATAAATGTTAGCCTTCTTCTCTTTTCCTCCTTATTTAAAATAATTCCTGTGGTCATTAGTCACCACAGAATTAAAAGATAAGCACTGAGTTACCAAGAAAATTATCTTTTGGTTCTATTCCTTAAGACATGATCAAATTAAAAAAATATTTTGATGCTTTATACAGATAGATGTGGAAAGTATTTTATTTCCCAGAGGCTCAATGACTTAGAAGATAACAGAGATGGAATAGCAAGAGATTAAGTTTGTCTTGTATGCAGGCAAGGGGAGACATCTGAAACTGGGACAAGCTAAGCATGGAAATTTCATTATATATTATTTTTTATAATAGCTCCTCTGAAGCTCATTACATTTCTAATAATCAATAAAGTGACTTTTGGATTGATAATCATTACTGATGGTGAAGTCTTAAAAACTAACATCTGAACAAAATTAAGGGGTAGATCTTTCAAGATCATATCCCACTCCTACATCAGAATAAGTGAGCGTAGAGTGACAACCAGGGAGAAGCCTAGGGCTGAACATTAGACAGCTGCAGAATTGTCTAGAAAGTGTGAGGCAAGTCCAGGCAAGTTCAGGACAAGAGGGGAAAATCATAAGCAATCCAAAGCCAGTCCAAGAGAAGAACTGAGACTGACAGGGGGCATGAACATCAGCAAATCTATGAAGTGTGTTCTGGAAGAGCACCATCCTGTAGTTCCATGCTGCATCTGCCAGTGCAGTGCCTGGGAATGAAGACAGCCTTGGGACTTGGAAACAGGAGGATACTTTTATTTTTGAAGATAAAATTAACAGGCTAATTTTGAATGAATTTGTTTCAGACAAATGCCCTGGTTGTGGTCTAGAAAATAGATTTAACTAAAGAAGACCAGAAGTTTCTGAAGAAGTGGACCTCATTTTACTTTGCCTTATAGGGGAGAAAATAATAATTACTTTTGATCCATTCTCAAGAATTGTAGGCCACAAGTGCTTTTCTTTTAGAGTGTGCCATGTCCTTTACCATTATGTGTTGACAGTGCTTGGATGGGGGAATTTCTGTTAGAAGAATGTGAGAGAGCAGTGTGCTTGCTTTTGAAGTGTTGCCATATTCACTTCTAACTTAATTATTTTGTAATGCAAACATGTTTTGGGTCAAAATGTATCATGTCGTTATGACAGATGTAGTGGAAAGGGCACAGATGACCTCTCATGGCCATATGTCTGATTTCATGAAAAGCAACTATGTTTGTAAGGATGAAATGATGAATATAAAGTGTTACTCCTAACTTGCGACACACACATCCATTATCATCACTTGAATCAGCATTATCATTCTAGATTCAAGTCTAGAAAGAAATGTTACAGAATGTGGAAACAATGTCACATACAAATCATGAACTATATGGAGGAGGGGATGGATGCCTAGACTACTCAGTTGTTGGACCACTTAGACCAACATGCTGAAGACCTCTAGTTCCTCTGCCTTTGATTGGTAATGTGAGATAGAATATCATCCATTCCAGAGGCTAAACCAGAGTGGATTGACTTTGGATGGTGGTTGGGTCACAGACTGTCCTAATCTCGTGAAAACCCACTTGCTTCTGCTTCAGCCACACTAGGCTCCTTGACCACAAACATTTTTTTTTCTCAGTGGTGTTGCCAATGCCATGACCTTGGTCTGAAATATTCTTCACCAGACAGAATAACACTTTAACAAAAAAATTTTCATTCTCTTTTGTTTGTTTGTTTGGTTCTTTGATCATGTCTTTCTTGAAAGTATCAGTGAAGTTCCCAGTACTTTTCTCAGTTTACAAGCAGGTATTTGTCATGTATGAGTTGGCTATTCACTTACTGTTGTTGCCAAAGTGTGTACTTTATGAGTTGTCATGTGATGGGTTTCAGTGTTTTGGGAGAAATTCAAATAGTTACATGGCATGGACCAAAGATTAAGCTTTAATGGGGATAGCGAAACCTTAAAGGCCAGGATACAGCAAGAAAAATAAAGGTACAGCTTTTCTATTATCCTATAGATAGATGTATGGCTAGAGATTTTTCTGGCCATGCAGGCATATGCTCCTATGGAGGCTCACTTTCTGCTATTGACGTCTCCTTTTAGAGGTAAAAATCTGAAACAGGTTCATCAATAGGCGATTAATTGCTTAGCTATCATCCAGTTTGGATGTGTTTACTGCTGAAGAGGAAGGTTCAGTTCCTGAACTGGACTCTGGCTCATGGAAAGCTAGAGCATTCTTTGCTGAGACTGGAAGCCTCTGGTTTTATATGGAGCCATTGGGGAGATAATCTCTAATTCTGGGGAAGAAGCAAGTAGTTTGTTTTGATTGGTATAATAGTGACTAGGCAATGACAGATAGTCAATAAATATTTTAACTCATAAAGGGATTGATATCTGAAAAAAGTAATAAAGGGCTTTAGAGACAATGTGTGTATTAGAGTTTACCATTATGCTGATACCAAGAATGCATTCTTTTGGGAAACCTGGAAAAGTTATTAATTATGACTTTGGAGGGATTTGTTTATGCTATATAATCTGAGCATCTATGGCATGTTCTAGTTGAACTATATGTTCTGGTGAACTATAGACATCCTATAAGCCATGTTGTGATAAAGTAGACCTCTGGGCCATATAACCCATATTTACTGCAAAGAAGCACACTTCCCAGAACACACACAATAAAAAGGATGTATGGACTCGCTATTTAGTCTCTGTCCATTGTCTGTTTGAACCTTGTAAGCACTTTGGCTTCCAGATCTTCCTGGGAAGAGTGGAATTAGTAGGCAGGAAATACTTTGTGCTAAGGAAACTTCTAACATGTTCTCCTTCTATGCCTCATCTCACCAATAACTAAATTTCCTCAGGAATCAGTAAAAACCAGGGATGAATATATTACTTTTACCCTCAGCAGAGTCTCTTAATGCAAATAAAATATCAGAGCTTCCCAGAACAACTAGCTGGGCAGTGCCAAGCCAGCAGTCTTGAAAAAAAAATAGAGAATGGGATGATAGCAATTGAAAAGATCTAAAGATCTAAAAAAAAAAAAATCTGTGATGAGGGAGAAAGGTAGAGAAGTTGCTATTGGTACTCATGTGGTAAAGGTGGGTGATATTCAAGTAGGCAAATATGGCTACCAACCCAAACAGAGAATGCCTGCAGATGTTTCATGGACATCTAGGGATATAAAATAGCTCATGGCTAACTCTTTTAAAATTATTAATTTACTTATTACAATTAAAAAAATTTATATTTAAGGTAATAATTACATTTTCCCTTCCCCTTTTCCCATCCAAACCATCCCATATATCCTCCCTACTTTGCTACAAATGCAAATCACTAATTTCATATGCATGTTATTATTAGTTATTATTATGTGTACGCTTGAGTGTGAGATATATGTCTATATGATATGCACATGAGTCAGAGGACAACTGTCAGGAGATGTTTTTTCCCTTCCACCGTGGGTTCTGGAGATCAATCTCAGGTGGTTAGTCTTGTGAGATCAGCCCTTTTACTCCCCTTGAATCATCTTGCTAGATCTGTTTCCTTGTTTTTTTTTTTTCTTCATCTCACTGCCCTTTTATTCACATTCAACTCCTCTTTTTTTTTTTTTTTCTTTTTTTGGTTTTTCGAGACAGGATTTCTCTGTACAGCCCTGGCTGTCCTGGAACTCACTTTGTAGACCAGGTTGGCCTCGAACTCAGAAATCCACCTTCCTCTGCCTCCCAAGTGCTGGGATTAAAGGTGTGTGCCACCACCACCCGCTTCATTCAACTTCTCTTAAGATGATTTTATATTCAGCAGCTCTAAATTTTATTTAATGGTTCAAACCATGGTGAACAATGCCCATTTTTCTTTGACTTGTAAATCCAAATTGCTTTTGGTTGACACATAATTTGTCCAGAATAGGTCAGAAATTTAACTTCAAAACAATCATGTATGGCTAGAGTTCTGGTTCCTATAGTAAACAGCTTCTACAGGCCTTCTCTATGGATGACAGGTAAGAGAGAAAGGGTTGTATCAATGCCCAGTCATGCATCTCTATAGAGGGATCCTGTTGGGAAGGGGTAGAAGCAGGGATGAGGTGGAAGGTTGAATGGACACTCTGGAGATGTTCAGGAAGAAGACAACTAGAAACAAATGGTATGGGTGAAAATCATGGATGGAGACCTAAGAGGAGTTTCTGACATGAATCCACTTACTAGTTTAGGAAAACAGGTCTTGGCCTGCTTTGTGTCCTTTCTTTTATTCTTCTCTTTATCTTATAACAAAAGGAATATGTTTTGAGACAGGTTGGGGGAATTAAATGTACTGAAGAGTACCAATTCTTCCTAAAAGGGCTCAAAGGTGATCTTTCTCCTACCCGTGTTACAGTCTGTTACCATGATAGGCAAACTCTGTAGTCACCTGAGACTCTTATTAATCTCCTGGCCCTAGGACTTTCCTACATAAAACTTTTTATCTGTTCTCCTTTATCCAGTGCCATTTGCTTTAGCTATTATATGGAGAAGTTAAACCATGTCAAAGGCTTTCTTTTTTAAAAGAGGAGTGCCTTGCCTCTACTTGCTCATTGTCTTGTGAATAAAGAAGATCTTCAAAGGCTGCTGTGGGGAGGAAGAGCAGTGTCTCTTTGCTGAATCCCCAGCTGACGAATCTTAATCAAAATGTTCTTTCCCACAGCCTCTGTACTTCTGAAATACCGTTCAAAGGGTTTATTTTAGAGTCCATGTTTCATTTAAGTCCCTCTGCATATCAAATATTAAGTTCAGAGACATTCATGCCCTCCCTGGGGTGCTCTTCATTCCTCTCTTCATACTCAAATTTCTCCAAAATAGTTTTTTCTTTCTCTTCTGTTACTCAATGTTGTTTTCCATTGGGATCTTTTTCTTAGAAGTGAGGAGCTAGATAGCTATGAGAATCAGTTTGCAGCTTACAGGGCATAGGGTTTTGTAGGGTTTTGTAGTAGGTGGTCTTTTCTCAGGAAATGAACACACAAATGAGCTTTATAATTTATATTCTTATTAAAGTACCTGGATTTGGCTTTCCTACCTACCATTATGAGAAAAAAAGAATTTATTATAGAGTATATCATATGGTTCACATGTGTTCCTTGTTGAAGATTTAACCTCCATGCTCATATCCTAATGGCACTTGTGTATGGGACGCAGTCAGAATCTTATTCCCAGCTCTGAAAATATTTATACCTCTTCTCTTCTTCAATGTTCCTTGAGCTATAGATGCAGAAGCCATTGTATAGGTGTATTTGTTGGTGATAGGTTTCCCATGATCTATTGGTGCCTGTATTGTGTCTAGTTGTGGTTTTCTGTGATGATCGTTCCAATGCAGAGTTGTTAGCTTTGAAACCATATACAAACAACAAAAATGGACTCAGTAGGTTGTATCATCTAGCTGTCTTTTCTATCTATCCATCCATCCATCTATCTATCTATCTATCTATCTATCTATCCATCCATCTAGCTGTCTATCATTTGTCCATAATCTATTTATTTATACTCATACACACACACACACACACACACACACACACACACACACACACACACACACACACACACACACACACACACACACACAGACACAGACACAGACACAGACACAAATGCATGCATTTAACAAATAGAATAAAATAAGAAGAAGTTAACAGCTTGAGAATCATGGTATGGATTGAAGGAGGGTATCTGGAGGGGCAAGAAGGGGGAAAGGGAATGGGGAAGAGATGCAATGCTATTTCAGTTAAAAACAAAAAAAATTAAAAATAAAAGAGAGTTCTAATTCCCTAGCTGGGCTCATTAGACTTAAATTTTGCCTAGCTCCTCAGTATACCAGTTCTGACATGTGAACAGTAAATCATCAATGCAAATAGTATACACAATATACTTATTCCAATATATATATAAATATATGTGTGTATGTATGTATGTATATATATATGTATATATCACTTATTCTCCCTCCATTTCAGTCATTATAGTTCACTACTGTCTTTCATTGCATTTTGGGTTATAAATACTCGTAGTCACACTGGTTTGTTTTCCCTTTGCAGGGTTGCAGTTCCTCCCACTACTGGAATGTTCCTATGTTCCCTTGGTGGTTTTTCCTATTTTACCTCTTCATTCCAGTGTCAGTTCCATGGATTGGTCCCCTTTCCTGCCCCTCTCAGGTGAGCTCAGTGCTCTATCACTAGTGCCCTGCATGCAGTGTGCACATGCTAGCATAGGTGGGCAAACGGAAGTTCTCAGCCCATTGGAATATTTTCAATGTAACTCAAGTGCTAGGCACATGTTGACATCTATAAGCCAAGAAATTAAGATAGAATAAGTGATAGGTGTTAACACCTTCACATTTGTACATACGCATGCACATATCCCCTACCTAAGAACAACAGCTGATTTAAGCTTGAGGCTCCCTAAGATCTTCAGGTGCTCAGCTCACATTTTAATATACCTTGCTAGAATGTGAAAAAATATGATCAATGAATAGTGATCTACTGTTTTCAAAACAGTTTAGCATTTTATCTCACTTGATCCTCTCAAGGACTTTGTCAAATAAAGAGGTCATTGCTACTATCTTTGTTTACTGGAACTCTGTAAAGTTAAGCAGTTTATTCAAGATCAGGCAAAGATGATGCAGAAAAGAGAAAAGAACCCTCATATGAATCCTGTTGAGTAGAGGTCATAGTGATAATGATAATAGCCTGAAATATTTCAGATGATATGCTTAGAATTTTTAAGTGTTGTATATTTTGTATATATATATATATTTATATATATTTATATTTCTATACATGATAAGACACTTTGTACTGTGATTGATTGCTATTTTATATTTTCTAAATGAAGGGGAAAGCTGAACCTTGGAAAAATTATAGAACATACTGTAAGTGCTACCACAGTTATCCAGAGGCAAAACTGAAAACTTTGCCATCAATTCTTTGTTCTTAAAGGCAATATGTTTGACCTTGTGTTTATTTATAAACACGTCTACCTTCTCTGTTACCACTTCTGACATGTGAACAGTAAATCATCAATGCAAATATTATATACAATATACTTGTTAATATGTATATATATATCACTTATTCTCCCTCCATTACAGTCATTACCACTCACCACTGTCTTTCTTGTGTTTCTTGGGCTCTTCATCACAGGATGCAATACGTGGTTTGCAGCAGTGATAAAATTCAGCTCAAACTCTGCTGAATAGTAAGTCTGATGTCCACAATCATGCATTTCTTTCTTTGTTAAGACTGAGATAGAACACTCAATCTGTCTTTCTTCCAATCTTTGGTGAGCTCAACTTTCCACTAATTTCTTCTTGGTTGAAGCCACCTATATTGCTCAGGTCAGTTCCAGTATAATACTGCATATGTTTTTCTCAAATGTGGAATCTAGATTGAAGTGTGTGTGTGTGTTTGGTGTGTAGGAAATGAAAGTAAAAAAGGGACTATGAGAGAGAAGGAAGAGGTATAAAGTTGTGGTGGGAGCAAGAGAGGACAATGGATTATTTATTACAAGAAGTAGAAGGGGCTAGCATAATGAATAAGACCAGAGAGAAGAGGAGGGAAGAGGCAGGGATAGAGGAGAGGTTGGGGTAGTGAATAAGAAGAAAGTATAATGATGCATGTGTATGAAATTATCTCTCAGTGAAACCAACTCTTTTTAAGTGAATTTTAAAAATTAATAATGAAAATAAGAATTGGCTATTAGGCCCAGCTTGGCTATTTAGCTCTGTGATATATACAATTCACTTAACAGCTCTGAAACAAAGTCTGTTTATCTATAAAATGAGATAATAGCTTGCCTCCTGAAGAATCATCCTAAATTTTGAAACATCATTGTTTTATAAGGGACTTGTTAAGTTGTACTTTTTTTAAGGAAAAGGAAGAATGCCAAATAGACAATTTTTTTGTTGTTGATTATTTTATTTATTTACATTTCAAATGTTATTCCTTCCACAAGCCCCCTATTCCCTCCTCCCTGTTTCCATAATGATGCTCAGCCACCCACCCCTCCCGCCTCACCGCTCTAGCATTCCCCTACACTAGGGCATTAAGCCTCCACAGGACCAAGGGCCTCCCTTCATATTGATTACAGATAAGGCCATCCTCTGCAACATATGCATCTGGAGCCATGGGTCCCTCCATATGTACCTTTTGGTTGGTGGTTTAGTTCCTGGGAGCTTTGGTGGGTCTGGTTGGTTGATATTAATGTTCTTCCCATGGGGTTACAAATCCCTTCAGCTCCTTCAGTCTTTCCCCTAACTCCTCCATTGGGGTCCCCACACTCAGTTCAATGTTTGGCTATTTGCGTCTATATCTGTATTGGTCAGGCTCAGGCACAGCATCTCAGGGGACAGCTATACCAGGCTTCTGTCAGCAAGCGCTTCTTAGTATCAGCAATAGTATCTGGATTTGGTGCCTGCAGATGGGATGGATTTCCCAGGTGGGGCAGTCTCTGGATTGCTTTTCCCTCAATCTCTGCTCCACTTTTTGCCTCTGCATTTCCTTTTGACAGGAGCAGTTCTGGATTAATACTTTTTAGATGGGTGGGGGGAGTCCCATCCCTCAACCGGGGGCTGTGCCTATTGAATGGATATGGTCTCTACAAGTTCTATCTACACTTTGTTGAGTATTTTGGCTAATGTCATCCCTATTGGGTCCTGGGAACATCTTGGGCCCCTGGCATCTGGGACTTCTAGTGGCTACCTCCAGTTCCTCCTCCCCTACTACTACACACCTTCTTTCAAATTCCTGACCTCTGTACTTCTCCCCTATCTCCAGATCCTGCCCTCTTTTCCCTACCCCTCCTTCCTCCCTCCCAGGTCTCTCCCTTCAGTTACCTCTTGGGATTATTTTCTTCCCCTTTCTGAGTAGGACTGAAGCATCTACACTTTAGTCTTGCTTCTTTTTTGGTTTCATATGATCTGTTTGTTATATGGTGGGTATTCCAAGCTTTTTCTGGCTTATATCCACTTATCAATGAGTACATACCATGTATGTTCTTTTGTGACTAGGTTACCTCACTCAGGATGATATTTCTCTAGTTCTATCCATTTGCCTGCAAATTTCATGAAGTCATTGTTTTTAATAGCTGAATGGTACTCCATTGTGTAAATATACCACATTTTCTGTATCCATTCTTTTGTTGTAGGACATCTGGATTGTTTCCAGCTTCTGGCTATTATAAATATGGCTGCTATGAACATAGTGGAGCATGTGTCCTTGTTATATGTTGGAGCTTCTTTTGGGTATATGCCCAGGAGTGCTATAGCTGGATCCTCAGGTAGAACTATTTCCAATTTTCTGAGGAAGTGCCAAACTGATTTCCAGAGTGGTTGTACCAGCTTGCTATCCCACCAGCAATGGAGGAGTGTTCCTCTTTCTCCACATCCTCATCAGCACCTGCTGTCACCTGAGTTTTTGATCTTAGCCATTATGGCTGGTGAGAGGTGGAGTCTCAGGATTGTTTTGATTTGCATTTTCCTGATCACTTAAAATGTTGAACATTTCTTTAGGTGCTTCTTGGCCATTCGAGATTTCTCAGTTGAGAATTCTTTGTTTAGCTATGTATCCCCCCTTTTTTTATTTAAAAAATTGGGTTATTTAGTTCTCTGGAGTCTAACTTTTTGAGTTCTTTGCGTATTTTGGATCTTAGCCCTCTATCAGATGTAGGGTTGGTAAAGATCTTTTCCCAATCTGTGGGTTGCCTTTTTGTCCTATTGACAGTGTCCTTTGCCTTTTCAATTTTATGAAGTCCAATTTGCGAATTAGTGATCTTAGAGAATGAGCCATTGGTGTTCTGTTCAGGAAATTTCCCCCGTGCCAATGTGTTCAAGGTTCTTTCCTATGTTCTCTTCTATAAGATCCATCATATCTGGTTTGATGTGGAGGTCTTTGATCCATTTGGACTTGAGCTTTGTACAAGTGGATCAATTTGCATTCTTCTACATCCTGACTGCCGGTTGGACCAGCACCATTTACTGAAAATGCTGAATCCCCCACATCCTCCCCGGGATGATTTTGGCTTCTTTGTCAAAGATCAAGTGACCATAGGTATGTGGGTTTATTTCTGGGTTTTCAATTTAATCTCAAGGAAACTACTAAAGAAATAGACTCTTCTATTTAATTGGCCAGATGGTGCTGCTGGATTCAGTATGTTTCCAAATGGGCGATGCATCAAGGAGCTGGGAAAGGTCAACATTGGTGGGGGCTATGGCAGGCTTTGACTTGGAGCTGACAGACTGGTCTGACAAGGGAGGGGCTTAATGAGGGGGAGATCACTAAAGTGGGGGTGGGGTCCCAGCAGCTCCTCATGTTCCCTTCTCAGAATTCTATGGGATTGGAAATTGATTTTCTTTTTCTTATGTTTCAACTCTGATTTGTTGACAGTGCACTCTGGAAGATTTTATGGATTTCATGCCAACGCTCCCAGAGACAGGCTATATGAATCATAAGTGTCTTTCGTACTAGGAGGGTGACGTGGCTTTACTTGTCATGCATCTCCCATACTCACACTGGACCTAAGTACAGTGATGATAAAGTTGCTCAGAGTACTGGCTTTAGAAATCACCTTGGGGCTTCCATTACCTTCTGGTGTTTCCTGATGTAAAGCATCAGACCTTAGGTGCTGTCCTTCTTGGTTTCAATCAGCTGTTTCACACAGTGTGTCCCCAGTTTGTGAGGTAAAGCAAGGTTCCTAACATGCGATTTTCTATACTTGGTTTTCAGGATCTAATTGATTTTGACACTGAGGATTGCCAACTGAGGATGTGTTTCTAGGGACACATTTAGATGTAGCAGTGGACACTACACACCTTACTTCCTTGGTGACACCTTGTCAGCTAGGAGACAATTCTGCCTGGTGACAGGCTGGAGTGACAGGCTGGATTTTTAGCTTTTAGGATGGAGAATACCCTGTTAGTAAACCATCTAGTAGAGTAAGTAACAGAATTTTGGTTTTCCTCACCACAGCATAGAGATGAGTGAGTCAATGAACCTCAATGATAATTGACGTTTTTCTGGATGTTTCTACTCATTATCTAGCAATGTGGCTCTCTCTCTCTCTCTTTCTCTCGATGTAGGCATAGAATGAAGGTTGGTTTTTTGTACTTCCAGAGACAGTATTGCTATTAATCAAAAATATATTTAGCCCTTAACAATGATCCTGGTGCATTTTTGTCACATTTCTTCCTGATATATTTTTATGTTACTTCATTAAGATTATTTCATATAATTCTGAAAATTATCACATGCCATTGCCCAGGATTTTCAGGTGAGAAAACCAAGGCCTAGATGGCATATCTATTATGCTCTGTTCCAAAAGCACAACTCCCCATATGATGCTGCTGCTGAACTTGGTGAGGGTGCCATATGCAATTCAACTTTGTGGTCAGAGGAGATTCTTGAGTGTTTTCTCAGTTCCATTTTCAGAGTTTCTGTCCCATGACTTTTCTTATGGTCCCTCAGAGATTGTTTATAGCTGGAGCCTTAGTAATGTGATCCATTTAAAGGCTCTTCTCACACTCTATCATTTAGCAGAAAATGTACAACGTTCCTTTTTAGGACCAAGCCTGGTACTGGGTAATGAGATTAGAACAGTGACCAAAAGTCAGCACCTCTCTTGGTATTAAGCTTAGTGTAGAAGGCAAGGACTGTTGAAGAAATAAACAACATCATACAGAAAGTGGTAAGCCCTCTGGGATAAATAAAGGAGGGTGTGAGGATGGAAGACTAACAGGGTGATTACTTAGATGCTGAGAGCAAGGGAGGTTTCACATAAGTGGTGATGTTTGACCCCAAACTAGGATGATAATGTGAGTGAATCATGGATATCTGGAGCGGGAATGTTGACAGAAACGGGTAGTGAAGTCATTATAGTGCTACCTGTGACGTCACAATGCTCTTTTGTGCCATCATAATGTTTCATTTTCACACAACAATTTCTCATTGAAACACGCAATGCTGTATGTAGCATGCCATGGGGTAGTTTTGTGTCACAGTGGATCATCGTGTTGTCAGAAGACAGTGTTGTGTTATCACAATGCCCCATTGTGACATTGTACTCTTTGACAAAACATATGAGACATGCTTAAGGATAGCAGGAAATTCACTTTGGTTGATTGAGGTGAATAAGGGGGTGAGAAGAAATGATGATGGAATGGTGTCTGGGAGAATTTGATATAGCTCTATAAACATAACTACTCTCTTATTATATGATCATACTTTATTAAGAGATCGTTTCACTGTGAAATGCACTACATTGTGCTAACACAATGCTACCTTGTGACATTACAGTATTGTGTGACATTACAGATCAATTTTGACACCATAGTATTTCATTGGAATATCACTATGCTGTCATCTGCTATCAGAGATTGCATATGGCATTACAATGTTTCATTGTGATATCACAACACTCTATTATGAGATCATAATATTCTACACTGATATCATAATATTCCATTATGAGGCCACAGTGCTCTGCTATGACATGACAGTGCTCCATTGTAATAACAAATTCTGTCTTGTGACATCGCAATGCTCCACTGTGACACAACACTACTGTATTATGCTAACATAATATTAAATTGTGTTGTCATAATAATGAATATACATATACACCATAGTGTTCCATTGTGACATTACAGTACTTTATAATGAGATGACAATGTTCCATGGTGGCATGTCAAAGCCCCATTGTTATCTGCAATATTCCATCATGAGATCACAGTGCGGCACCATGCCTTTACAAGTCTCCATTGTGACATCATAATTATGTCTTGTTACACCACAGCTCAATTATGACACCTCAGTGTTCCACATTGCCTCACAGTGCTCCATTGTGGCATCCCATTTCTCAACAATACATAAGAGACATGTTCAAGGATAGCAGGAAGGCCATTCTGGTTGATTGAGGTGAACAGGGAAGAGAGTAGAAAGAAATGATGGAGTGGCTTCTTTTTTTTTTTCTCTCTCTCCTCTCCTTTGAAACCCTCCTCATGGCCTCTTCAGAGTTTTCTGATGTAAATGGATATTCTAAATGTAATAATATATCTGAAAGGTCTGAACTTTAACATGTAGTACTTGAAGATCAACAAACATTTTGAGGACTATACACAAAAATTAATATATTGATTAGTACATGTCTTTGTGAAGTAAACTGAAAAAAAGTGTTGAAAAGTTCTAAGTTAAATTAGCTGATGTTAATTTGCATGGAAATATTTAGGGATGTTATTTGTTAAAACCCATCAGAAAACAGATCTAGAAGTATTTGATACATGCAGAGTGACAGCAAATACCTCAACTCTCTAAAAGATGATATAATGTCTACATATATTTTTTTATTAGATGTTTTCTTTATTTACAATATCTCCTTTCCCAGGTTCCACTCCAAAAGAAAAAAGAAAGATAATATAAAATAAGAAAAAAATTAAAAAACTCCAAAACTAAAACAATCCCCTGTTCCCTCCCCTCTCCCACTACTCATCACCCCACCCTCTCCCACTTCCTGGCCCTGGCATTCCCCTACATTGGGGCATAGAACCTTCACAGGGCCAACGTCCTCTCCTCCCATTGATGACCGACTTGGCCATCCTCTGTTATAATATGCTGCTGGAGCCATGAGTCCCCCCATGTGTACTCTTTGGTTGGAGTTTAGTCCCTGGGAGCTCTGAGGGTAAGTTGGTATAACCATATAAGATGCTTTAGAATGTACTTGGGATTCTGTATTAAACACGTGTCCCCATAAGAGAGATTTGAATCCAGATGTTATGTACTTTACTTTTTGCAAGGCTCTTTCTGAGATCTGAAGGATGCAATTTTGGGGTTAGAAGTATCGGAAGCTAACAATCCAACTAGGTGGTTACACAGAAAATTATGTGTCATGAAAATCATATGATCAGAAACTTGGGTAAGAAGTAGCTGGATTTTAAAAACAGTGTTTTTAAGCCAGATGTGTGGCATTACCAAGGTTAACTTTCTATTGCTTATGTACTTTCCACTGGAGTAACTGGTCAGCATGTGAATTTGAGGTACCTCCAGTCATCTTTACTTTTGGGCAAACGGATTATTTTGCTGTTGATGGTTTTTCTTCCAGGTGTGGCCAGGTCTTCTGTTACTCATCACTTTCATTGTGTGAATTCATGCCCTTATTAAGATATACATCATAAATTCACTGTCCTTTTGGGAATCTTAACCAAAAAGAGTCTGTTATTACATGAAGGAGTAAACAAAAGGCTATATTGCCCCAAGGGAACAAAGATATGAGTAATAGAATCTAAGCTGGGTCAGTAGAGTAAAATACATAGTCTGTAAGGAACTAACAGGAGATGTAGGCTATAAATAAGACCCTTCCATTTCATGTTCATGGCTGTTCATGGCAGTTTCTTATTTTTTGCCCTTGGCCTTTCTTCTTCTGTGGTTATCAGATCCTTTAATTATTGTTCCATAGTAAATAATCCCTCTTTTGCATACGAGAACCAGGGAAGGGGGGAGGCTGTAAAAAGAAGGGGTAGAAGTACACATTTATCTTTGTGACTCAGACTGTATGCCAAATTAGGCTAGAAGCTCATGTCTGTTCTTTTATTCCTATGGCCGTTAATCACCATGTCTCAGAGTGAACCTTTACTGCCTACTGACCCAGCATAGTCGAGAACATTATAATCTGATCCTTTTAAAGTACTTTTTTTTATTATGCAACTACTAAATATATTATTTGTCAAAACATGAATTCTGTTATTATAGAATTAAATAGAAATCAAGTCACAAAATAGTGTATACAATATAGTTGCCATCATGTTAAAATCAGGAGAAAAAGGAGGCTGCTCTACTTGTAGCCAATAGCACTCAGTGGAGATTTCCTTGTATGTTTTATGGACCCCCCTTTTCATCTATAAGTGCTTAGTTTTCTTTCTTTCTTTTTTTAAATTTTATTGAATCTTTTTTTTTTTTACAGTCCAGATTTCATCCCCCTCCTGGTTCTCCCTCTGCTTGTTCCTCATCTCTTACCTCCTCCCCCCACCCCATCTCCACAAGGATGTCCCCACTCCCCACCCCCCACCCCACTAGACCTCCTCACTCTCTGGGTCCTCCAGTCTCTTGAGGGTTAAGTGCTTCTTCTCTGACTGAGTCCAGACCCCACAGTCCTCTGCTGTATACGTGTTGGGAGCCTCATCAGCTGGTGTATGCTGCCTGGTTGGTGGTCCAGTGAGAGATCTCAGGAGTCCAGATTAATTGAGACTGTTGGTCCTCCTACAGGGTTGCCCTCCTCCTTATCTTCTTCCAGCCTTTCCCTAATTCAACAACAGGGGTCAGCAGCTTCTGTCCATTGGTTGGATGCAAGTATCTGCATCTGACTCTTTCAGTTGCTTTTTGAGTCTTTAAAATTTATGTATTTATTTATTTTATATACCAAAATCTACCCGTGCTGAATCCCTCTGCCCATCCTCCTTCCCCTTCTCTTCTGAGAGGGTGGGGTCCCCCAGCCTCTCCTCTGACCTCTGGTGCATCAGTTCTCTGCATCCTCTTCCACAGAGGTCAGACAGACAAAGAAGCTCTGTTGGGGAAAGAGATTCACAGACAGGCAACAGCTTTAGAGACAGCCTCTGCTCCAGACATTAGGGGACCTACATGGAGACTGAGCTGCATATCTGTTCTGTATTTGCCAGCAGAAGGCTTTGGTCCAGCCTGTGTATGTCCTTTGGTTGGTGGCTCAGCCTCTGAGAACACCCAAATGTCCAGATTAGTTGACTCTGTCGGTCTTCCTGTGCAGTACCTTTCCCCTTCAGGGCCTTCAATCCTTCCTCCAACTCTTCCATAAGAAAGTTCCAACTCTTAGGGCTTCAGAAGGTTTTGTCAGCCTTGCTTTATAGGATGTTCTGTAGACTTCTATTCTCTTAAGGAAGTTCTGTGAGTGCTTCCTTTGGTCTGTAAGGGTTCTTGCATGGTGCATTGATTCTTAGAGCCCAACATGCCTTTGTAGTATAGTCAAAATTATAACAATAAAAGGTCTGAGGCCATGATGCTGTCAAAGCTCAGCCAGTTCTCACACGTGATTACTGTAGTTATGTTTACATTATCTATGCTCCAGGTACAACATTGTTGTGTTACAGCACTATTGTGGTTCATTAACTGACATGCTATGAAGGACTTTTAGTTTTGAAAGGGAGCAGCTGGTAAGTATCAATTTGAAGCAATTGTCAATAAATCTTATTGAGTTAGGTTTTGTATGTCTCCTAATTTAAGTTTCTTCATGTCTAAGACTGTGTCTTATTCATTTTGTGTTTTCTTCTAGTATTAAAGTAGTGATAAACATTCTGAAGTTAGGAAATGCTTTAGCTAGATTCCTGCTGAAGTTGACTAACAATTCCATAGCTTAGTTCCTTTGAAGAGACATGGAAAACAGCTGTGCAGTATTGCTGGGAATCTTGAACAGTGTAAGCACTTAGCATTGTACTTGACTGCACTGCAAATCTCAACAAATGAGGCCTTTTATTATAGTTTGACAGGTGGTCAGGGCTCCATATTGACTAGATTCCACATTGAGTGATATGCTTAGAGACTAGAGACCTACTGCAACAATTGGGTATCTACACTGGTAGCAGGACACAAGGTAAATATGAACTGCCTTATCAGACACATGCTTATTTATTAAGTGGAGAAGGGTAATGCTGTCACTGGAAAGAATCCAGGTTAGTTTTTGTAGAGGCATTTCTCAAAGTTTGAAGAAACTCTTCTTGCTTAGCAGTATAATGAATATCAAGGCCCAGATAGTACTAATCTTTAAGCTATTTTTTTTTTCTGAGAATCTGCGTCTGATCAGCACAAGAGGCAAAGTGGAGTCTCTTTATCCCTTATTACAATCCCTTATTACAATCCCTTATTACAATCCCTTCCCACTTTGTTCACTGAAAAAATTTATGTATGATTTGGTTGAAGAATTATATCTAATAACAGGATGTGAATTGTGACCATGAGGGGCAGAACACAGTTCCTCAATTGTGGAGGTCGGCATATTTTTTAGAGTAGATCTCTAGTAATTCCATGGGATGTGTATAATGTCATGTGGTTGCCTCTTCAAACATAATTCAAGTTTGTGGGAGTATCTGCTTTTCATAATAATGTCATAAAATGAGGATTCACAGACTGCTTCTCATAACAGATTTATATAATGGCATACTAGGTTAATTAGATAAATTAAAGATGGCAACTGGTTCTAGAGTATCTAGTTCTTACCGTAGCCTGTTAAACCATCACCATCAGTCTCAAAGTACTAGTGTCTACATTTTCAATGACAAAAATAGGGGCTCAGATAACTTTTCCAAAGCAATATGACAAGTATGATTTAAATAGAATTCTTTGAGGTTCAACTATACTGCTTACCTCCCTGGAGGCCTCTCATTCTTTAGAATATAAGCTTGTGGTAATACTGAAAAAAATTTTAATTTATTAGTACTCTTGAATCTGACTCTTTTGAGCATTATCCAGCCAATAATTAAAGAGCTACTATTAATTAAGGAAATAAAAAAATTAAAAATATTTAAAAGTAAAAATATTTAGATGAGGTTGGTTTCATTCAGGGTAGTATGGCCATAAACAATACAATAATTTCAGAATAGCATTTTTATTGGGATAGTCTGGTGAAATTAGTATTTTTGCCCTTTGTATCATAAAATACTGAAACATATAATGCCATGCCCACTCATCTACTCCAGTAAAATCTGCAATATCAGGGGTAAAAGCCTGATCACAGACAAGAAGCGTTATGACTTCAAAGGGAGTTTGTGCCTCCTGGGTATTCAGTCAGTCGTTGGGATCTCCACATGTTCCAGATTAGTCTTTCCAATCATCAACACGCCCTCTTATTCAGGTATAAAGGTATCCCAAGAAATGATTCGTAAATGGCTAAATAAGGGTGTTGTTCCCTGGCAAGCACAGTGTTCCAATATATCCTAATTTATTTCCAAGCTGTCCTTAGCTTGGAATTTCTCACAAGGAAGCTGCCTTATCAGATAGGATGTCCTCAGAGTTAGCAACAGAGGTCAGGCACATAGAATTCTCAGGGCAGTTCCACAGAAGATAGAACTGGTTTACATACCAGAGGGTAATCGAAAAGGCTTCCTTTCAGGAACTGCTAGATTGGAACTTCTGGTGCTTGCCTCCAGCAGACCCAGAGAATTAGTAGGAACTGCTAGATTGGAACTTCCTGGTGCTTGCCTCCAGCAGACTCAGAGAATTAGCATGGGATTACCAAAATAGCCCCAGTGGGGGAGGGCACCTGCTGCTCTTCCAACCGCTTCACACCTGGATACCTGATCTTACCGACCTTGATGTAACCATCACCTGCCTACATGATCTTACTGACTTTGAAGTGTCCCTCACCTGCTACATGACTTTGTCATCATTTAAGCCTGAATTTTACCTTGTGCAAATACATTCAGACTCAGCACTTCCTTGTGTCAGCTCTGTTTGTCATTCTTGGCCTATGCCTTGACAACCTGACTAGCACCCCGTTTCTCTCCAGGGTTGAGGGAGGCCCAGATTGGCTGGCCTGCAGCAATATTCTAGTTAACAGGAGAGCACGTAGATTTGGTTTTTTACTTTTTTTTTCTTTTAGTGAAAATAGTTTTTTCAAACAAAATATTCTGATTGCAGTTTCCCTTCCCACTACTCCCCCAGTTTCTCACCACCTCCCTCCCATGAAGATACGCCTTTCTGTGTCTGTTAGAAAAAGCAAGTATCCAAGGAATAATAATAGAGTAAAGTAAGTCAGAACCAAACAAGTTAGAACACGTGAAAACAACCAAACAAGAAAAATAGCCCAGAAAAAGCATAAGAAACACATACAGAGGCAGACTCATATGCTTTCATCCTCACGTCATTCATTCCCGTAAGTGCTTGCTCTCTCTCTCTCTCTCTCTCTCTCTCTCTCTCTCTCTCTCTCTCTCTCTTGAAATTGTTCCGCAGTTTCACGAACTGGTTCTGCATCGACCGAAGGGAGAAAGGAGACCTGAAACACACACACAGAGTTCGAGAACAAAAGGACAGGAAGCCGAGTTAAGGGTTTCCAATCAAGGCTCGCCTTTACTTTGGGGGTTCAGCATTTACATACAAGAGAGCAACACTGAATCTCTAGGTTACAATGACATTTGAATAACATAAGGAATAACATAAGGAGGAGTCAGGAAGAATCCAAACAAAGTCAAGGAGGAAGTCAAAGGGAAGCTGGCTGCTAGGCTGAAGGTGGAGACTCAGGGTGTCCTGCAGGTCTTGACTCCAGGGCGTGGCTGGAGGCGCAGTCCACAGTGGGGGAGGAGGTCAACAACAAATGTCCTCAGGCTGTATAAGTGCCAGCCAGCAGGCATAGTTTCCTCTGGAATCCTTGAAGGCAGAACTCAGAGTAGTGAGCCTTTGTTTCAGGCACAGCAGGCATGAGTTGAGTCTCTGGTGGCAAGCTCCAGTGTCTTGCAGCTGAGGCAGAAGGGAAGGACCCAACACATTCTCTCTCTCTCTCTCTCTCTCTCTCTCTCTCTCTCTCTCTCTCTTATATAAACACATACACAATGCTTCAAAATATTCACTGGGAAAGTCAAGTATTTATTTGCATCTTTGTTAATCTTCTACCTTGGGGTAATTATTTTCCGAAAAATCTAACAAAATTTGTCTTTTAACTTTTAAAGAAAGTCTGTTTCATTTTGAAGATAATTACTTATATTAAAAAGATTTCAAATGCAAGTGTAACATTTATTATGTTAAGGATCTATTGACCAGATAGCTTGTATCCAAAATCACATAGTTTCAGTTATTGTTAGAAAATGAATCTTTGTATTGAGCTTTTTTCATTCATCATGTATGGAATGTCTAATTAAAAATAGTCCATGAAGTCTCACCCACCTTCTTTTGTTTTGCCTGACATTGTTGACACAGATTCACCCAGAGACATTTAAGTGGTATTTAATTGGATCCAGTGTAGAAATCTACATGTATGACATCAGGAGCTGCACTCTAATTGCTTTGGATTTTTTTTGTGATCATTAATATTACTGAGACCAATTTCAACTTTATTAGCAGACACATGCATGGCTTTTCTCATGATTTCAGTTCTTGAATTATTGGGAGAAAAAAAACCCATTTTCTTTTATTCCATACATTTTATTGAAAAAAATTACATACAATATAATTTGATCATGATCCTCTTTATACTCCTCCAGATCATTCCCACTTCCTATTCACCCAACTCTGCACTCTCTCTCTCTCTCTCTCTCTCTCTCTGTCTCTGATGCAAACAGGCAAGTAAACAAATAAACAAAACCAAGCAAATCAGAATTAGTAAAAAGGCAATCCAGAGACTGCCCTCCCTAGGGATCCATCCCACATGCAGACACCAAACCCAGACACTATTGTGGATGCCAAGAAGTGCTGGCTGACAGGAGCCTGATACAGCTGTCTCCTGAGAGGCTCTGCCTGATCCTGACCAATACAGAGGCAGATGCTTGCACCCCAGTGGAGGAGTTAGGGGAAGGACTGAAGGGGCCTTATCTGGCATCAATGGGAGGGAGGCCTTTTGTCCTGTGAAGACTTGATGCCTCTTACCCTCATAGAAGCAGGGTAAAGGGGGATAGGATAGGGGTTTGCAGAGGGGAAACCAGGAAAAGAGATAACATTTGAAATGTAAATAAATAAAAATAAAAAATAATAGTAAGTAAGCTAAAAAAGGAAAAAAAAAAACAAGAAATATACAAATGCAATCTATAAAAACACAAAATTGAAAGCCATGATATGCAAGCAGAAGACCAGTAAGACAAAAACTGCACAAATAAACCAGTATGAGACTAATGGACTTATTTCATGACCAACTGAAGCTTCCAGGTCAGGAATGGGTTCCTTCAATTGAGTTGTTGGCCAAGGGGTCCTCTGGCAACCCCTGAACAACTCAGGTTGTTACCAAGGCTATTGTTTGCTTGCCACACACTGACAGCAAGGCCCTGTTGCTGAAGGTAACACCTACATAACTCACTGAAAGCTTGAGCTGGCGCCTACCTAGAGCCCTCACCCTACAGACTAAAGTTCAGTGCACTGGAAGGCACTCTGCATGTTACTAAAGGAGAAAGGTAAACTCCAACCCAGCTACAAACTCTTTGATCTATTAAGATGACTTCCTACAAGACTCACCAGTGGAATGGGATGGGGCTTATGGTAAAACCAAATGCTAAAAGGAGCCTACCCACAAAATGACTCCGAAAACAGGTGTTTGCTATAGGTATTAGCATTTGTCATATTAATAGAACAATTTGCACAAAGCCAAACAAATCTCGGGCTGCTGTTGAAGAAAAATGTTTTGATTATATCCTTTTGTTTATTTCTACATCATTTCTTTGGTATTTGACACAGGCTTGATTGAGAAGGGAATGCAAAGTTCTTGGATTTGTTTTTTTTTGTTTTGTTTTGTTTTGTTTTGTTTTGTTTTTGTTTGTTTTTTTGTTTTTTGTTTTTTGTTTTTATCCAGACTTCTCTGTCATACTCTCTAAATTTTGGCAAAAAAGTGAAACCCAATACAGAACCAGGCTGATAAACAAGCAAAAGCCACAAACATCAGCATATACTTAAGTGACTATGGCCAACAATGCTAAACACATGGCTATATTTTTCTTTAATTAATAAAAGTTTGTTACAGAAGTATAAAAAGTCATTGAAGTATACAAGATGTTTGGAAACAGTAATTATGATATACGTCATAGATTTTTTAGCTTTTATAAAAATTTCAAGTTTATATATATGTACACACTCTCATTATAACAAGAAAGATATGCTTTAAAAATAAACAATAAAGTTATAATTACAAAAATAGATATTACCTAAAAACAAAATAGGAACACTTAAGTATGCCTAGTCTGTTAAGCCTGAGAATATTTCGTTATAATTAAAATAATATTTGTGCAAACAAGAATAATATCACAATAGTACCAGGCTATATTCCAAGAAACATGATTAGTTGTAAATGATTTTATTGTCAACAATGAAGAATAAAATTAAACTAATTCTGTTCACAATCTAGAAAAAGTAAAAATTGAGCTAAAGAAAATAAGAATTTGGATCAAGCAAAAGTAATCCATTTACAGTATTAGTGTGAAGAGTAATAAGAACCCTTTCTAGCAGTATAATAATACATACTTAGCATGAATATGAAAGAGAAAATAAGTAGAAACATTAAATCAGTTTAAAAATAGAATAATAGCTAAATGGAAAAATCTTGGTAGAACAGTTTGTGTGCTATAAAATTCTTCATAAACATAAATATATAAAAGCAAATGAACATTTATATATTATCAAGTACTCTTCATTGATTAAACTTCATCTTGGACCATTTTACTGGCTAGTTCCTCATGCTATTCTTAAACTATAAAAGTATTTTGGATACTTGCATAGGAATATTCAATTTATAGCATATTCATCTCCCAATCAGAAAAAGCTAGGGAGAAATGTAACCTTCTGTCTACAATAACCTAAAAAATGATGCATAAATCAGTCTCCGGCTCTGGCTAAGTATGTTATATCTCTACTGAGAAGAGAGCTTGCTGAGAGCCAAGAGATGTTGACCTTCTTTACATAAGATGCAGATTTCTCCTAAAGTAAGCCCGAGGGTCTTAAAGGAGAAGCTGCTCACGCTCTGTCTTCAGGAAGAGGAACAGGGCAGTTATGGAAGATGCAGCTGTCTCTGTAAAAATTTCACTAACAAACACAGAAAATCATAGACATGCAACTGACAGGTAACACTGTGCCATTTTCAAAGTCTCTAAGATCCCTCCACATAGATGTGGCTGCGCAGAGTGAGGGGTGACGACGTGCTGAAAGGAAAGAAAAGGACTCATTGCACACTGTCCCAGAAAGCTCACGGAACAATAAATGTGGTAAGAATTGGAATCTTCTCATTAACTCGAATGGGACAGAGATTTTCTAAGTTTAATATTAACTTATTTGATTTCTGTAATAGTCTATAACAGTTACTTCTACAGTTACTTCTGCAAGTGAAAATAGTCAGGTCGACAGATGGTCACACGCTAGCATGCGCAGGAGACTCCTCAGGAAGAAGGAGGAGAAGAAAGAGGGAATTGTAAGTTGAATATAATCAAAATACATCACGTACATGTATGCAAATTTAAAAGAATAAATTTTAAAATATATTGAAAAACCAGACACCAAATTAAAAATGCTAGCACAAGGTCAAGGACCTCATAGGTGGCAGCGTTGGGATTGAAACCAAAGGAGCAAATTCAGAAGCTGAACTTTTTAACTACCACCTTCTGGCTCTGGCTCCACTTCCTTGAAACCAAGCAACTTTCCCCTGGAACACTGAAAGATTTAGAGAGAGGGTAAAGGAAATTACAGGCAAGGAGGAGGCCGCGACAGCCAGCACATGCTCATTTCCTGCACAGAGCATTCTTGTATTTGTCTTTAATTTAGTCTTTTGGTCCCATTGGAGGGGGACTCTAAACTCTAGCACTGTCCTAATAAGGACTCAGGGGACTTGACTGTGGTTGTTTATCACATGATTTTCACAGGCTACCGTATCCTACTAGGAGGCTTAGAGTCCATGTGTCTGAGCAGTGATTTGGTGTTCTCACAGGAAACATGATCAAGTCAGCAGGAGGGTTGACAAGCCGGCTCTTGCCTGAACACAGCCTAGGTCATTTATGCCAGTGTGCCCCCTTTATCGGAAGAGCCCCAGATGAGATGAAGATTAAATCTGAGTGTGTTAGTCAGAGGTGGTAACACAACCAAAGCACGTGGAATATCAGAAACACGTTTGTGTGCACAGAATCACAAGAGAAAAACAGGTATTGATGGGAGCTAACTGGAAGCCTAGGGTTCGTCCAGTGCTCAGCCAGTGGGTTCAGGAGCAGGTGCGATCTGAGTCCTTTTTAGTGAATCTAGGACATTACCTAAGCAGAGTTCTCAAGGTAGTACTGTTGGATGGGTTAAGAGAAAACAGGCATTAATTTCCACAGACCTATACCCTCTGTAGAAGTTGTGAACATTTTAGTCTTCTAGAAATGAGGAAGACACAGGGAGGATATTATATAAGGGGAGAATCTACAAAGTAATTGGAAAGGCCTGGAACAGAAGTCAAATAAAGAGGTACAGGAAGAAAGGGAAAAATTAAAAATAAGTAGAAAAATCCATAATATGTTGGCAGAGAGAGCAGGTGGCTTGGAAAATAATCTGCTAAAATCATCAGACTAAAAGTAATAAATATATAATGTCTTGTATAAAAGGGAAGAAGAGTCTAGTCCATGTATAATTGATTTAAAAATTGAGAGTACATTTAGGATTGTACTATGTCCTGTTGTTGGGTTTTTACTTTAATAAGTATAAGGAATCCCTCTTTATCAACTCTGATTAGTTTTGGTTTGAAATCTATTTTTTCAGTTATTAATAGAAGATATCTATTTCCCAACTAACATGGTACCATGTGGATGGTGGGATAAGACCCAGACTCCTCTGGAAGAGCGGCCAGTGCTCTCCATCACTGATCCAGTTCTCCAACTCCTTTCCTTTCCTTTTTGTATTTTAAATTTTGTATCTTGTTTGTTTGTTTTTTAGTTTGAATTCATTTTTGTTCATGCTGAGAGGTAGGCATTTAAGATCTTCAGCATGTAGTTGTGTGTCAGTGGAGATGACAAATGAATGTTGTTTCAAGTTTCTTCTGTTTCTTGGTTGAATTTTGTTTATCTCTTGGGATGAAGGCATCTTCAAATTTTCATTTCCCTCCTCCTCCCCAGTCCCCACTCTTTGTGTTGTTCATTTTATGTGAGGCCTCCTGGTGAGGTATTTTTACTTGTGTTTATATCTCCAGTGAGGGAAGACAATGGTTGTAACAGATATAGTAATTTGATAGGCATCCCGGTTATTTGCATGATTGACGTGTGGCGGGAGACACCGTACACTTCATGATAGTCCTATTCAAGTTCAGTGACCGTGGCACTAGGATCCTGTCTGGGGAAAATGTATTCTTTAGGTTTCTTTTCCTTCTTCTCTCTCTCTCTCTCTCTCTCTCTCTCTCTCTCTCTCTCTTGTTGGGAGCCGTGAATCTTGG
>NW_022196904.1:166773552-166775870 GCF_008632895.1 Mastomys coucha | reverse complement strand
TTGCTGCAGAAGGAACCTAGAGTGTCCGCGTGTCTTCTTTCCGGCGAGAGGACCACGCGGGCTACACTCTCTCTCTCTCTCTTTCTTTCTTTCTCTCTTTCTTTTAGAGGTAAGTGTTCTTATATCTAAGTACTGAAACAAGAAGAGACCAGGAAAAGGAAATGCAGAAATGAAGTAAGAATGAGAAAGAGAACATACAAGTTAGAGATTTGAAATGCGGTAGAAAATTATTGCATCTTAATGTACAGAAAGAAGGAAAGTCAAGGGGCTGTTCATCTTTAGACGGCATGGTAAGAATATGGATAACCTGTATGAGTCAGCTCAAGCAAGGTGGAGGCTAGCCATTCCAATGGGTGAGGAGTCAGCACAGAATGAGTGACATGCGGTATTTCAGGAATCTCAAACCAAGTAATGGTGGGATTTACTACATAATTATTCTGGGAAGAGTGTCACTTGTGTGTGAATCTGTATAAATACGGCCTTGAGGTCAGAGGCATTTGTCAACTTGCTATGTGCGCCTTCCTATAGTTTCGTGTGCTGATTGGCATATGGTCCACTGTGCTGGTGTGTGCCAGGTGTCTGCTGGCAGATGCTCGTCTAATGACTGCTTGCTTAGTGATCTTCATGTGGAATAAAAAAGGTATGTCTTATCTGCATATCTATGACTCTCAGACTCCTTTTCAATCTCCCGTACTCACATGACCTTCTTCCTTTCAAAGTATCAGAAAATAAACTTCATGGTCTTTCATAACATTTATCCAGGAAGATTCAAGCTAAAACACAGCCACTAAATAAAGAATGGAAGTATAAATACTAAAAAAAAATGTGTAAAGTATAAATAATAAAATAGAAATAAGCAATAAACTGAAGCACAAGACATTGTGGCTCATATTGCTTTCTGTTTGGTATGATGTGATGTCTCTTGCTCCTTCGAGTGCATGAGTGTTCTCAGGTGGTGGTGAGTTCTGTAATTCAAACAAACTAAATCTGTGTGTTCTCTGGGGGGAGAGAATTTCTGTGGAGGCTTATTCTCTGCCAGAATTCCCAGGCTGAGTTATTACCACTCCCTGGTGCGTTGTGTATTATGCCCTTCTTTTCAGGACCTTCAACAACGGAGGTTCTGAGGGATGAGGAAACAGAAGGCCTGTTGCTCTGCGGTGTTCTCTTTTCAAGCCTGTCAGGATGTTGCAGCAGGCTCTGCCACTGGCTTTCTGCAATCCCGTGTAGCTCATCCAGACAGCCGCGGACTCTCTACCCGGAAACTTTACCTTCACCTTCCAAACTTTCATACTGTACTTCTGCTGCTGCATCTGCAGTCTGCTGCTTCCTGGTTTCATCATGCCTGTACGGGCATTGTACAGTATCACTTCACAGACTTCTGTTTTCCCATCTTGTTCTTCTTCCCCCCCGCTTTTTTTTTTATTTTAGATATTTTCTTTATTTACATGCGAATTTCTCCATTCCCATCTTGTTCTTCTAGACAATGGCATTTGTGCACACTCGCGTGTGCGCGCGTGTATGTGTGTGTGTGCGTGTGTGTGTGTGTGTGTGTGTGTGTGTGTGTGTAGAAGTGTCATTGGAAATACCTCAGATTGAGACTGAGGCCACAATTCTGCTTTAAGTCCACTGTGCCCCTGCGATATCTTTGCATACACTTTTTTTTTTTTTTTTTTTTTTTTTTTTTTGTAGTGTAGACCATTTCTCTATGGCTTCTGAGTTGCCTAGCACCCATATAGAGCTACGGCACACTCTAGTCTGTCTCCAGTGGTTCAGGAAACCATTTTGGCTTCTTTATAGAAAAAAATTACACCCAGGCTAATTTCTTTTTTCTTTAACACTTTCTCTTAATAGAACCTATTTTTAAATCGTATCTTTTTATGCCCATTTGATATCATAGATGCTGCTTTTTACATGGAAATGCCATGAATTATTTTAAAATAATACAGATCAATAATGAGGGGACAATTCTGCCATCTGAAAGATAACTAAAAGCTAGAAATGGAAGAGAAGCATTAGTAAGTCCGTGGAAAGTTCTTTAACCTTGATAATAATCAAAGGTAAAAAATGAAGATAATAGGCATGATTTGTCTTGAAATGTAGTAAAACACTAAAATTAGTAGTGACATTTGGGAACTAGTAAAACTTTGTGGAGTGGTCATTTTTTACTTTTGGTAAAATTACTTATGTGCTGAAACTTCCCAAAGTTTTGGAACTAGATAAACTGCCCTTAAGCTACGGTTACAGAACAACTTAACAGTCCTTCCCTGGGGATATTTTCCAAGGAAATCATTGGGTAATAAATGTTCAGCAAGGATATA
>NW_022196904.1:166734596-166773542 GCF_008632895.1 Mastomys coucha | reverse complement strand
AAGATATTTACAATTTCTAATAAAAATAAGAAAACCATGTGGAAGGTTTTGAATAATACTACCCTTGTAAAAATTTGGATGTTTCTATCAAGGTCCCAGGATTTCATTAGTTTTCCAATTCCATGTTTTCTAACTTCTTCTATGAATATGTGCTTTAGGTACTATGAATTATAAGCATAGATACATCATGTAGAGAGTGCCCTATCAACTTTCCTTGTTCAGTTTGACCTCAAGTACCAATCAAAATGCTTAGGACAAACCCCTGACTCCCAACTGCTGTGCAATGGTAGGTGTATTTGGGAGATGAAGACTGTCCTTATTCTTCCTTAGATGTGTTTTTCCATACTTTTTATAATTTTTGAAACAATTATTTTATTTTTCATTAAAAAAAATCAAACAAATACAGAAGGCCAAAATTAGAGGAAGAAAACAAAGAAATGTTTGTATTATGAACTGAGTTAGATTTGCTGTTCCTCTTGCTAGTTCATTAGTCTCCAGCTTTGTGTGTCACCCTAGTCAGTGCTTCAGTGAGGTCACATCATTTTGCTATCCATGCTTTCTATTCCTGGAGAAAATACATAAATTAAGACCAAAACCTTGTAAGAATTGAGCAAAATACCTCATAAAAATACCAAGGAGCAAGGAATGTCCATTTAGCCTAAAGACAGAGCTTCAGAAAGGTTTACAGAGCAAACACACATCCCCAAGAAATGCCTGGTTCCAGGAAACGTCCCCGGGAGGGTGGATCTCCCCAACACCCCTCCTACATGCAGTCCGTATCTCCCCCTCACCTGGGGCATAAAGGTCAATGAGAACAAAAGACAATGGGCTCCACCAATGAGAGATAACAAACTCATGCTGTAAACCTATGTACTGGGAAGGTATAAAAAGTGTGTGCTTTTGTTCCTGGTTGTCACCTTTTCTCTGAATGCAGGACAACCCCAGTATACTGGCAATAAAAACCTCATGCAATTTGCAGTGATCGATCTCTCTCCTGAATCTTCGCGAGTAGGGGACCCAGGGCCAAATCTAACAACTTAAGAAGTAGAATCTAAAACAGTCCTATCTCATAGTGTAATGTCCCCAACTACTCCGAGGTCCAGACTGCTTCTCACAGCACAGGCTAGGTTGCCTTGTTGTGGTTTCCACTTCACACCTTGATGCTCAAGTGATTAAATGAGCAAAAGACATGGACTGCTCACAAGAGAATAAGATTTGAATGAGCTCTGCAATTTTTATCCACCACTTTGTTCTGAAGTTTTAATGTTGCCCATTTATCTTACCGTTTAAAAGTGATGCATACTTATTATTTTAAAAGCTGCAAAAGTAGAGAAAAATGAGTGAAGTGAAAATTATATTAAATTATAAAATAGAAGTATATCCATTGTTAACAACTGGAGAGCACCACTCTGTGGGTGTGTATAAAGACAAAGTGGGAAAAGCAAAAGCAGAGGGTATAAGAAGCATCACATTATTAAGATACTTACCCCCAGAGCTCCCCAGGGACTAAACCACCAACCAAAGTGTACACATGGTGGGACCAATTGCTCCAGCTGCATATGTATAGTAAAGGATGGCCAAGTCGGTCATCAATGAGAGGAGAGGCCCTTGGCCCTGTGAAGGTTCTATGCCCCAGTGTAGGGGAATGCCAGGGTCAGTAAGCAGGAGAGGGTAGGGTGGCGAGCAGGGGAAGGGGGCAGGAGGGAGGGAACAGGGGTTTGTTTTTGTAGTTGTTTTTTGTTTTTTTGTGTTTTGTTTTGTTTTGTTTTGGAGGGGAAACTGGGAAAGGAGATATTGTATGACATATAAATAAAGAAAATATCTAATAAAAATAAATGCAAAAACAAAAGATACTGGATTGAGAAGTCTGTATTTAGTAATTTTTGTAGTATCTTTTTGTCTTTAATTTAAACCAAAGGAAGAATGAAAAATAATAACTTTCAGCTTCAAATTAATATTTCCATCAGCAAATCATTCCACGAGTTCTTAAAAGTTAAGAAGAAAAAAGTTAAGGAAAACCTTAAAAGACAAAATCCATGTATAGTTTAATATTTAACTTTTGCTTCAAAACATATAGTCTGCTCTAAAGTTCTGAGTTGAACTGAAGAAAACTGATGCAGCATTACCACAGGAATTGACAGATTTATTGATATTGAGAATAAAACGTGGTATGGCTGAGAGGCAGGCTCATCAGCATGCATCATCAAGTCTGCATTCCACCATTCCTGGTCCCTGAATCCACAAGGGTCATCAGTTAGCAACTCACAGGCCCCAGATCATGTGTGACAATCATCACGACTGACCTTAAAAAATCAGAGATGGCATACTCTAATTTTACAAAGCAAGAAACAAAACAAAGCAAAAACCCTACACAATAAGAAACAAAGAAACCTTCCTCTCCTCTTATTCCACTTCAGTCCCTCAAGATTTGTTTGCAATCTAGACAAGTACGGGTATCTCCAAGCATAGTTCTGTCAAACTCTAGATAGATCTAGATTCTCAAATATTTTATGCTTAGGCATACAATCTGATAGTGGGTAGGCTACTGGAGAAATAATACTAGCCTACATTAATTGAGCTTTTCCATGTGAGAGATCTGAAGAACTATTTGCTAGTTTTTCTTTTTTTCTTTATTAATTATTTATTCACTCTAAATCCCCATTGCAGCAGCCTCTCCCCCTCTCCTCCTAGTCATACCTTCACAACCCCCTTTCCTGTTACCCACTCCCCTTCTCTGAGGAGAAGGGGAACTACCCCATTGGTACCAAACTGCCTTGTCACATCAAGTTGCAGCAGGACTAACTTCCACTGAGTTCCAACAAGGCAGTCCATCTATGGGAAGGGGATCCAAAGGCAGGCAACAGAGTCAGAGACAGCCCCTGCTCTAATTGTTAGGAGACCCACATGAAAACCAAGCTGCACATCTGCTACAAATGGGGGACTTTTGTTGGTGTTTCAATCTCTGTGAGCCGCCATGGGACCAGGTTAGTTGACTCTGTAGGTCTTCTTGTGATGTCCTTGACCTCTCTGACTTCTTTGATCCTATCCCTTTCTCTTCCACAGGACTCCCCAAGCTCTGCCCAATGTATAGTTGTGAGTCTCTGCATCTGTTTTCATCAGCTGCTGAATAAAGCCTCTCAGGAGACAGTTATTCTAGGCTCTTATTCTCAAACTATTCCACAAATTAGAAACAGAAGAAACATTGCCAAACTTAGCCCATGAGGTCACAGTCATTCTGATACCTAAACTACATAAAGACTCAACAAAGAAAATTTGAAAACATTTTCCCTTACCAGCATTGATGCAAAAATATTCAATAAAATACAAACTGAATCCAAGAACACATCAAAAATATCATCCACCATGATTAAGTATGCTTCATCCAAAGGATACAGGAATAGTTCAATATATATGAAAAACCATCAATGTAATCCACCATATAAGGAAAAAACCCCACATGATCATCTCATTAGATGTTGAAAACGCCTTTGACAAAATCCAACACCCCTTCATCTTAAAAGTCTTGGAGAGATCAGATACAAGTTACATATCTAAACATAATAAAGGCAATATACAGCAAACCAATAACAAATATCAAATTAATTGGAGAGAAACTTAAAGCAATTCTATTAAAATTAGGGAAAAGACAAGCCTGTCCACTCTCTCTGTATCTATTCAACATAGTACCTGAAGTTCCAGCCAGAGCAATAAGACAACTAACAGAGATCAAAGGGATACAAATTGGAAAGAAAGAAGTCAAAGAATCACTATTTGCAAATAATATGATAGTATACACCAGTGACTCCCAAAATTCTACCAGAGAACTCCTACAGCTGATAAATATCTTCATCACAGTGGCTGGATACAAAATAACTAAAAAAAAATATTAGTCCTCCTTTATACAAATGTTAAATAGGCTGAGAAATAATTTAGGGAAATGCACCCTTTACAATAGCCACAAATAATATAAAATAATCTGGTGTAACTCTAACCATGCAAGGGAAACACCTGTATGACAAGAACTTCAAGTTTCCAAAAAAAGAAATTGAGGTTGATATGATAAAATGGAAAGATCTCCCATACTCATGAATAGGTGATAGTTTCTAAGTTCATGCTTCTATATAGCCATACCATTTAGTGCTTGTAGTTATGTTAAGGTTTTACTGGTTCACTTCAAAAGGGGAGATATGCTTGTCCTCTACATTCCAATAACAAAAACACTGATATCGAGCTGTTTATAACTGTTCTTCACTGAAATGCTCTCAACTCTATCACTCTGATGTTGTAGTAGCTACAGGAGATCGGATGTTATTATCATGGATCGATACAAAGGCCCGATGTGATATCTGATATTGGACAGTTTGAGCTGGTCACTACGGGTATGAAGGTTTCTGAAATCTGAGTGAGTTTCAGTTAGAGTAAAATGGAAAGCTAGCTTTACCTTTAGGCCATGGTACTCATTACCAATCTATCACAGTTATATCTCTCGGTCCTCATATTTCTTCTGCATAAAATGTAGGATGACCTTCATAAAGCGAGCCGGAAGGACAGGAAACATGCTAGGTAAAATGTGTGTGTGTGTGTGTGTGTGTGTGTGTGTGTGTGTGTGTAAGTTATCCTTTATTTGATTGAAGGATTGTCTTTTATTTCTTCTATTTGATACATTTCAAATGCCAACTTTTTAAAAAAAAACGAGTTTGTACTGATGATAGATAGGAATTATAATTTATGACCTATGCTCTGGATTTCTTCCCAAGCCAACCACAGATAAGGAATGTAGCATGAATTCACAATTACATACCCATGTGTTTTGATGGTAGCTGAACCACAGGAAGTAATGGCAAGCAACTTAAGTTCTGAATTCCCTCAATAATGGGTCAAAGGCTTTCCTTTTAGTGATTGGCTAATATCTTCTTCTAAGATTCCATTCTTACTTCTTCATTTAGATGCCTTTTCTCTAAAGATCATTATGCTATCATCTTGAGGACATGGTGGTACCATGTGCTGGGGCACACAATGGGAGTATGTGTGTGTGTGTGTGTGTGTGCCATGGGGCTCTGTTTCACACGGCCAAATTCCAAGTAAGTTGTTTGACTGGGTGGCTTTTTGGCTACATATGAGTAAAGCCTTTAGTTTTATGTTTTCTGGATTGTTATACATCATGGTAACTCTGCACACTTTCCTAAAACGTAGTATGCATTTTAGTTTAACAAAGCATGCAGCATGTTTCTGAACATACACATCAATAAAAGGGAAGAATTAATAATGTTTTTATAACTATATTTTAAGTACAAGTTAGGGAGTGTATTTCCTCCTAAGCTAACAAGCCAGTGAATCTGTCCTCCACTGGGCAGCTGTCTTTACTGTCCTCCATTTTTTTACCAGCTCATGCCATCTCCTTACACCATCTCCTCTCATGTTGGACCTAGAGCTCCCCCTTTGGCAGGTTATATCTTTCTATCATTTTCCAATCTGTTGTGTCCTGCTTCCTTCACAATTTTCTGAGTTTTAAGGCTTCTTTCTTCCTTTGACCAAACCCATTTATTTTCATTTTCAGAGGTATCACTTCTGCTAACATCTTAAAAAGTTTTTTAGAAATTTAAAGAAGCTCTTAATATTTGTTTTCCCTTTTTTTCACTCTGTAAGAAATTTAAAATTCATCCACTGGAATATGAATCATGTACAAAGTACAGAGAATTATTTCTTTAAAAAAGCATATTGGGCAACATACATATGCCAAGTATTCACTGGACTATGCTGTTACCCCTGTCTTGACTGTTTTTTGATCAGAGAGATGCTTAAAATCATGCAGTCACTCCTGTGATGTGGATGTCACTCTGCAAATTGTCAAAGCCATTACCTCAGCCTTCTTCCTGCTACTCCTAGATACATCTCAAAAAATTTTATTTGGTGTATTTCCTGATTTTGTTCCTAGTTGACATGATGGATTACATTTTTGCCTACCACACTGATCTTTTGTTAAACAGGTCCAATCAGGATTCATGAACACAGATTAAAGGATTGCTTTATGGTATCTCTCCACAGTAGTTCATAATGGAGATTTACAAAACTCATAGGCTTCATTGAATATATTTGAAGCCACTATTCTCTTTAACAGTACATAGGGGGTTTCAAAAGCCTTTAACAAACATGCAAATGAGGCTTTGTGTGTAGCTGTAGGAAGCAACACTTTAACCAAGCTGTTTTCTATTTCTAATTAAACCCTAATTAGAAGTCATAATTCCGCTGAGCTATGAAAAGCTTACTATGGTTGTTTAAAACCCATGGGTGTTCGGATAATAACAAAGCTGGTCCACCTGGGTGTGAAAAGACATCTATAGAAAGATTTCCTGTGCGTTGTGGCAATCTCAAGCCTTGTTTCATAAAACAGTCTTTCTATAGGCTATTAAGGCTGTTGCTCTTGCTTCAACTTACACACCTTCATGAACACTCAAGTAAAATTAAGAAAGAGCACTAGGTGGGACCTTTGAGAGATGATTGGGTTAGTGGATTATTTGGATTGATCGGTTACTGAGGAATGGCTTTGTTGTAAACATGTTCTCATTTTGGTTATCTTCCTCTCTCTACCCATGTACTGTCCTATGCCATTGGTACATGACAGAGTCTCAGTGCTAAGAAGGCTGTCCCTTTCTATTGGCACCTTGGACATCTTGGTCTGTCGGCAGTTGCCATTTTAATACATAACCTTGACTTTTCTCATACCTTTGCCTCTTTCCATGGCTTAAGATGGCTGTAATGGGAAGTTATCATCGATTGCAAGTGAGTCAACCAATCTACCCTACAGGGTTCATTTCTCTGCCCTACAGGGTTCATTTCTCTTGCATACATCACTACTCTTACATGGATGTGGACTACAAACACTTACCACACCACACATCCAATGTTTCTCTGCTGACTTTCTACATGCTCTGTTTTCCAGCTGCACTCTCTCTCCTGTCTTTCCAGAACTGCAGTCACTTACCATAGTTAAGGTAGTGTCATGGCTCAGAGCGAGCTCTGGATAGAGATGGTGCTGTGTTTGAGTGTCACTTGCCATGCTATTTCCATGCCTCACTAAGCCACACTAAACACTTATTCTTACATTCTTCAGAGATAAAAAGTAAATAAATAAAAGGAAATGGAAGTTATCATATGATTTTGGTTATCTGTGAGGAAAAAAATGAAAATTCTCTCTTTTTTTTAATTTTTTTTTTATTTTTATTTTTTGAGACAGGGTTTCTCTATGTAGCCCTGGCTGTCCTGGTACTCACTCTGTAGACCAGGCTGGCCATAAACTCAGAAGTCTGCCTGCCTCTGCCTCCCAAGTGCTGGGATTAAAGGCCTGCGCTACCACTGCCCAGGAAAATTCTCTTACAGTTATATGAATAGCTCTCTCAGTACTTTCAGCTTCTACAGACTTTCCCATATTATAAAGCAGTAGTCATAGAGCTTGAGAAAAGTAAGGACTTTAGAAATGTGGCTTCACTCTAATGGGTCATTTGCAATTGGCTTATCTTGCATATATCCTCCATCCAAATACATCCAGGAATGTGCCTTAGGGCAGCCTTTTATTCCTCCTCTTTTTCAGAAAAGAATGTGCATAGGAAATGGAGAAAACCTTTGAAAGAACCTAGAAAATGATATGGGTTTGCATTGGAAGTTTGGCTGAGGGTCTTTAGGCTCCATGTTACATTGTTATCAAAACTCAGAGATCTTATGGTTGAGTACATCAGTCTTGTTTTCAGGAAGAATAGATGCCACCAGAGAAAGGGTTGTAACAGCACCAGCCCTGTGTATTTTCTAGGACATAGGTGTGTTGGGTGTTGTATGAGATAAGCAGTGTGTCTAGTTTGTCTTTAAATACAGTTATTAATGTTTTCTCTGTTAATCATATACTCTGGATACATTTGTCTGGCAACAGTATTGTGTGAAATTATGTCCATGCTGAGAGTAATGTGATCAGCTGTGAGGCACATCAGCTTCAAATATCTCTGATATCTCATTGCAAGTGACACACTAGTTTCTAGCTGTCACTGCCTGATACTGTATTCTACTCTTTCTTTTTCTTAAAATGGAAGAGTAGCACAGGACATAAAAAGCCTTTCTGTGGTTTGTGTCCCCCATGTTGAATCCTCTGCATAGAGATCACATAGAACAGATCTACATAACTGGAATCTGGGCTTTTCCCATGGACATTCAACCTCTCCTAAGCTGAGTATTTCTTGATTAGCATCAGAGAGTGATCTCTGCAGATGACCCTAAGCCTCTAGGCAGCAGGACCCCTGTTCTTGAGACATTATCCTTGGTGCTAAATTTTCTTCTTCTTGCTTGTATTTCAAACTACCTAACATTATATAAATTATAAGACACGAAAGTCTTAGACAACCCCACAAATATAAACAAACCTACTCTTCAACTCAAAAGATTGACAACCCAAATTGCCCAACCACAATAATCCTTCATCAGGTTGCCTCTGGTACTCGGAGAAAACATTTGAATTTGATATTTCTTTCTCATACATTTATTTATAGTTTATGCATATGTATGTATATCAGAGAGTGGTGTGTCTTGCTGATTTGACTGATGTTACATTTTTATATGAAGAGCTTCATGTATATTCTTCAATTTCCATCTTTTGTTCAACATTTCTGTGAAGTTCACTGGTGACAAAGCTTATAGGTCTTGTTCATCCATTTTCTTTTTGTGTACCAATTCCTACTTACAAACATGTTGCAATATATCACTTATTTTCTTCCACTGGGCATCAGCATTGTTAGAAGTTTATTTTGTTGTTACAAAAATATTACTATGAATATTTTTTATGTATATCCTATTGTACAGGCAGGTGATATTCTCTAGGATTTTTATGTAGGAGGGCAAATTCTGAGTCATACACTATGTGTGTCTGCAACTTTAATTTCAACTAATCATAGTATTTCTCAAACCTGCTAGCAGCATGGGAAAGTTCCCAGTCTCTATAGTCTTTTTGTGATTTGACAGGTGAAGTGGTATCATTTTAAAATTTCATTTTATTTCCCTGTTTGTTTCATTTGTATTTTCTATTGGCTGTGAAGTTATGAAACTTTTCATATGGCTTTGTCATTTACCTGATGTGGGTTATATGAATGGGCTGCTCATGTAATTTGCTGTTTTTCTATTTTCTTGATGCCCTTTTATTGGCTGGTAACATGGCTTACATATGTTGCACACATGTTGTTGTTGTATGAGTGGGCTTAAGTGTCTTCTTGTCACCTGTGGGTTATCTCTCTATGCTATATGACATCCTTGATGAAAGGAAGTTCTAGTAGAACCATATTGTTCTTTTGGGTGCTGGATAAGGAACACCCCTATAACAGAGTGGATTAAAGCAATAACACAGTTTTTATTTATTTTTACTTGTCACTTAATTTACATTTCAAATGATATCCCCCTTCCCAGGTTCCCCTCCACAAGCCCCCTATACCACCCCCATGCTTCTGTGAGAGTGCTCCCACACCTACCCACCCACTCCTGCCTCACCACTCTAGCATTCCCCTACACTGAGGCATTGAGCTTTCACAGGACAAGGACCTCCCCTCCCACTGATGACAGATAAGGCCATCTTCTGCTACATATGCAGCTGGAGCCATGAATCCCTCCATGTGTACCCTTTAGTTGATGGTTTAGTCAATGGGAGCTCTGGAGGGTCTTGTTGGTTGATATTGTTGTCCTTGTTATGGAGTTGCAAACCCCTTCAGCTCCTTCAGTCCTTCTCATAACTCCTCCATTAGAGTCTCCATGCTCAGTCTAATGGTTGGCTGCAAGCATCCACATCTGTATTGATCAGGCTCTGACAGAGCCTCTCAGGAGACAGCTATATCAGGTTCCTGTTATCAAGCACTTCTTGGCATCATCAATAGTGTCTGGGTTTGGTGGTTGTATATGTGATGGATCCCCAGGTGGGGCAGTCTCTGGATGGCCTTTCCTTGAGTCTCTGTTCCACTCTTTGTCCCTGTATTTCCTTTATACAGGAACAATTCTGGGTTAAAATTTTGAGAAGGGTGGGTGGCCCCATCCCTCAACCAGAGGGTCTTTCCTAACCTCTGGATATGATCTCTACAGGTTCACACATGGTATGCCCTCCCTGATAAGTGAATACTAGGAAAAAATGCTCAGAATACCCATAATACAATTCACAGACCATATGAAGCTCAAGGAAAAGGAAGACCAAAGCATGGATGCTTCAGTCCTACTTAGAAGGGGGAACAAAATAATCATAGGAGGTAGAGGCAAGAAGGGACTTGGGAGGGAGAGAGGAGAGAGAGGGGGAAGGGGGGCAGGATCAGGTAGGAGATGGGGGAGATGTACAGAGGGTCACGAAATTGAACAGAGCTGTAAAGTAGTGGGGGACCCAACGGGGATGACATTAGCTGAAATACTCAACAAAAGGGAGAAAAACCTGTACAGACAATAACACAGTTCTTAATGCTACTGAAGGTTCTAGAAGGCAGAAATTTGGGGAAAGTCATGTTGGCTGTTTCCAGTTCAGATTTTCTCAAGGAATTGCAATGGTGTGGTGAAGAATGGAACAGAGAAAAGGCAGTTGGACATACTTTTACCACTTACATTCAGGACTTCTACCCAAAACATCTTTGTTGGGGCTTGTTTCTGTTTTATCAGAACATGACTGTGATGGCAGTTAGCCTGCTTGCCTGGCCCTCAAGTCTCTGGTGTACTGCAGACAGTTAAGACAGGGGCTGTATTCTCTTGAATGACCTAGCTTTGGGATTTCAGAATGTCAATTTGGAAGTCTTACAAGCTGACCCATTTTAAAAGACAGGGCACATATATCTTATCTCTTAATGAAATGGATGCTGAGGTCATGTTGCAAGAAGACTGTAGAGAACATTATGTCATATTTGGAAAATAAAATGTGTAAAATATCACTATGAATAAACTCTTGATTTTCAAAAGTTCTGATCTAGACTCAAATGCAAGGATAGCCCCTCACACATCTCTATAAATTTTTATTTGCTTTACACATCTACATCTTTAGTCTGTCTGGAATTGATTTCTGTGTTTAGATAAAGAAGCGATCTAATTTAATTTTAGGGATTCTAACACACATTTTTATCTATTAGTGATAGGAAATGCTAGATGTTCTGAAATGTTTTTGTGCCAACATTTTAATTTGGAATTTCCTTTACTGATACACTGGCTTTTCTTTTTATTGATAGTGATAGCTTTTTATAGAGCACCCTCATATTGTACTATGTGTTCTGTCTTATAGATTCAAGAATCTAGTAAGAGCTCTGGAAAATTTTGGGGGTTCTATGGAATCATTTTCATGCTCACTCAGTCCTCTTCTACATTAAAAATTGTTTTTTTAAAAACAATTTCATATATTTAAAAAAATAACATATTTTTGCTCATCTTTCTTGTAGTCAACATACAAATACTTGTGTGAATCGATATCACACACTTGATATAAGATTAAGCAAGTATCTGGTGTCCTTCTCACTCTGTTCTTATTATCCAAGTATGTGTCTGTATGTGTGTGTATGTATGTGTGTACGTGAGTGCAAGCATGTGCATGTGCACATGCATGTGTGTTTCTAGCCTATCTCACTGTTGAGAATCTTTGCTATGATCTTGCCAGGGCAAGACAATGAGTGGGGATCTTTGTCTTGTGTCTTGTTGATGAGGCTGCAGTATTTAGGAATTGGATTCTCCTTACTGGCAATAGTGGACTAAAAGATTCAAAAGCATTATCCTTCATAAAAGCACTGAGAGTAGAAGCTTGGCAAAACTATGAGAATTACAGGTCTTGAAACTGTGAAAATTGACTGAAAAGTTGTGACAACCAGAGAATAGTTAGTGAGGCAAACTGATGTCGCTTGTTCTGGTCAGATAGCTTTTTAGCATTTACTCTTTACATTTGGTTTCAAATCCTGGGCCTCAGAGTAGGTGTTATAGATGACCCATTTGGAACATGCAGCAGTGGTTCTTTAATCTCATTACTCTGGTGGGTTTTGAGCTTCTGATTTGATCTTTGCATACTACAAAAAAAGGCTCCTCTGCTTAAGACTGAGCAGCATCAGACTACAGGTATAAACATAAGTATTTAGAAAGAAGTTTAGCTACATGTCCCTTTATCAAAACATTAGTGGTAGACTCTCTGATAGGACCTCTGTAGACATAGGCTTTTAACCAATTCTACAATGCCAGGCATGTGCTCCTTCCATGGATCAGGCCTCAGTTTCAATCTAGAAACAGCTGCTTATTCCCTGAATGTTCATGCTACTGTTGTACCAGTAGACAGACCTTATCTGGCTAGCTTGGTCAGACCTTTGATATCTTTTCTTTCCTAGCAGTCTGCATAGAACTTTGTGGCACTATGAATATTTGACAACAGGGAAGATGCTTCCAGCTAAGTACTAGATTTTTCTGTGACCTGTATCTAAATATAACATGATAGGAAAGTGAGAGGATATACTAAGGGTAGGAAAGTCTAGATGGGAGTGGGGTCAAGGGAGAATGGGAAATGTGGGGGTAGGAAGATTATCAGCCAAATCTATGAAAAAGCACAACAGAAATTTACTACTTTAAAGTGAGTTTAAAAATATTTTTAAATTAAATTTAAAAGATAATTTTTGATAATTTCATACACAAGTACTATATTTACACAATTACAGTCTTTGCTATCTCCCTTCCTACTCTGTGTTTGGCCCCAATCACTACCAAACTTTTGACTTATTCTTTATGCAACACACATACACAAACACACATATATACATATTCATATGTATATATACATACACACATATATGTAGATATGTAGATACACATACATATGTGTACATAAATATAGCCTGCTGAATCAATTTGATGTTATGCATGTCTGTATGTATTTTAAATAGGAGCCTGAATGGAGCTCCCCTGCATGGGTTGATAGATAGTACTGCTCCCAGAAGTCAACTGTCATTTCATACTTTTAAACATTTGATTTTCCTCTGGGATATTTTGCTTCTATTTTCTCTGAACAACTCTCTGTGGTGTTTATCTTGGAGCAATTTGGGTTAGGCTGAATAATTTCAGTTTTGGGATTTCAAAAATATGTATTTGAAGAATGCTTTATTCAACACAGAATTTTTGATTGGTAGACATTTGTTTCCATGCTATCTTATTATTTTGACTCCTGTAGTTTCTGTTGAGTGTTCAGATGTTAACCTCACAGTCATACTTATGAGGGTAATATGTCACTTAAACTCCCATAAATTTTAAGATCCTACTTCATGTGTCTGCTTTTCAGCAACGTTACTAGGATACTTTCTATGGCAGTTATTCAGGTTTAAATTCCTCAGAGTTTTCAGAGGCTCCCTTATCTATGCATTGATGGACTTTTTTTTTTAAAGAAAACTTATGTAGATTATCACTTAAATATATTTTTAAAATTTCACCCAACTTGAGATAATGCACATATATTTAATTTACATATACAGACTGCTTAGATATATCTGTATATATATGCATATCTTTCACACTAATTCATGTCTTTTATTTTGTTTTATTTATTTTTTACTACTTCAGTTTGAATATTTTTTAAATATGCACTTGTTGACTTTTACATTTTCTGAGTGTGATTTGTATGCATGTGTGTGTGTATGTGTGTGTGTGTGTGTGTGTGTGTGTGTGTATGACATCAGTCCATGTGTGTGACTGTGGGGATACTCATATCGGGCATGTACCTTGTTCGAGATAATGTATTGCAAGACTAGCTAGTCATACCCACTTCTTAGAATTCTTCTATCTTCATTTCTTACCTTGCTGTAGAAGTTCTGGGATTACAGATGTGAGCTACCACATCTGGCTTCTTGTGGGTTCTGGGTATTAACACTGAGCTCCTCATGCCTCTGTGGCAAGGACTCTATTTAACGAAGCATCTCCGTAGTGTTTAGCTTTTATATTCTCTCTTGACTGTTTTTTTATAGTTCACTAAAACAATCTCTGCTTTGTGTAATCTAATATAAATATATTGTGTTTTTTTCAGTGCAGTAATTTAGATTCCACTCTATTTCATAAATGTCAACAATATATTAAATTTTTTCACATACTATTTTATTTGTCCCTTTGTCTACCTTTAAAAAAATCTATTAAACTATTTAAAATTCTTATCTGCTTATGTCTACAGCACTGAGACTTGAAACTAGGGCCAAGAATCCTAAGCTCTGCCCTGAGACCCACCTCCAGCCTGCAGCTGACTTTTCAGGTATAGAAAGACCTCCTGAGGAGCATCTAGGACCTGGAAAAGACTAGAAATGAATACTTCTGTAGAGACTTCTGTAGAAACTCCAGGAGTGCAGGCCTGGCCGTACCTTTCTTTTAGCTTTATATCACTTTCTACTTCATTCAAAAGGTCTTTTATTGCTACCCTCTAGTCTTTTCCTCTTCTTTTCATTAGCTCCTGACCATGGCAAACTCCCCTTCGAGGTCTTTTTCATATGTCTGTTGTGTGACAGGGTTTCTCTGTGCAATAATCCTGGCTGTCCTGGAACTAGCTTTGTAGACCAGGCTGCCCTCGAACTCAGTGATCCATCTGCCTCTGCTTCCTGAGTACAGGTGTTAACGGCGTGTACCAATACTCCAGGCCTCGTCTTTATAAGTTTCCCTTTAGGATCCTGGAATCCCATAGTAGAAATTTTAATTGCATACTCCATGCTGTGAAGGTTTCTGAAGTGTTTCTCTCTCATTGTCTTGCCAGTATGAAGACTAGATGCTTAGGAATTTTACTGAATGTCAATAGTTGCTTCTGAGAATCACAAGTTTTGTATTTGCCAACCTGGCATTTTTAGGTATTGTTAGCAGAATTCAGACAAATTGTCTAGAACTCATTTCCCATCAAAAATCTATATATGTAAATTACAGTAGTGTCTACATAATAGGATGGTAAATAGTCAATAAATATTATAATGATCCTAAAGATGATGATAATGGTGATTATGATAACCTGCTTCTTCAATCTAGCTGAATTAATCAGTTGTTTCTGCTTCCATATCAAATGCATAATGTATAAGTACATTGCTCTGTTAAGGAATGATATATGGCACTCTGGTACAGGAATTGCACTTTTGGATAGAGAGCTTTTCAATTTGTCTGGGTTCTTTGGAAAAACAAAAATTTAGTTGAAGCTGTTGTTTTACATGTGCCCACTTTGCATCTCTGCCTTTGAAAGAACCTACTCCCATTTCTTCCTTTCTGTGACGTTTTATTCCTAATTTGAGCTTTAAAGCCACAAGAATAAAATATTGATTTAGGATGATGGAAACCACATTTTAGTATTAAAATTTGGTGGAAATCAATTTGTGATCTTCACCTTCAGACCAAGTTCCACATTAAGAGGGTATTAAATCAGAGTCACAACATGGACTAAGACTAAATAGACTTTACAGAACAGTGGAAACCTGAAGGCTCAGACATTAATCAGGAGTGTTCAGAGAAGGACTCTGATTTCTAAGTTCAGAGAAGGGCATAGCTTGATGACCTTGAGTTTGAAGAACAAGGAAGCTTGTAGAATTCCATGAGACAAAATTGCATAGCCATTTAGTGTTAGTCATTTCTGAAGATGAAGTAAACTTGGAGGATAAGGATGCTTGACTGCAAGAATTGAATTCCTTATCCTTAGCAAGACCCTAGTGGTATGACAGCACAGGTAGTCACTGACTATCCAGAAAGCTAATACTGTACAAGGTTAGAAAGTCCGTGTATATTCCTGTCTAATGTGGCCATTTAGTTTGATCTTTTCTATTTATTTATTTCTAGAAAAATAAGAGATTGACTATAATCAAGTAGTGATCTCAGGAGAAAGGCTGTAGAATACTATGTTATAGTTTATAAACAATAAGATCTAACTACTATAAACAAAATATGATATGTAATTTCAAGTGTCTCTTGCAAATAAATTAGTTAGACCAGAGAAATGTGAACAGATGAAAATTAATCTATTCTGATGTGATTGGTATTATTTTCCCTGTTGTTATTTATATTTGATGGGTGATTTGGGGGCTAATATTTGTTCCACACATGGTATTGCTTCAGTTGCAAATAAAATAATTGAGACTTAAAAGATTTGTTTATTTATTATTCATTTATTTTAATGGACGCTGTTTTGGTTTCTGCAGCTAAAATCTATAAACAGATTGGGCATGATTGTTCATCTTTCTTGGATTCTACCTAAACTATCCCCTTCCTCTCCACTTCTTGTTTATTTGTTTCTTCTTTTCTTTTCTATTTTCTTTCTTTCATATCCAGATTTTATTTTTCCCAGAAAGTACCAGAAACTCAAGATTTTGTTCTTGACTCCAGACCAAAGCCAGGCTCTTTCCAATCATTGACATGCCATGCACAGCATGCCCAACTGTGCCACGATGCTCTGATCACTGTGAGCAGGCACACAGAGTGACCTTAGTCAGACCATGATTACTGAGCACCACTTTGTGAAGGCAGGATGAAGCCAGTCTCACCAAATGTTAGGGAAGTTGCTCCTTTCAGCTAGTTGGAAATATTTTACAAGCAGCAGGTGGGAAATCGTACAAGACCAAAAATATACAGCACATCATTCTCTATGTTGCATATTCTCTACATTAGAGCCTTTGCCAAATGTGTAGAGTTTGTAACAGCTTAGCTCAGATTCTCAATGCAGATGTGATTGAATTGTCTTTATTATTTCTAGTAATGTCTGTTCTATAAATACGTCTTGACTGCATAGGAGGGCACATCCCCTCTAATAGACTTGCAGGAGCATCTGCTGGTAGTTACTTTGAATGATGTCTTGCTTACTTCAGTTATGGGTGTTCCATTTGGCTGGATGCTTACTGTTTAGAGGGATCTCCACTCATTGATTTAAGGCATAGACAACTTGAGGACTAGTGGGATCTTTACCAATAGCTGACCTGTGGCAAGTTACAATCTTTCCAGATTGTCTGAGTTAGGCTTTTTGCATAATCTGATTCAAATTTTATGCCTGTGTCACGTCTTCATTTAGACACTTTTTAATTAGTATTAGTCACAGTAATTACTGGCAATTCACTTTTTCAATTGATTTCTGTTGCTTATAAAGTGCCTCATTAAGTACTACTACAGTTTAGTTTCCTAAATCTAGCCTTCGTATAAACAGGCTGTGTTCATAAGCAGTACACCATGAGGATGCTGTTGATTTCTGGTTGGTTGTTCATCTCTGGACCACAGTTCAGCTGGTGATAAACATTAACAAGTTGTATATTTTAATATTTTATTTTACAATATTTAAAACCAGATTTTATATATAGGGATAAATTTTATATATCAAATATTGTAAGAGTGATGAATAAATGGGGGAAGTTGAAGCTAGAAAACCCCTTCCCCCAGACCATTTCCTTTTAATTTTTAAAGATTTGGTTATTTTATGTATATGAATATTTTGTTTGCATGTATGTCTGTGTGCTACCTGGTGCTGGAGAAGTCCAGAGAGGCAGTGGGTTCCTTAGGACTGGAGTGACATATGGTTGTGAGCTGTTATGTGCTGGGAATCAGCCCCAGGCCCTGTGGAAGATCATCCAGTGCTTTTAACTGCTGTGACGTTTTTCCAGCACCCCAACAAAAATACTAAAAATAAAATCACTTTTTTAATTGGGTCAGTGCAACAATTGTATTCAGTGACTAGCGAGGTATGCTTAGTTCCTGTTGTATTAATGGCCTATGGAAAAAAAAGAAAGCCTGACTTACAAGGCCACTTCTTCAAAGGAATATTTTTCTTAAAAATGAAGTAATGACCAACTTCTTTAATAATATATACAATGTTTTATTTTAATACCAAACAAAATTTGACATTAGTACACTGAGTTATCTGTTTTAATGTAGATTATAGGTCAGTATTTATGTGAGCTGCTGGAAACTGTTCATCTTTGCTACTCTGCAGTTTAGGCTGAGACAAATGGTCCAGGGTGCCTTAGGAACCCATCAGTGCCATGCCTTTTGGATGCTCCTGCAGCCTCTAGGCTCAACTACTCATCAGCACATGGTGTGAGATAATAGTCCTCCAGCTATAAAGATCAGGGCCATAGTAGGTCCTTTGAGATGAAAACACCATTGGCAAAGCTACTCTCCCATTTATCTTCTCATGTTCTCTACTGAGAAGGTTACAATAGCAATTGCAACACTAATGACACTTGCATTTTAATTTTTCTTAAATAAGCTTTTTGGTTGTAAAGATTTTATAATCACATGTGGGAGCTGATATAATTCTGTGGTATACAGTACTTTAAAGGAAGCATACATCCCCTATGTTGTCACTAGACAACACTCACTGACATCTTTTAAAGAGTATTTATTTATTTATATGTGCATGTATGTGTGTGTGTGTGTGTGTATATGTGCGTGTGTGTATATATGTGCGTGTGTGTGCGTGTGTGTGTGTGCGTGTGCGTGTGTGTGCTTGTATTCAAACATATCAGGTAACCCCAGTGGCACCCATGTGTGAGGTGGCTTCAGCAGATGGAGAAGGACCCTTGGAGCTTGTACAGAGTGGTTGTGAGTTGCCTGGTGTGGGTGCAGGAAGTTGAATTTGCAACCTCTGGAAGAGTCATTAATTTAACCTCTGGGTCATCACTGAAGCTGGCTCTTTAACATTTTCATGAGGTGCTCGCTCTTCTTTCCCCGTCTCTCCCTGTCCATTTTGCTTTTCATTATTTTCTGTCAATTCTTTGTACATAAGTGGGGCACTTGTGAGAATATTGCATCCAGTATGTAAATCCAGGATCCCCATATCTTTATAGTTCTTTGTCTATAAAGGCATGGCCATTATTGGAAACGAAGATTAGGTTGTGCATATATTTAGGAGCTAATAATCTGCTCACCACATTGGGCAAACTCTTTTCCTTTCCCCCCTTTTAAACTTAATATATTAAGTTCTATTATTTGAAAATTGTTTGAAGAAATATAATAATTAGACAGTATATTTGGAAAGACTCTGAAAGAACAGATGAGTAAGAAAGTCATTGTTAGAATGTGACTTTAGCATAAAGAAAAAATCCCCCATCTGTCGCACATTTGCATGCTTATGTGTGGTTCCAACTTTCAGTGTACAAACTCTCAGTATTAGACACTAAACGTCAGTGCAGAGAAGTCTTTGTTGTTGTCCTGGTGTGTATTTTACTTTTGCAATATCAATCTTGGCTTTGAACAAATGTAGGATGAAAATGCCAAAGTAAATTAAATTGCAAAAAACCGCAATTGTAGGCCTGGATGGTTCAACATCATATCTAAACAAACAAATATGCACTTGAGACCAAAGCCAGCTTTCTTATTCTGGGTCCTGCCAAGTTTCTCAGTCTGTAGCATAGGGCCAAATTCAAGGGTTTTTCCCCCTTCAAACTTGGATGCCATAGAACCAGGACATTTAGGTCACATGAATCTTTTTATAGAAGGACCTGCAATCTCAGTAAAACAATCTTACACTTATTATTGCTTAGTTAGTTTTGATTTTGCATGTAAATTCTTTGGAATAATCATTGGGGTCACCAACTCACTTTGATCTCAGAAATGAAACCCATTTCTATTTACTGTTCTGTGGGGTCTACCCTTTCAAGGACAAGAATGTATATTAGATAAGAATGTTGGACTTCCTTACTTGTGTAGAAGGTAAACCCACAGGCATCTACTAGCTGAATTAGGTGTACAAAGAAAACAGATCTTTAAAGTGACTTTTCTACAGTGTGGCTCAGAGTTCTGGTTTCCTTTGGTTTGTAGCCCTCCAACCCCCTGGAGAAAAGTGAATCCCCCTGGTGGAGCAATGTCATGAATTTCAGTGAAAGGTTGCCTTCAGTAGAATAACTGATGAACTTATTTCTATTACTCCAGCATTTATAAACAGGTGCTTAGCAAAGAAGGTGACAGAAAACAGTGAACTGCTACCTATAGTGTAACTTTTCAAGGATCCCTAGTCAACCAAACACAACATTGTATTAAAATGTGAATGTGGTACACACAGTTGTGTGTAGTATGAAAGGTCTTGAGTAGAGCCAAGGGACTTAAATAAACAAGATTGAAGATGAATTTTGATATTGTAGTCAAATGGTTCTTTTGAAAAATATTTATTTCGGTCTTTCAATCAATGTTCAAAGTATTAGGTATTAGTATGCCACTTTCAAGCAGAATTTGTTTTGGTTAATCCTCTCCACTCCACCTCTTGTATTTCCCTTTCCCTTTGAGCCTCACTTCAGTCTCCTTCCCTCTTCTGTGTCCCAAGTGCTTTTTGTTGTTGTTGATATTGTTTGGTTTTCCTTGATTCTTTTACCTTTTTGTGTGTCTCAATTATTTCTACCACTGTGATGAGACACCATGACCAAGACAAGTACAGAACAAAGAGTTTATTAGAGGATAACAGTCTTGGAATGTTAAAGTCCATGACCACCATTTTGGCACAATGTTTTTGTACACTGTGTAAAGTTTTATCCTTGTATTATTTTGAATGCTGATTTCTCTATCCCAATATGTGGTTTCAATCTGGACATGGATTTGCTATTTTTACTCTTAGAAGCCCCTGTCTCAATATTTAAACAGCATTCCTCATTCATTCTCTGCCTTGGCAATAAAAGCCAATGAGTTAATACAAAGCTTTAGAGAGAATGAGGTGGGACTTCTGATTTTAGAAGGTGTGGGGAAAGAGGCAGGGAGGAAGTGTGGGAGACATAAAGAGAAATCAAGGAAGTATCAGGAGAAGAGAGCTGAAACAAAAAAGAATGAAAAAAAATTCAAGTAATGTGGGGATATTGTCTAGGAGGAAGCCAAACTAGCCTGCAGGTTTAGAATGGAGTAATAATTGCTCAGTATTTGGCTCAAGGCAATTTTAATATATCTTAGTAGTTTGGGGGGACTAGTAAAGGTAATAAAGGTAACAAAATACAGCTGCTGGATTAATGAATTATTTATATTTATGTTAAAATAATTCCTTCAGTACACCATAGTGGAGAAGATGGCAGTAGACTGGCAGCCATGGTGTTGGGGTAGTAGATGGGAGCTTGTGTCTCACCCAGAGCAAGAGGCAAAGATGCTAACTGGGAATGGAATGGGCTTTTGTAACCTCCAAACCCATTTCCAGTGACATACATACTCCTCCTACAGTCCACACCTCCCAGTCCTTTCCAAATAGTTCCATTAATGGCAGACCAAGTATTTAAAATATGAGCCTTCAGGGGCCATTTTATTTAAACCACCATACTTGGTCTCCTTTTTTAAAAAGTTAATTTTTTTCTTATTCACTTTACATCCCACTCACTGTCCCCCTACTGATCATCCCCTCCTATATTCATTCTGCAACCCCCTCATCTTCTCCTCTGAGTAGGTGGAGCTCCCCTGAGTATCCCACTACCCTGGTACTTTATGTCTCTGCAAGGCTAGGCACTTCTCCCTCTGAGGCCAGACAAGACATCTCAGCTAGAAGAATATATCTTACATACAAACAACAGCTTTGGGGGTAACCCCTGCTCCAGTTTTTTAGGACCTACATAAAGATCAAATTGTACATCTGCTACATATGTGCAGGGAGGCCTAGGTCCAGCCTGTACACATTCTTTGATTGGTGGTTCATACTCTGAAAGCCTCAAGGGTCCAAATTAGTTTACTCTGTTGGTCTTCCTGTGGAGAGTCTATCAACTTTGGTGTCAGAAATCCTTCCCCATATTCTTCCATAAAAGTCCTCAAGGTTGGCAGTTTCTCAGATAACTGGGAATAGTTCTACCTCAAAATACAGCTATACCACTCCTGGGCATATACCCAAAGCATGCTTAAACATCTCACAAATATACTTGCTCAAGCATGTTCATAAAAACTTTTTCGCAGAAACTGGAAACAACTAGATGTCCCTCAGCAGAAGAATGGATAAGAAAATGTGGTACATCTACAAAAGGGAATACTATTCAGATATTAACAAAAACATTGTGAATTTTGCAGGCAAATGGATGGAACTTGAGAATATCATCCTGAGTGAGGTATCCCAGTCCCAAAAGGACATACATGGTATGTACTCACTTATAAGTGGATATTAGCTATAAAATACAGGTACCATGTTACACTCCACAGACCCAAAGAAGCTAAACAAGAAGGAAGGCACAAGCAAGGATGCCTGAATCTCACTTTGAAGAGGGAATAAAATAGTCATAAGAGGCAGATGGAGGGAGAGAATTGGGAGGGAGAGGCGATGGGGAGAAGAACGGGGAGCTCAGGAGCAGGTGTGGAGAAGGACAAGAGAGATGGCCAGATGATCATGAAAATGAGTGGAAATCTGAAACTGATAGGGTGAGGAGGTGGGAGGCATCTCCAGGAGGAGACAGAGACCTGGGATAAGGGAGTTGCTTAAGAATCAATGTGAGGTGACCTTAGCTGTTTCTTTTAGGGTTTATCCTCATGAGCTTCTGTTCAAGTACATACATGTGTACATTATATGCTATGATCTGCATATAAGAGAGAACATACAGATTTATGCGACCTTCCACAGACCTAATCAGAGTCTCCAGGAATGTAACAAGAGGATTGAAATACTCATCGGTGTATAAGAATGAGCAGACAAAGTCAGTCTTCTCTGCTACATGCCCGGTGACAGATCGTTTGGTTCCATAGGTTGCATCTTCTGTGATGGAAACTCAGTAACTCCAGATATAGATTGTTCCATAGTTAGGATAGGCTATTATCTTTTGGCACATTGTCTCAGCCTTTGCTATGTATCCGTATCACACAGGCTCAAGAGTGCTACCACTCTATTTCCAAGATTTCATCACACCCAGGTGTGAGAGAAGTTCTACCAACATGATATCTTGATATTCAGTTTTGCAAGACTGCATAGGAAGGCAGCCTGGTGTAATTGTTAGCCACATGGGATTTGATATTTCAGGGGCTGATTCCACTCTTCACTTTTCAGTGTCAGAGTTCCTGGATCCCATAATGGCTTATTAACACAATTCTAATTTTGGAATTATCAATTTGGATATTTGCACTCCAGATGGGTGGCCTTCATAGACTATTGCACAGTGAATGGATGGCTATGGTGCTGGCTAATTTCATAGTGATTTGTATTCTGTGTTCCTCAGTGGGGTCTGTTCAGCACCATTCTGGATACACCTAAGAGACCAGCCTAGAGCCTTCACTCTCAGTCTTCTAACAGCATTGTGATAGCAATTCGTAATTCCTCTGCTAACCCTGTGAAAAGAAAATGTCAGTTATGAATTACTATGCCAGGATTACTATGCCACACCACTGGCAGTGAGTTGTGTATTTCTGATGAAATCAGGTTAGTTCCAAGTAGCATGGCTGTAGGTAACTGTATGCTTGTGCATAAGTTATTTCCTTCCTGGGATCTTAGCTTCTTTGTTAAATAAACCAGAGTTATCAAAGAAGGGTTAGCAGAGGAATTACGTATTGCTATCACAATGCTGTTAGAGGACTGAGAGTGAGGGCTCTAGGCTGGTCTCTTAGGTGTATCCAGAATGGTGCTGAACAGACCCCACTGAAGAACACAGAGTCCAAATCACAATGAAACATATATATATGTATATATATATACACATATATATACACATATATATATACATATATATACACACACACACACACACACACACACATATATATATATATATATATATATATATATATATATATATATATAAATGTGCAAAGAGGCCCACAGAAGCTAGACAAGGCAGTCCTCTGCTACATATGTAGATGGGGCCATGGGCAAGCCCATGTATATTCTTTGGTTTGTGGCTGAGTCCCTAGGAGCTCTGAGGTCTGATTAGTTGATACTATTGTTCTTCCTATGGGGTTACAATCCCCCTAAGCTGCCTCAGTCCTTCCTCTAACTCTTCCATTGGGGTCCCCGGGTTCAGTGCAATGGTTGGCTGTGAGTATCTGCATCTGTCTTAATCAGTGGTTGGTAGAGCCTCTCAGCGGACAACTATGCCCTTGTCTGCAAGCACATCTTGGCATCTTGGCATCTTGGCATCTTGGCATCAGCAATTTTCATAAGAGTGTGTATCTTAGGAAAGACTTAAGATTTCCTGAATAACTTATGAATGGTGTTGTGTATGTGAGTTTGTGCACAGGCTTGTTGCTAGACTATTCACATGTACAAGAGACTAGGATAAAGTGCATTTGGCTTTTATTAAGGCGTGCTTCTGTCTAATATCTTGATATGTTACATATTAACAAGCTTAATCCCCTCACTAACATCAGCTGTTTCTCTTAATATAAAAATTACACACATTTGTGAAACTATTATGTTTATTAATAGTTTTTATTTTGTTTCTTAAAGTTTTTAAGAGTAATTTTAGCATAGAAGACAATGGGTTTCATTATGGAATTTCCACACATTATTATTTTGCACATATTAAAATGTTATACTTAATCATATTTGTAACACTCCTACTCCTGTTTCCTAACCTTAATCCCAGTTATTCTTTCCTTTTGTGTATTTATGTATTTATGTACATATCATTGACATGAAATATATAACATATATATTTAATTTACTTTTTGTATATGAGAGAAATTGTGTAGTACTTTCTTTTTCTTTGCCTTTACTCTCTCTTGCATCTTTGTTCTCCTTCTAAGTCCATTCCTCCCTCTTAGAGTTTCCTGTTACTTTTTTTTCCTTTTTTTTGTTATTTTTTCTTTGTTTTTGTTTATTTTTTGTTTTTGTTTTTGTTTTTGTTTTTTTGAGACAGGGTTTCTCTGTGTAGCCCTGGCTGTCCTGGAACTCTCTCTGTAGATCAGGCTGGCTTCAAACTCAGAAATCCTCCTGCCTCTGTCTCCCAAGTGCTGGGATTAAAGGCATGTGCCATCACTGCCTGGATCCTGTTACTTTCATGTCACACAAAAACAAATATTCATGTATATTTAGATTTCCATAGAGGTCAGCATATCAGAGAGAACTTGGCATTTACCTTTATAAATGGTCTAATTTTACTAAACATGATGATTTCCATTTCTACTAATTTTCCTACAAATGAGATAAAGTCACTTTCCTTATGGGTGATTAAAATTCCATTTTCTTAATTATTTTACTTGGCCTGCATCTGTAGATAGGCATCTAGGCTTGTTTTATATCATGGCTATTGCAAATAATTCAGCATTAAACACGAGTGTGCAAGTATCTCTGCCATGCTCTAACAGGATATATCCACTAGTGATATAGCAAGATCAAATGGACATTCTCTTTTTATATTTTTAAGGAAGCTCCTAACTGACTTCCATAGTGACTCTTCCCATTTTCATTGCCATTGGTTTTCAGTATATCAGGTTCTTCCTTTTCCACATACTCACAAACTTTGGTTGTTTGCTTTCTCAAGGTATGTTTACTTTCTATTTTCTTATGGTCAAATATTTTGGATATTTTTACAATGTTTATTGGACATTTATATTTATTGTTGGAAACCTGTCTATAATTCATTTTCCCATTTACACTTGTTCTTTTATTGAAAACATTTTTCATTACAGTATATTCTAATTAAGGTTTTTGCTTCCAAGTTTTTTTCCCACCTCCTCTCCCATCCAGATACATACCATTTCATTACAAAACAGACAGGCACCTATCCCTAGAGGCTTTGCAGGTGTTCTGCTGTGTGTCACATGTACATCAGTAGGCGGTAGAGAGGAGAGACACTATGTCTACACTCAGTGTTCTGACCTAGGGACATCTGAGTGATTAGTAAACTAACACTGCCAGAAAAGAATGTTTCTGGACAGACTCCCAGGTGGGAAGCAAGCCAGAGACTAGAGGAACCCCACTCGGGACTTCATGACTAGGGCAGGGGTGAGTCTGAGACAGACAACTTTTGAAAGGGGCCATTTTGGCAGGCCAGGCAACCAGTAGACAGGCACCATGGGGACCAGACAGGAAGCTAGCCTGAGATGGCCACCAGGCTGGCACTGCTTAGGCCTAGGGGCACCAGACCACAGTCACGATAAATCCTACCCAGTGCCATAATGCATGGATACAGCACAGGCACTCCTGAGATGATCTAAGACACATAGAAAGCCCAGGGCCACAAAGAGGAGCAAGTGAGTGGTAGAGAAATGGAAGAGAAAGAGAAACAGAAGAATGTGGGCACAATGAAGAAAGGTAGAACTGGAGACTCAAAGGAAGTGAGGAACAGCCTGATGTGAGTAGCTGGTGATGCTACCTGGGAGCATGGTGGGGTCTTGGACTTTGCCCATGACCCTGCAGCAACAGGGGTCTGTTACCACCAAAGTCCAGGCAGACATCTTTAGTTTAGGCTGTAGCCCAGGAACATGTTGATGTCTGAGGGCTGTGCACAGCTGGCCCCAATCCTCACCTGGACGTTGTGGAGAGATGTCCTTGGGGACATGAGAGCAGGAGAGCTGACCCTCCTACTGAGCCAGCTACAGTAATTAGAAGATCAGGCCACACCTTGCAGGATTTGCAGGTGAGCCGGCCTCTAGGACTCAAGCATGGGAGAGCTTCCAGTCATCTCACGAGGTGGTGTGAATGAGGAAGGGATATCCTTCCCCTTTCCCCCACCACCTGTGGCAGGTGGGAGACCTGGTCCTAGTGTCATGAGAGCAGAAGAGCTATCCCTACCCTCACCAGCTGCAGCACTCTGAAGAATGGGCAGTACAGTAGAGTTGGTCCTTGATGTGCAGGTGAGCTGGCCCTGCTTCTTGTTTACTGGGTGGTGACTCAGACAAGGGAGAGATGTCCTCATCCCCTTCTTCATTTCTTGCCATCTATGGCAGGTGAGAGAACTGTCCCCAGGGTCATGAGAGTAGGAGAACTGGCCATGTCCCCCACAGGTTACAAAATTCAGGAGATTGGGCCTTGCACATTGCCTGGGAAGCAGAGTTAGAGCTGGTCCTGGTTGCAGGTTTGCTGGTAAGCTGGCCCCGATGGTGTTAGAGTGGGAAGCCTGTAGGCTGACCAGCTCAAATAACTCTCAGGCCCAGATCCTGGGCTTTGAATTGACCTACCCCAACATCTACTCTGTTGATGAACTGCTAGAATAGATGAAGGGGCTAATTGTACAGATACAAAACTACAGGATCTCCACAACACAGGTCAATAGCAGGATATCCAAGAGAAGCCAGTGAGGTTCCAGTATTGATAGAGTAGCAGAAGCCAGAAGTTGGTTGTACCAGACCAACAAGTCATTGCAATGAACATTTGCCAGCAAGGAAGTATCCAGGACACACTGTGACAAACTTGCTGCTTCTACAATGAGTTATTTCCTTTGGGGTTGTGGTGGTGGTGGTGGTGTGATTGCAAGGGTAAAGGCGGGTATGAGGGGCAATGAAGATGAATTAGATTGGGATGCATGATGTAGAATTCACAGAGAACCAATAAAAAGCCATTTTTTCTTTGAAAGAAAACATGCAGGTATTGAAGGAATAAAATACATGTTAGAAATAAAAAAAAAACAACAAAACAATCAGAATATGACTAAACAACCAAACAAGAAATAGAGGCAAAGAAAAAGTACATGAAATGTATTTAAGTGGATGGACACAGACGTTTCTATATTCAAGAATCCAATAAAAAAAAAACCCTAACTGGAAGCCGTTTTCTGATATAATTTCTTTTTTCAAATGTCTTAAAGTTTTTATAATAGCAATCTTTCACTTTCTTGGGAAGTGTTATCATAGAGACTTTATTTTTCGAGGCTATTGTGAAAGGTGTTGTTTCTACAATTTCTTTCTCAGTTCATTTGTCTATTGTATATAGGAAGGCTACTGATGTTTTTGTGTTAATTTTGTGTCTTGCTACTTTGAAAATTTGAAAGCATTTATCAGCTGTAAGAGTTTCATGGTGGACTTTTTAAGGGTCACTTATCTATATTATCATATCATCTGCAAATAATGATATTTTGACTTTTTTGTTTTCAATTTTTTCCCCTTGGTCTACTTCAGTTGTCTTACTGCTGTGGCTTAAGACTTCAAGTACTATATACTCAATAGACGTGGAGAAAGTAAACACCTCGTATTATTCAGGATTTTAGTGGAATTGCTTTGACTTTCTTTCCACTTTATTTGATGTTGGCTATCGTCTGGATGTAAACAGACATTATTATGTTTACATATGTCCCCTGCATCTCTTATCTCTCCAGGACTTTTACCATGAAGGGGCGTTAGGTTTTATGAAAGGTCTTTTCTCCATCTAATGAGGTGATTATGTGGATTAGGTCTTTCAACCTATATATAGAGTGGTTTACATTTATCGATGTATGTGTGTTGAGCCATGCCTGCATCTCTGCATCCACTTGATCATGTGGAAGATTTTGTTGATGTATTTTTGGATTCAGTTTGCAACTATTTTATTGAGAATCTTTGCATATATATTTATAAGGGAAACTGGCCTGTAATTCTCTTTGCTGGCTTTTTAATGTGGTTTAGGTATCAGAATAACTGTGGCTTGTTCCTTCTGCTTCCATTTTCTGGAATAATTTGATAAGTATCGGAGTTAACTCTTTTTTTTTTTTTTTTAAGATTTAGTTTATTTATTTTATGTGCACACTGTAGCTGTACAGATGGCTGTGAGCCATCATGTGTGTGGCTGCTCTCCGGCCCTGATCGCTCCGGCCCCGCTTGCTTCTGCATAATTCACTGTAGCTGTCTTCAGACACACCAGAAGAGGGCATCTGATCTCATTACGGGTGGTTGTGAGCCACCATGTGGTTGCTGGGATCTGAACTTAGGACCTTCGGAAGAGCAGTCACTGCTCTTAACTGCTGAGCCATCTCGCCAGCCCCGAGTTAACTCTTTTTTAAAAGTCTGATGGAATTCTGCACTAAAACCATATAACAATTTCTTTGGTTGGGAGACTTTTAACGATTGTTTCTATTTCACTAGGGGATAAAGGTCTGTTTAAATTACTTATCTGATCTTGATTTAAATTTGGTAAGTAATATCTATCAAGAAAATTATCCATTTCTTTTAGATTTCTCAATTAGGTGTTTTTTAAAAGTATGTTCTCATGATTCTCTGGATCTCCTCAGGGTCTGTTGTTATGTTCCCTTTTCTAATTTTGTTAATTTGTGTATTTTTTCTCTACAGTTCATTTAATTTGGCCAAGGGATTGTCAATATTATTGATTTTCTCAAAGAACCAACTTTTTGTTTGATTGATTCTTTGTATTGTTTTTCATTTGTTTGCTTATTTCTCCAGCCCTGTGTTTGATTATTTCTTGCCATCTATTCATTTGGGGGTGCTACTACTTTTTGTTCCACAGCTTTCTCATTTGCTCATTTATTGATTCAATTCTTTGATATTTAACTTTTTAATTTTATTTTTAGAGTCTAGTTATTAATCTTTTGTCAGATGGACAGCTAGGTTTTTTTTCTCCCATTCTCTAGGCTATCTTTTCACTTTGCAGATATTTCCTTTGCTATGCTAAAGCTTTTTAATTTTATTCAATCTCTGGGTCCTCTCAATTTAGATTCTGTAGTGTAGATGAGGGAGGGTCAGGGAGTTTTGAACTTATAAACTACAGTATTTCCTGTGTATACTAGCATTGACCTTGCACTACATTGGTGTGTGATGTCTCCTTAGTGCTTTGCCAAGCAGTATGCAACCACTGGCATGTGTCTAGATCATCCTGCCTTCAATTTTCAAAATGTACTGTGCATCAGATGGATATGGATATTGCTATGGATGTAGAATCAGAATTCTCTCTCTACAGCAGTAAACCTCATGGAAGAGATTTACCTCCAGTGGTTGTTCTACCCACAGTCCTCAAGTTCAGCCTACCAAACTCCAAAGCTACTTCAGGTGATGAGTTCAGATCCTAGCTCCAGAGGGAGGGCCACTGTGGGGAGCCGTGAATCTTGAGAGGCATTCGCCATGGCAGGATGGCACCTACTTCCTCTGTTAACTCCTAGTGGACAACTGTTTGCGCATGTGCATGGAGTGAAAAGGACGCCATGTCACGGCCCATCCCGGGGCATTACGTAGGGTAATGAGCGAACAGCCAATCATGAGCAGACACGCCACGCTGTGGGCAGATACGCCGCACTGTGGTGTATATAAGCAGTGCGGATTTTGGGCTCGACCCTTTTTCCCTATGGATGGAGACAAATAAAACGTTGCTGCAGAAGGAACCTAGTGTCCGTGTGTCTTCTTGCTGGCGAGACGACTGCGCGGGCTACAGGCCACATGTTCCTAAGCACTTTTAAGTTTGTCAATATTGAGTTTTCAAACCCTCCACAGCTGCCACCCACAGCTGCCTCTGAGACTAGACTGCAGAATGCTGCTTTCAGAATCCCTGCTTAATGATTCTTTCCTGTTTGCCAGCTCTTGGTGTTAGGTACCTAGTTAGATACTGGCAAGCTTCAAGGACGTTAGGACTGGACTTCTTCCTTATAATCAACAGCATATAAAACCAAGAATTAGAACTGTAGAATTCTATAGATGGATCGGAAAATAGCACCTGAGTAATATCTCTGTCCCTTAGAGGATGTATGATATCTTCAACTGCCCAGTAGGTCACTAGTTGAAAACTATCTAAACTTAGTACCTAAGCCTTATGAAGTTATCTAGAAAAAAAATTTCTAATACAGAACACAGTACACCATTGCCCTTTCTGCAAAAGTTGATAAAAATGGGACCATCATTTACTTGGACAAAACAAAACAAAACAAAACAACTCTAAACAAGTCCCACAGAAAAACTCTTCCACAGGATTTAGAAATATACAAAGCCTGCTGAAAATGTAATTTAATTGATTCAGTGGTCTCTCTGCCTTTTGTATACTTTCTGTTGTGAGCACATTCAGTTTTTCAATGATCTCTTACACCATGGTCAACTTTTACCCCTTGAGAATGCCCTGCTTCAGTCAATAATTAGCTCTGTCTTTCACACTGCACTCTGTATGTCTTGTCTAAGATCTTTGATGGATAATGGGAAGCCAGAGTGGGGTAATGATGCCAGGGTGGCTAAGTTTTAACCATAGGGTCCATCTTAAGATGGCACCTGGACACAGGGCTTTGAGCCATGGAAGGATACAAAATAGAATTTCTCCACTACTGACCTGTCCCACAAGGGGAGAGCTTCTTTCTTGCCAAACCCTGAAGCTGGGTTTGGGACCTGTGATGGCCTGGTCTTTTGTTCTGTGGGTATAATTGCCAATCACTTTTCACCAGGGCCAAAATGACTCTCCTCTTCCCATCAGGGAGCCATCTGGCTGGAGCTCTCCTTCCTGCTTTATTAGCACCCCTTGATCTGTCAAGTTTTTCCAAGGCATGATTGACAAGTAAAAATTTTCTTTCCACATTGTCCCGGTTGATCACATTAAAAAACATCTTCACATACCTATAGTTAAATACGGGACACTGGGACACTTTCTTAGAAAAAAGAGTTGGTAGACCCGTAGATCAGAAGAAATATACACACTAAGATAGAAGAACATGAATTAATATAAGAAAGAAAACATACAAAGTGCCATCAGGAGATGGTTTCACTAATAGTATTTATAGGTAATTTGCTTAATCCATTTTTATCAAGTTTCTCTTATGTGCCAAACAAACCATCCAGAAATTAGGTTTCTCAGCACTGTCTTTTGATGGGAACCATGAAGAAAATCTGGATGGCTAGGCAAGAATATTTCTAGACAAACATGGGATAGTCCATATTGATCAGCACATACTTTCTAAAATACTCACAGAGACTTTTTGTTTACTCAGTTTAGACTCTAGCTTGAGATCACCAACAAAGTATCAGTGGATGATAAGCTGAATAATTTCCTCCTGTGAAATGCAACTGTCTTTCACAGTTGCTCTGTCTTTCTTGATCTCTGTCTTTTGTGGGTTTTAAATGTTTCATGATTATTAAAGTTTCCTTTATGAAATTGCCAATCACTTTCACCAGGCCGAATGACTCCCCTCTTCCCACCAGGGATTTACCTGGCTGGAGCTCTCTTGCCTGTTTTATTACCACCCCTTGACCTGTCAAAGTTTTTCCAAGGCACAATTAACAAATAAAAGCGGTATGGATCAATAATCTAATTTGCAAGCTTTCTCATTACCTTAATTTGTAGTTAAGTAATTAATAAAACACACATTATTGAGGATTCTGTGCTCCAGTGGGCTCTGTGGTGTCAACGGTGAACAGATTATAATGCTTGTGTGGAATGGTTTGACCTTCTTACTGACTAGTAATTAATTACAATAAATCATGATGTTACAAGGTAGCACAGGTTATTGTAGATTCCTGTCGTGGGTGAGAGAAGTCCTCCTAGAAGTGGCGACAGTGTCATTGTGTAGGCCAACCCCCAGGAGGTGTGACTGGGAGTTTTGTCATATTCTTCTCAATTATTTTAGACTTCAAAGTCCTCATTACAGCCCAGTTCTGTCTTTTTGCTCAGGCTATGGTGTCTCAAAGAATCCAAGCAATTACTAAGTTTTACTTTCTCTCACCATCTAATTATGCCTGTCTTAGTAGTCTATGAAGTGTTCATCACTTTTCTCTGATGCAGTTCAATTCTTCTTGTCCTTCCTCTTCTGCTGCTTTAAGCAACTGGTTTTGATTCCTCTTCCTGGAATAATTTCTCCTCCTATTCCTCTTCCTCTTCTTTTTTGTGCAATATTTCATTTATTGCCTTTTTTCTTGTCTCTTTACTTTTTAATTTCTTATACACAAACTAGAAAAAATAAAAAGCATTGCTTATTTCAAAATGTTAGTGTGGAAAGCAATAGAAAATACCTATTAAGAAAGAATTTGAAAACACCGGTCTTTTCATTGCATACCTTGGTGTGTGTGTGTGTGTGTGTGTGTGTGTGTGTCTGTCTGTCTGTCTGTCTGTCTGTCTGTCTGTGTGATATGTACATTCATACACAGGGAAACAAGTGGATTATTTTGTGTATGTGTGGTGCTAACATTCAAGTCCAGGGTTTTCATGCACTAAAGCCATGGTCTACTATTGAGTTACACCACCAATCCAAGTGTACTCCCTTGTCACCTGTAGTTCTTACTGACCTCAGCTATGGTAATCTGTAAGCTTAATTTTAATAATTAAATTAATCTTTCATCTTTGGACATGAAAATAGACAGTTCCAATAATAGAATTATTAGAAAATGTTTCATTAGCTCATTCTTTAAAAGTGGTTCTCCCAAGCTCTTTTCAATTGATAAGCACTAGAGGGGGGCAATTCAGTTCTCTCCAAGGATTAAGAGTGTGACAGGCTAACCCATGCTCCAGGACGTGGTCCTAAACTTAGGTACGTACAGACACAGTAGACTCTAGGTTTTAAAGACCAAAGCCCATGAAGTCATAAGGAAAAAGCTATGGGGGGGGGTGGGTAGTGGAGGAGGAACTGTAGAAGAGGGTTGGGTCAAACTCAACTCTACATGCTTATATTATATGTATGCATGGCATTCTCAAACAGTAAAAAAGAAGGACAATTTTCTCCTGCAGTGGGTGTGTATAGGGAGGCTGGAGTTTGAAGTGGGGTGTTTTCTTTGATAATCCACTTTCTACCTTCTTTTCTGAGGCAATCTCTCACTAAATACAGAATTTATTGATTTGGCAAGCCTAGCTGGCCTGGACACTCCAGAGTTATTTGTGTCTCTGTTCCCCAATGTTGTGACTACAGGAATGTGCCTCAATGGCCAACCAATATATTTTTTTAATCTGAGTGCTGTTGATTCAAACTCAGGCCTTAGGCTTGCTCTATAAGGATTTCAGAGGACTGAGTGTGGTAATCTTTAACAATGACTAGCTTAGAAAGTCTATGATAACCAATTACTATATGTAATTAAGAATGCAAAAGCAATTTTATCGCAAAAGAGTGCCTACAGAGCATAGAGAATCTGTCTCCTTTCTACTTTCTCTGTTGTGAACACAGTATGGTGGGGGAAGGCCTAGATGAAAGAAAGTTTGTTGTCATGGTCACCGCAGATGAATTTCTGTTTCTGAGGACCTTACAAAAGGATGCTGGCAAACTGAGATGATTCTTTAAACTAACCTTTTGAACTATGCTCAAATAGAAGGCCACACACAGTAGAGCATTTGGCAGCACGAATTGGCCTTGATGAGGGGGGACAAAAAGAGAACAGACACTTTGATGGGCAGGAGGGAGGGTGGGTCCTGGGAGAGGTGGGGAGGGAAGGTGGATATGACCACAATCATTTCCTGAGAACTAATAAAAATTTAAAAATGATCTTTCATAAGTGACCTTGAGATTAAAGATGCTTTTGGCTCTGTCTAGGGTTTATCTGTAAATTGCCTTTAATCTTTTAATTATGTTACTCATGGTTTCTCTCTCTTCCTCCCTACCTTCATGCTGTGTCAAGCTTTTTGAAGCTAAACTGTATTTTTGCGTGTTTGTTTGTACATTTTGTTGTTGTTGCTGCTTTCAAAATTGAAACTGGGGTAGTGGGGCTTGCATAGAGGCTATTAAAAGTGCACTGGCCAGTGTCTAGTTTGAAGTGGGAGCAGCCTCCCAGTGGAGATGCCCCTCATGTTTACCTTGTTAGGGTAGAGTAAGCCTGTGTGCCACAGTCACCTCATCACAAATATTCTGTATACTATAACATCAAAAACAACCCTCTGCACTCTCCCTTGCTTTAATAATGTGGGACATGTGGACAGTAGCAGTTCCCTCACAATACTGTTGGAAGAGTGAAAGCAAATGACAACAAAATGTCTGTCTCTAAAGTGTTCTTCCTGTTCTGATGAAACGACTCAGGGGACAAACATAGAAGAATACTGGGAGATGTGTTTTAGCTTCAGAACTTTTCTTCTCTTTTTTTCCCCCTGGAAATACATCTTGTCATTTAAGATCAACCTGAGGAACTCTGGGTTTTCCCCTTTACACTGGCATGTCAATTGTATACCTTGCAAAGTTTTCCCTGGTGACATGGATTTGCCAGTGGTCATAACTGTTGGGCAAATCAGTATTAAAGAGACAATGATTTTGAAATTGTTCAAAGACCCAAATTGCTATGAAAGATGCAGTGAGTGATGCAGAGCTGCTGCAGGTGCTGGAGGTGCCACAGGTGCAGTACTTTCATTCTCCCCATCCCATTTGAAGTATTGATTCCTACTGTTGGATAGGTTTGGTTTTTAAGCCTAGATAAATTACAGAGAGTCAACAATCAAGCAGTGGATATTGAATATCCTGAAAGAGCTAATCTGAGAATAAGAATTCCAGAGATATGATATCCTGGAATGATTGTTTTTATTAGATACTTTCTTTACTTACGTTTCAAATGATATCTCCTCTCCTGGTTACCCCTCTGAAAAAAATATCAAAAACAAAAACAAAAACAAGAACCAGACCCTGTTTCCTCCCCCCTCCCCCTGCTCACCAACCTACCCTCTCCCACTTCCTGGCCCTAGCATTCCCCTACACTGGGGCATAGAACCTTTGTTCCCCAATGAAGGAGCTAGAGAAAAGACCCAAGGAGCTGAAGGGTTTGCAGCCCCTTAGGATGAACAACAATATGAGTTAACTAGTATTCTCAGAGCTCCCAGGGACTAAACCACCAACCAAAGAGCACACATGGTGGAATGATTTATTAATATGGTTTTAGGCAGGGTGCAGGTACAAGCGTAGGAAGCTCTTGTGCTTGTGTGGGTGTTTCTACATAGAGTAGCAGTCCGGCTTGCAGGGCCAGCATGACTTCTAAACTCAGCCTAACCATCTGCTCAGCATTCAGCCTTACTGAAGATATTTTAACTGTCTGCACTGTATTTCCCTTGCTTACAAAATAGGATTGCTGATAAGTATCTGGCTTCTGGAGGGCTTGGGAAATATAAAGGACTCAATGCATGTGACATGGTTAGCACATAGCATGGTCTCAAAGTATCATTACTATGAAGGTGTATGCTTAGGCCAATGCCAGAGACTTGGCTTCTAACTCCAGCCTCAACAAACCAGCATTTGGATGCTTATATAATATGTTGTTCTTTTCTGAACCACATTTCCTTGATAGAAAAATACAAGGATTAAGATAGCATCGAAAATATCTTCCAGTTTCATGTGCAATTCTATAAAGCATGGCATGATCATGCTTTTTTAAAGCACAGAATTATCTAGAGAAGTGTAAACGTAGTGCTGTTAGAGATAATTTTTACCCTTTGTCTTACTTATTTCTTCTTGCACTTCTGTATACGTGTGTGTGTGTGTGTGTGTGTGTGTGTGTGTGTGTGTGTGTGTGTGTGTGAAGTTTGTCTATCACTCATTTTCCATCTTACTTTTTGAGTCAGGGTCTCTGAGCCTGCAGCTTGCATGTTCAGTTAGGTTGGCTGACCAGGAGTGCTCCGAGATCTGCCTGTCTCCCAACTCAAGGATTCCAAACTCACACCAGCTAGCTTGCCATTTAAAATGAGTGTTAGAGTTAGGACTTATATCCTCAGGTTTCTGTGACTGGTTTATATTGACTGAGACATCTCCACAACTTTATAAATTTTAATAACTGCTCTTAAGAACGTGGTCCTGTCTCAAAAAAGCAAAAAAAAGAAAGAACATGGTCCTTTGAACCTTGAAAGTATGAATGGTATAAAAAGTAAAGAATGAACAAACAAAAGACATTGTGTTAACTCTGAGCAACACAGACTCGCTAAATATTTAAGCATTTAAATTAAAAAAGTAGAGCCTTTAATCAAGAAAAGTAGTGATTATGTTTAGCATATAATGTTAAGAAATTAGACTGTGATCCTGTGGTCTGTTCTGAGAGAAGGGGGCCCAAAGTTACAGTTATAAGAGAAAGTGTGTGTGTGTGTGTGTGTGTGTGTGTGTATACATATGTCTGTGTGTCTGTTTATCTACAAAACTTCTCTTTAGGATCACTTTTTTCCTATTTTATCTGAAAATTTCAAGCTTAATAATATCATTATTTTGCCTGTGCATGACCTGCTATATCAATTCCAAATTAGAAAAACTTAATGTTTGTTATAGGTTTTGTGGTTTAATATGTAGAAATTGATATGTATATATAACCTTTTTCTTCTGCATAGAGAAACTTCCAGAATGTATTCTTGCCTTACATAATCTGATATTTACTTACTTGTTCGCACTTCAGCAGCATGTATACTGAAATTGGGACAATTCAGAGACGATTAGCATGGTCCCTATGCAAGGATGGCATGCATGTGAGAAGGTTTTTCTTTCCAGCATCCTACCCACAGTAAAAGAAGTACATCCACAAAAATAAAACACCTGAGTTTGAGACTTCTGATCTCTAGATCAGTACTGTGTGTGTTATTTTAAGACACAAAATTTCTGGCTATCTGTACACAGCAAAAGGAAACCAATACAGCATTGTATTACTTTGCTCACTTGTTTAGAAAGAGACATTTTAGATGTTCTATAAGTATCATGAAGAACAGAATGTTATAATCAATACTTAGATTTTGTGGGATATCTAGTGTTTCAGAAGATTTGTTCTTACAATTACAACCTCATCATCTTCTCTTGGGCAGTTCTATGAAGCTATTTATTTGTTTGGATGACAGGGTATGTATATCTTCCCCCAGAAATAAGACAAATTCTGCCATTTTATGCACTTTTATACTCATAAATTGTTCCAGTTTCCCCATAATACTGAAGTAAAAATTTAAATCCCCTAGAAATAATATATTTTACTAGTCCCAGGAGATGAGTTCTTACCTAAAGAATACCATAGTGTGGAGAAGGAAGAGCAGACCATGAAGCACAGGAATTACTTTCTAATGGACCCTACCTTTTGGGCGTACTCCTAAGGTACATGAGTGTCTAAGAATAGGAAGTGTCCTCTATCAGATGCGGGGTTAGTGAAGAGTTTTTCCCAATCTGTAGGTTGCTAATTTGTCCTCTTGACAAGGAAGTCTTTGCCTTTCAGAAGTTTTTCAGTTTTATGAGGTCTCATTTATCAATTCTTGATCTTAGAGTCTGAGCCATTGGAATGCTGTTTAAAAAATCCCCTCTCCCTGGGCCAAAGAGCTTGAGGCTCTTCCCCACTTTGTCTTCCATTAGATTCAGTGTATCTCATTTTATGTTGAGGTCCTTGATCCACTTGGACTTGAGCTTTGTGCAAGGTAACAAATATGGATCTATTTTCATTTTTCTGCATACTGATTGCCAGTTATACCAACACCATTTATTGAAGATGCTTTCTTTTTTCCATTGTTTATGTTTGGCTTCTTTGTCAAAGATCAAATTTCCATAAGTGTGTGGTTTTATTTCTGGGTCTTCAATTCTATTCCATTGATCAACCTGTCTGTCCCTGTACCAATTCCAGGCAGTTTTTATTACTACTGATTGATAGCATAGCTTGAGGTCAGGGATGGTGATTCCTCTAGAAGTTCCTTTATTGTGAAGAATTGTTTTTGCTATCCTGAGTTTTTTCTTTTTTCATATGAAATTGAGAATTTCTCTTACTATGGCTGTGAAGAATTGAGTTGGAATTTTGATGGGGATTGTGTAAACTGATTTTGGTAGGATGTCCATTTTTACTGTGTTAATTCTGCCAATCCGTGAGCATGGGAGATCTTTCCATTTTCTGAGTTCTTCTTCAATTTCTTTCTTTATTGACCTGAAGTTCTTGTCATACAGATCTTTCACTTATTTGGTTAGAGTTACCCCAAGATATTTTATATAACTCATAGCTATTGTGAAGGATGTTGTTTCTCTATTTTTTTTCTCAGCACATTTATCATTTGTATAAAGGAAGGCTACTGGTTTAAGTTAATTTTATATCCAGCCACTTTGCTAAAGTTGTTTCTCAGCCGTAGAAGTTCTCTGGTAGAATTTTGGTGGTTGCTTATGTATGCAATCACATCATCTACAAATAGTGATACCTTCTTTGAGGGGCTAATAGCCAAAATATATAAAGAACTCAAGAAGCTAACCTCAAAAAAACCAAACAACCCAATCAAAAAAAAAATTGGAGAGTTGAGTCCATTGATATTAATAGATATTAAGGAAAAGTAGTTGTTGCTTCCTGTTATTT
>NW_022196904.1:166725674-166734585 GCF_008632895.1 Mastomys coucha | reverse complement strand
AAAATGAGGCATAGAGCTAAACACAGGATTCACAACACAGGAATCTTGAATGGTTAAGAAGCACTTAAAGAAATGTTCAAAGTCCTTAGTTATCAGGGAAATGCAAATCAAAATAATCCTGAGATTCCAATTTACACCAATCAGAATGGCAAGATAAAAAAACTCAGGTGACAGCAAAAGTTGGAGAGGATGTGGAGAAAGAAGGACACTGCAAACTAGTACAACCACTCTGGGAAATCAATCTTGAGGTTCCTCAGAAAATACTGGAAATAGATCTACCTGAAGACCAAGCTAGACCACTCTTGGGCATATACCCAAAAGATGACCCAATATGCCACAGGGGCACCTGCTCTACTATGTTCATAGCAGCCATGCTTGTGATAGCCAGAAGCTGAAAACAACCCAGATGTCCCTCAACCAAAGAATGGATACAGTAAATGTGGTTCATATACACAATAGAATATTTACATTGAGCTATTAAGAACAAGGACATCATGAGTTTTGCAGGCAAATGGAGGGTAGTAGAAAATATCATGCTGGGTCAGGTAACTCAGACCCAAAAGGAAATCCATGGTATTTACGCACTAATAAGTGGATATTAGCCAAAAATTTACAGAATACCTAGGATACAATCCACAGAACCCAAGAAGGTTAAGAGGCTGAAGGGCCCAAGTGAGAATGCTTCCATATTACTTGAGAGGGAGAAGAAAGCAATCAAAGGAGGCAGAGGGAGGGAGGGGGACAGGGAACATGATCAGGTATTGGAGGCAACAAGAGAGAAGCCCTGAAGACCAGCAGAATGAATGGAATATGCAATGTCAGGGGATGGGAGGTAACGAGACCCTCTAGAATATACCAGAGATCTTATAGGTGAGAGACTCCTAAGATTCAATGGGAGAGACCCAACAGTGAGTAGAGGGAACTTGTAGAGTCCACCTCCAGTAGAAAGACAGGGCATCATGTAGAGGCATGGTGCCATGCCGCAAACAAAAATTCTGACCCAGCATTGTTCCTGTATAAAAGAACTGCAGGCACAAAAATGGAGATGTGACTAAAGGAAAGGAGGTCCAGTGACTAGCCCAACTTGGGATCCAGCCTAAGGGGAGGCCCCAGGATCTGACACTATTTCTGATGCTATGGTGTGCTTACAGACAAGAGCCTAGCATGGCTGTCCTCTGAGAGGCCCAACAAGCAGCTGACTGAGACAGAAGCAGATACTTACACCCAGTCATTGGACTGAAGTTTGGGTCATCTGTGATTGAATTAGGGAAAGGCTAGAAGAAACTGAGGAGGAGGGCAACCCCATAAGAAGACCAGCAGTCTCAACTAACCTGGACCCCAAATCTCTCAGATCCACCAACCAGGCACATTACAGGAGCTGGTCTGAGGCCCCTGACACATATATAGCATAGGACTCCTTGGTCTGGCCTCATTGAGAGAAGATGTGCTCAATCCTCAAGAGACTTGAGGCCCTAGGATGTGGGGAGGTCTGGCAGGGGTGGGGTGGGGACGTCCTCTTGGAGGCAGGGAGTAGAGGAATGGGAATGTGGGCAGGCAGACTGGGAAGAGGTTAATGATTGGAATCCAAAAAATAAAAGTAATAGTAAAAATAATAAAAGGAATAAGGAAGTGTCACCCATCAGTAGTAGTGCAGTGCAGAGCTTCCGGCTACGGTACCCAGAGCACAAACTTTGCATTTACACTGGACATTTAGTTCAATGATATTGTGGACCTGTTACCATCTGTATCCAGGAACCAGGCTTCTCAAATGGACCGAGAATTTTACCTTGGTGCATGGAAGTGGCATGCTGTGATTAAAGCTGTAAAATGCTTTCTTTTCTCCTAATGATCGTGACTGTTCGAGCCAGGTGATCTCAGATACCAGAAGATGACCTCACTGCCTTCTTCAGACTGAGTCAAAGTAAAACAGGAATTCCACATGACCCATCTTATAAAGCTCTCACATAAATCTGAAATAAATATCGTGTAACCCACTAAAACCGGAGTATTTATTTCTAGCATTGGCCTAATTAATTAATAAGTCTCTTCAATCTCCAAGTACAAAAAAATAGCCATGAAATTTTACTGCTATCCAGACTTCATTTTCTCTTGAAATGTACTCAAGATATAGTTCTGGGGAAAATGAATATGTTGCACAAATAAATTATTGAATTGTTTGTTCTAAAAAAAGAGAGAAGAAAATTCTATATAAGGTTTCTGGTCATGACAAAGCTATGTGCAAAGGATTGATAACAAAAGCTATTGAGGTAGAAATACTCACTGTATGCACATATCAAGATTCCATATTTTCTTCTACTTTTAAAATCTCACAAGGCCTTTTTATTTGTTTCCTCACTGGTCTCCAGTGTATACATGTAAACAGGGAGATGTCTTTGCAAGCCCAGCCCAGCCCCCATCAGGTTGCAAGCTCAAGACTCCACAGACTAAGACGTCACTTCAGTTACAGAGGATCTGGAATTTTCCAAGAATTTTTAAATTCTTGAAAAAAATATGTTTTTTCTAATTTCTAAAGGAATATCTCGACCTTTGAAAAAGCCCACATTCTATCACAGTGATGTATGGTTAAACACTTGGATCAAGTCATAACCAGTTTTATTGCAAGAGAACCTTGTACACATTTATCAATTCTAGTACCTTAATAATTAGTGCAGCTTTTCATTGTGTTTGGTCTTATGCCTAGATTGAGTTCAGTTTTGTTTATTTTTAATCTTTAAGGGGAAAAACTGTACAAGGTTTGTTTTTTCCTTTTAGAGTTTATAAACATGGGAGTAAAATTACAACTTCAACTTATTGGACCTCTGCCAATGAAGATGGGTTAGGTTACACCTGATTACTATCCTGACCAAGAAAAAAAATCCCATTTATAGAGATGGTTTTCAAGCGGTTTTAAAAAGTATCCTATTGAAGTTTTTAGATCAATTATGTATGTTGACTAAATTTACAAATAAACTTGTTTATTCAAAAAAAAAATAAGGATAGCTCGAAACTGAATGAGTATAATGAAGGAAGTTGTGCTTAGATGAATTTGGAGGGGACATGTGAGATAGTTCTACCAGAGAAGGTGGGAACAGAGGGACATAGGTAAAAGGTGGAGCCAACAAGAAAAGCCAAAGCTTCTCTAAACTTAAACCCGAACCTTCTTGAACCTGTCTGAAGTTAAAGTCTACCAAAGTGTTGGTTGTGCATAGGCTGAGGTCAAATTCTACTCCAATAGAGTAGAAATAGAGTTTAGTTTTAGCAGAGACAGTAAGAGCTCAATCCAATTCTCTCTTTCCTCAGGCTGGTTATCCTCTAGTCTCAAGAATTTATTTCTTTTGCTAGAAGCTGTCTATTAATTTACACAAAAATATAATCCTTGTGTAATTGTGAGCTAAGAGATAGGGGAATGTGGGACAGGCGGCAATCATATAAAACCTTTAATTGGGGTCCCTGGAGGCGGAGGCTCAATAATTGGACTGGGTAAATCTCAAAGCCTGGATGCCCTTTGCATGAAACACACCTAGGAGTGTGCTTCCATGAGGGGAGAACCATCTTGACTGTGTTAGTTTTCATGCTATTCACAGAGGCCAGTAGCAAGTGGGCATCAAGAATAGAAATCTACGATGGTATCCATAGTTTTGACTTCTGTTCAAGGTCTTTTCACAGAAAGACTACTGTCCATGTTCCATATTAAATGTGGCATGTAGGGAAGGTTGATGATATTGAAACAAGTTTATCCTATTTTTTAAGAAGAATGTTCTCCCAAAAGGTCAGATGTCTGAGAATCGGGTATGTGAAGACAATCCTGTATTAAACAACTGCAAGTGACAGTTTGGTCATAAAGAAGTCAGAGCTCGTACTCAATCACTCTTGTCATTTTGCCAATTCAAGATGCACCCCAGTGGCTTTCGTCTGGGTAATATTCTACATTACTTTCCTAGCCCAAACTTACTAGAAAAAGATGAGATCAAGTGGGATTGTCCCTGCATCATCTAGCAAGCTGGATAGCTGCTCTCTCTTTTTAAATAATTGGGAAATGCTGGATGTAAATTCATTTGAAATTAGCATAATTTGCTATGTTTTTTTTGTTATTTTAATATGCAGGAAATAGTATACCAGGCTCCGTTATGAGTTACAGAATGATTTCATTAGCATAATTGAAACAGATGCTATTTCTTATGATAATAGGTAAATGTGCAAAAAGATATTAAGCTACTGTCTTCAGAGTTTTTTTTTTTTATGTTGCAATGTGCTTTCAGGCAAACAACTTTAACAATGATGTCCAGGAGCATACAGTCAAAAGGATAATAAAACAAATTAAAAAATTTCAGCCAAGTTAGGCCTCCCTTGGGAAGCACCAGGTTAGAAAATTAGTCATTTTTTGTTGGCAAATTAATGAGATATAATTGGAATAGACTGCTTCCTTTAATATCTTAGCACAATGGCTATAGTCCTACGAATAACTAGACTTTGTTTCAATGCTGTAAAATAGGTCCAAAATGCTAAGGAATCTAAAATGGGTTTGATTTCAAAATTGGGAGTGTATGTATGTGTATAAGGAGATATCTTGGTGATACCACCCAAGTCTGCACATGGTATTAATTTATGTTCTGCAGGTATATATATATATATATATATATATATATATATATATATGTACTTGTAAGTACATATATATATACTTAAAGGTAGTTTAAATAATATTTTTAATATACTGAAACTGTCACTATAACATGCCATATAAGAGCACTATATATTATTCATGGCTTACTAGTTATCTTGGTTAGGGTTACTATCATTGTGATGAAACAGCGTGACCAAAGCAACTTGGGAAAGGAAGGGTTTCCTTCACTCACAGTTCCATATAACAGTTTATCATCAAAAGCAGTGAGGGCAGGAACTCACACAGAGCAGGAACTTGGAGACAGGAGCTGATGGAGAGACCATGGAGGGGTGCCACATATTGGCTTGCCCCCTATGACTTACTCAGTATTATTTGTTACAGAACTCAGGACCCCTAACCTAGGGATGGCACCACCCACAATGGGCTGAGTCCTCCCATATACATTAATTAAGAAAATGACAAGGACACCTGGAGAGCATGGCCTGAATAAATTAATTAATAAATTAAGAATAAATTAAGCAGGAATCATAGGGGTTCACAGAGACTGAAGCAGCAATCAAGGAGCCTGCATGGGTCTGTGTTAGATCCTCTGCATATATGTTATGGTTATTGGCTTGGTATTTTTCTAGGACTCTTGACAGTGGGAGGAGGAAATGTCTCTGACTCTTGCCTGCTCTTCAGACCCCTTTCTTCCTACTGGGTTGCCTCACCAGCCTTGATGTGAGGTTTTGTGCCTGGTCTTATTGTATCTTGTTGTACCATGTTCATTGGTATCCTTGGGAGGCCTGCTCTTTTGTGGGGCGGGGGGTCTTGGAGGAGTGAATCTGGGGGAGAAGAGGGGACTAGAAGGTGTAAAGAGAGGGAAGCTTCAGTGCACGAGAGAAGAATAAATAAAAAAAGAAAATTACTTACAGCCAGTTCTTATAGAAGCATTTTTTTCAGTTGTGGCTCCTTCCTTTCTGATGACTCTAGCTTATGTCAAGTTGACATAAATCTAGCTAGGACAGTAGTAACACATGCAAAGTTTCAGACTTTAGATTACTTCAGATTTTTGTGCTAGGAATGCTCAGCTTATTCTAGGAAAAGGCATATATTTCTCTGACTTAGATGATAAGGGTTTCTATCATAGAAAATATTTAAATAATCACATTTATCTTTAGGTATTTATGGATCTGAATCTGATTACTCTCATATATATAATATATATTATATGTACATATAATTTCTTTATATCTCATTCACTTCACGAAAAGTAATTTTGAAAAGGGCAAGTTAGTTAACTCAAAAAATGCTTTATTTATCTTCACTTAGGTATATATAATCAAAACAATGCTGAAGAAGTTATTGCTTCATATTTTGTGGATAGATAAAGGAAGAACTAGAAAAGTTTGTGGCTTATTGCTGCTACCCAGGATCATGACTGAATAACACCTTATCCCTCATTCAGAGAGTGTTCTGTTCAGTGTTCAAGGTATGTTTTCTATTGAGTGAGAATAGCTTTTATGCTTTTGTAAAACTGAAAGGTTTAATTAGTTAAAATCTTAAATCTTTAGCAGTAAATCTACAAGTACTGTTTGTAATTTTTATTTACAATGTAGAATACACATAGTATTTTTTTTTTCACCAAGATGGTATTGTTTTTGAGTTGATATAGCAACATTTTTAAAGAAAGGCTTTTCTTACTCCCATAGTCTGGTTAATATTTTAATGAGAAGCAAATCCCACATAATCCGTCAATTTGTCTGTTATTGGCCAGTGTCACACAAAATCATGCAAGCTATTCTATACCTCAATTCTAAAATAAAGGAGTATATCAAGTCATGAAGTTCAAGAAAGTGCATCTTTTTGATTAAACATTTAGATTACAATGAATTTTTAAACTTTAAGGAAATAATGTTTTAGAATTACTGAGTTTTCTGATCCACAAACACACTACACCTATATTTTGAGTTTTAAAGTGTGTTCTTCAGCAGTGGTGAAAATGATACAGTTCTGGTGATACAGATGAAATTGTTCTTTTTCTTTTCTTTTGTTCTGTCTTTACCTTGAACACAATATTATAATCTAAAAGAATTAAGTGAAGAAATGTGTAATATTTTGCATGTATTTGTTTATAGTCATTTCTGATTACCTTTGTTATTTACATATATTTCTGATAATCTTTATTCCTCCTGGAAAATATGAATTTATTTACAAATTGTAATTTCTGTCAACTAAATAGCTTCTTACACTATGTATTAGTGCCAAGAAGCCTATAGATTTATCTTCTGTTAAGAAGTCAACAATATCAACCAACCAGAACCCCCAGAGCTCCCATGGTCTAAACCACCAACCAAAGAGTACACAGGGAGGGACCCATGGCTCCAGCTACATATGTAGCAGAGGATGGCCTTGCTGGGCATCAGGGGGAGGAGAGGCCCTTGGTCCTGTGAAGGCTTGATGCTCCAGGGTAGGGGAATGCTAAGGTGGGGAGGCAGGAGTGGTTGGGTGGGTGGGGAAACACCATCATAGAAGCAGGGAGAGGGGGCTTCCAGGTGGAAACTGGAAAGGAGATAACATTTGAAATATAAATAAAAAATTATCCAAAAACAAAGAAGATAAAAAAAGAAGTCTATCGATGGTTGTGCTGACAGTATTTTTCTGTTGGGAGATGTTATTGTGCACTGTGTATTCAGATGCTGATTTCTATGCCCAGATATCTGTTTGTAGTCCAGGAGTTGGAGTGATCAAGCATCTCCAGTCTCAATGTTATATAAAAAATTGTTTTTCATAATCTCTGATTGGTTAATAAAGAGCTGATCAGCCTCTGGCTGTGCAGGAGAGGACAGAGGAGGTGGGAAATCTGAGCCCAGTGAGGGAGTACTAGTGGAGGTCAGAGGGGAGAGAAAGAGGGAGGAGAGGAAGAAAAGAAGGTATAGAGAGACTATGTGGAGGGACCAGCAAGAGTTTCCATGAGGACACACATGGAGTTGAGTGAGCCAGGGCAAGACTCAGATAGAAGGTAAAGGACCACATGGCTGGGAAATAGACAGCCATAGAGGGTTAGAATAGCTCAGAACCTGTCCAGCACAGTGCCAGCAGCTTGTAAATAAAAATACAAGGTCTCTGTGTGTCATTTCCTGGGGAGCTAAAACAGGCTAGAGAGAGCACAGAAACACCCTGCAGTTATTGAAGAGCACAGGGGTAAGGCAACCCCCACAAACTACTATTACATTTTTCTTCCCATGACTTTCGGATTATATTTTCTTACAGGAAATTAGCCTTAATTAACCACCTACAGTGGTTTTCATATATTGAATGGTGACTTCTATTTGCCTGATTTATATTACTGTCATATATTTTTTATATAATTAGGTTTATTTTAATATTTTGTCAAAATTTGTAATTATCTATGTTTAACTTAATATAATGAAACAACTTCAACTTTGCTAAAATGAGAACTTTCTGTGCTTTGATATTAAAATTCTACAAAATTTTGAGCACAGTACTAAGGCATATTTCTTTTCAAACAACCTAAATAAATCTACTAATTTACTATCTACACAAAATGATCTATGGTAATATTTGCTCAGGTCAATGGGCCTGACTATACTGAATTGCTCATACTTGGCAAATCTACATAATTTTATTACATTATTATTAAAGTATACTGCAATATGAATAATGACATTTATAGAAAAGTATATTTTCAGCTACCACATTTATTTACTACAATAAATTAATGTTGTCATTATTTGTAGACCTCGGTCTACTGAATTAGCCTTAAAATAAGATATTCTTTCTCTTGGAGATAGTCTTGAAAGCTAGTTGTCCCACTATCTAAAAGTGAATTTCTTTTCTTTTGGGGGGTGTCATTGAGACAGGGTTTCTCTGTGTAGCCTTGGCTGTCCTGGAACTTACTCTGTAGACCAGACTGGCCTCAAACTCAGAAATCCGCCTGCCTCTGCCTCCCAAGTGCTGGGATTAAAGGCATCCACTACCACTGCCTGGCTAAAAGTGAATTTCTGGTTGAAGACATGTAAGTCATGTTTAGCCAACCTAAGTCAAAGGTAGTGTTTTAGTCACAGTTCTTTTGTTGTGAGGAGATACCAACTAAAGCAATCTCATGAAAGAAACAATTTAACTGGGGTTTTGCTTACAGTTTCAGAAGTTTAGTCTATCATCAACATTGTGGAGAAGATGGCAGAATGCAGGTTGGCGCTGGAGCAGTATCTGAGGGCTACATCCTAACTCATAGGCAGAGAAATGGAGAGAGAGAGAGAGAGAGAGAGAGAGAGAGAGAGAGAG
>NW_022196904.1:166675076-166725448 GCF_008632895.1 Mastomys coucha | reverse complement strand
AAATCCGCCTGCCTCTGCCTCCCAAGTGCTGGGATTAAAGGCGTGCGCCACCACCGCCCGGCTTAAAACTCCACTTCTAATAATGGTTCTTAAACACCTTTAGCCCACCACCCACAAGAAGTAGTGGAAAAGAAAGGATACTTGGGGTTGGGGGTGGGGACTGGTGAATAGATCTGTTTAGAAAGGTTCTTTGGAACAACTCTGTGTTGTCTGGAAATCAGCAGTTCAGTTCAAAGGTTAACAGTGGCAGCTCAATCTACTCACAAACACTTCACGAATATACCGGCAGTCCACTTCCGTAGAGTCAGGATAGAAAATAGGAATCAGCATAGGTGTCACTACCTAGCAGAGATAGCCAGGCCTTAGCCTCTGCACAAGTCAGCAGGAGGGACCAGGTGGGACAACAAAAGTTCTCCGCTGTGCTGCTTTCAGCAAAGCAGAGATCAGCAAAGACAGAAGACCAACAAGCGTTGCACAGCTGGCTCCATGAGCAAGCCAGGCTCAGCCCTTGTCCCTGTCTATAGAGTCCTATTTCTTTCCTTCTTTTTTTTTTATAGTATAGAATAAAGTTTATTCATGGTATGGGGAGGGGAATTAAGAGAGTAGTAGAGGCAGATAAAGGCAGAGAGAAAGAGAGAGTAGAGAAGTAGAGGCCAGCCATGACTACGTGGAAGGAAATACGGAGAGTGGGCAAATGGGAAGCAAGAGTAAGAGAGACAAGAGAGTCTAGAGTCCTATTTCTACCCTCTAAATTTCACATATCCTCCATGGGTCTTGCCTCAGTAAGTATCTTGACTCAGCAGATGCATCTGTCTCAGCTGACATTATTCTGCCCATCAATCTGAGTCCAAGTAAGCTGCAAGAAACTGCAGCACACCACTAGAAGTTTTTTGGTGTGTATCTCTCCTTGGAGTCCCAACATGGAGTTCAACTAGGCAATGTAAGGTAGACCACCAATACATGCATCGTTAGCAAAGAATACTTTCTCACGTGTCCTTCCATGTGCTTGCTTTCACAGAATATCCTTTCTCCTTGCCTACTTCAGCTAAACATTCCTTCACAAGTCTGCCTTAGTCTTTCACTTGTGTCCACTTCAAGAAAATACTTCTTCATGTGTTTGCCCTAGCAAAATACCATTCAACACAATTAATTTTCCAAAGAACCCTTAACTTTCCACTTCAGAGAGACGGAGACAGAGAGACAGAAACACACAGAAACACACAGCAAGAAATACACATACACACACAAACACACACACACACACACACACACACACAGAGAGAGAGAGAGAGAGAGAGACAGAGACAGAGAGAGAGAGAGAGACAGAGACAGAGACAGAGACAGAGACAGAGAGAGACAGAGAGAGGGAGAGAAGACAGACAGACAGAGAGAAACACACAGGGAGAAACACACAGAGAGAAACAGAGATAGACAGAAACACACAATGAGAAACAGAGACAGACAGAAACACACAGAGAGAAACAGAGACAGAGACCTAGACAGAGAAGAGATAGACTTGGACTTGGCATGGGCTTTGCTTCAAAGCCCAGTCCATGGAAACCCTTCCTCCAACAATGCTACACCTCCTAATCTCTTCCAGTAATGTCACTTCCTTGTGACCAAGCATTCATATCTGTGAGCAGATTAAGGCCATTTTTATTTAAACCGCCACAAGTACTAAGTTTAATACCACAGTAGAATCACAATTCATAACAATTAAAAATGCTTATTCATATATACTTGGCATTCAGAATATAGGATGATACCAAGTTTGGATATAGAACAATCTAGGAGGATGACACGAGTAAATAACTCTGTTTTTCATAGTTCATGAAATGAACAGTGTTATCATGTATATCTGTAACATAATTTGGGGACTTCTCTTGGCCCTTTTGTTTACCAAATAAATGACACAAAGACCTGGCATATTTATTACAAACTTCTGGGGCTAAGCCGGGCAGGTTCTGAGCTATTCTAAGCCAGCTATGCTGGCCTGGCCTACTTCCCAGCCTACTTTCCTTCCATCATAGTCTAACTCTGACCTCCTTTACTGCGTACTCAGGAGGAGCCTCTGAAGACCTGCTCATGATGAATCTCTTTGTGGAAACTCCTCAGCTTACTTGAGACTCTCTCTCTCTCAGGACAGGGAAGTCCTGCCCTCTACTCTCCTGCCCAGATAGTAGACTGATCAGTCCTTTATTGACCACAGAAGATGATAATAGAGCAATGTTTTACAAAATACTGTGTCAGGAAGTGCTTCATAATTATGATGATAATAAGACCCAGACTGCAACCAGATCTCTGGGTACAGAAATCAGCCTTGAAATAGACAGCGCACTGTTCAACACACTCCCCAACGTAGATCAGTTGCTTCTCACTTTGGACTAGGTTTTCTACCACATCAACTATGAGGAAAGTACAGCCTATGTTGCACAGGCCAGCTGTTTCATTCCCTCTGGACTACAGCAAGGAGGCACTGTCCATATTGCACCTAAGAAGTATATAACTGTTACTTGTTTATGTGGCTAGTTAGATGCAGTTTAAAACAAAAATTGTATTAAGCACAAAAAAATCTATTTTTAATCTTTTTGTTTCCCAACAGGGCATCTAGAAGCATATTATTGTAAAAAATGAGACCTTGCTGTGTGTATCGAGGACTTTACTTCTCTGCTGATGCCTTAATTTTACTCAAGAAGAAAATTATTGAAAATTCTATAGCACAGGCAGAATAAACTCTCAAAAATATCTAATAGTATACACAGTCAACCTTGGAGCATTGCCAGCATTTTTTGTAACATAATGTTGCATTTAAATATGCTTTTTAATTTTCCAATTATTCATACCCATGGGAAATGCTCATAACCAACAGTGCCTCTAGAGGGATGGTGGTAAGATTTTCCTATACTGAAGTACATGGAAGAGTTTCAGCAAACTTGAAGCTATTTGCTTTGCTCTAGGAGTTTGGGTGTATATTCACTTCCAAAAACCTGTGAGAGAAACTAAGGTACTCAACATGGGAGCAATCTCTGATAAATTTATATATGTAAATAGAATCCTTACAAAACTTCAAATTCAAAAGCAAACCCCATTGCTATCTAAATAGCCTTTGAAATGGGTACAGAAAATAGGAATATGATGACAAATTTATGTAGAATAAATAACATATCTGAAAATGGTATTTCACTCTGCTGCAGTTCTTTGAGGCCTTGCATATTAAAAGTACACATATAAACACATGGTTTTAATGTAATCTGTTGTCTACTATCACAGAGTTTGTGAAGACTGGGGAGTTCTTTTGAGAAGGAACACACATGTCAGAATGTTTAATAGTGGATGTGTGGCAGATTCTAACTTCAGTGAATCTTTTTCTAAAGCATATAGAATCACAACTTGTTTTCTTTTACTTGACCTTGTTTTCTGTCCAATGTGCTAATTCTATAGGACTCTTTAAAGCCAGATGTTTGAACTGCATGCTTGTCATTTACAACTAAATAGAAGGGATATTCTTTTTTTTTCAGTAGCAGAAAAATAAATATTGAGTCTCTAGATCCTTATTGATCTGGCTTGAATTATGTGATCAGAATTGTGTCAGTCACAATGAACAGGGAAACTTCTGGAAGTGAAGCAGTGGGTGGGACAAAAGTGGCTTTAGTAGGCATTGCTTGTTTTGTGTAGTTTGACATTGTAGCATGTTTTTAAGGAAAAAAACAAAAACAAAATGAGGAGCTGTGCTAAGGTTGTACCAGTTGGTAGACTTCTTGTACAGAATTATGAGTCCTTGGACTCAACTGTTAGCACTCCATACATGAACATGATGAGGCCAGCCTTAAGACATGTAGCAAGAAGGAGGACCATAACTTCAAGATCACCCTTTGTTTCATATCCAGTGCAAGGCTAGGTCAGGCATCCATATTCCTGCCCATTCATTTAAGGAAGAGTTAGTACATACTTGTTGAGAGGAACCCACTGATGTCACTAAAGTGTCTTCCATCTTGAGTAAACAAACTATTACAGCTATTCCTTCCATTTTTAATTTTACTGAAGGAGTCCAGATACCATAGAATTCTTCTAAGATCTTCAGGAACCTGGGAAACTGACCTCTGTATATCTTCTGAATCCTGTGGCTGGTACTGATCAAACTGATGCAAGTCTTTGACTCCGCTGAGAGACAACCTAGCGGCCACATGAACAAGTAGCTAGCTCTGTCCTTTCACCTATTCAGCTCATTTGTTTCTTCCTGTACAAGGAAAAAGCAGCACACTAGCGTTATTTGACAATTTTTAGGAGGACATAATCTCTGTACACAGAGTATATATATTCTAGTGAGAAGGCAAGAAGGTAAATGAAAACTAATCAATAATCACATATTGTTGGGTTCTAAGAAGTCTTTGGCCTTGTTTGGGGGATGATACATGAAGGCTAAGCAGATGACGCAGTGGTAAAATGACACCATAGTCTAGACAGGTATCTAGATTGTGGACAATGAGGGTCTGGTGAATCTCACTAAATACCTTAGCAAAGAGATAACTAGTTAAAATTTCAGCTTCTACTTTCTCTTTTATCCTGTGAACTCCAAATGTATTCCAAATTAAAATGTGCCCATTTGAAGATGCTTACCTTGAAATCTCCTTTTAAATTTCTCTTAAACAAACAGTCAAATTAATAAATTCAAATAAAAGCAAAACATAAAAGGAAAACCAGAACAAAATAGGATGCAGTATTTCTAAATGGCAAATAATAATAATAATAATAATAATAATAATAATAATAATAATAATAATTTTTTGGATATAGAGATTTTTCAAAGTGAGTGTCAAAACAATTAAAATCAATTTAAAAAAATGTTACAAAGCTGACCAGTTTAGCCAAAATTGTATGCTACCAAATTGCTTTTCCTTAATTTATCTTTTTCTCCATTTTAATTCTTTGACTTTAGTGTTTCCTAAAATTTAGATTTCTTTGGAGAACTTTGTTTTATCCTGGCAACTGAAATCTATTAAAAATGCTCAATTAATGCTCTTAAGGATTCAAATAAAAAGAATTTGGGTTTCAGCCCTTTGAGTTGTAAATGTTGATGATCTCTAAAGTCCATTGAATTCTTACAGTTATGCTTAGCAGGCAAGTCTCCTTTCTACTAATGACGTTTTAGTGTGAAGATATAAAATGTTAAGTGGTGAGTGTGGGGGAGTCTAGGACAACGGAGGTGGGGACTGCTGCTGTTCTTTTTATTTTAAGTTGGAATTTGCCAATTCTTGATCTTAGAGCATGAGTTATTGGTGTTTTGTTCAGGAAATTTTCCCTTGTGCCCATGTGCTCCAGGGCACTGTTCCCCACTTTCTTTTCTATTAGTTTCAGTGTATCTGGTTTTATGTGGAGGTCCTTGATCCACTTGGACTTGAGCTTTGTACAAGGAGATAGGAGTGGATTGGATTGATTTGCATTTGTCTACATGTTAACAGCCAATTGAGCCAGAACCATTACGCCTATGTTTCTTTACATAATAAGTAACTTGTCTCTGGCTTTATTAAGAGATTTTAGGGATTATTCAGCCAGAAATCTTTGCTTCCTGTAATTAGTGTAATAGAATCTGGTACCTCTCTACTTAATTATTCTTGAAATCATGTAAAAGAATTCTATTTAAAAAAATCTTGCATGCTACCCTAATGGTACTATGTATTGTAAGAGAAATGGCACTGAAGGTCCTGGTTGTATTAAAAGAAATATGGCTTCTGTTATATGAAAGGTTCATTGTTTTCCTTGGTGCCATGATCCAGTTGGATATTGAGACAGAAATGACTGCATAGGTGTGTGTGTGTGTGTGTGTGTGTGTGTGTGTGTGTGTGTGTGTGTGTAAAACCCTATTTGAGACAGGAGATAAGTCATGAATAGATGGCAGGTCACACATTCTACTTTGACAAGAACAACTTCCAATAAAATCATAGAACAACGATGTAGGCAATGCCTTTGGGACTAACATCCAGAAAATAGGGAACTGATCCACTGGATGGCACTACCACTGAGGCCATCCCACTCTGGGTATTGTATGGGAAGAACCCACTGAAAAATCTCAACCTAGTAAGGATGATGATCTTTTCATAGATGCATAGATCGATAGAGTCTCTTCTTTTGCTAATCTTCCAGACTCTAAATACTTTAGCATCCTGTGATACCAAATGAAACTGAGACAAAAATTATATACTACTTGAAGGGGGGACAGGAAGAAGTAGCTGAAATTTCAGATGAGTGTCTGATGGTTTTTCTCATCTTCTATTATGAGAATGTCAAGAGACTTCATCTTGAAGGTTTCTTGCAAGTTAATCACAGCTGCTTTGAATAAGACGGTGATGCCTGTAGTGCTCAGAGGGCAACAACAGATAAGAATTTCTTCTTTGTCTTTAATCTATTCTCTGTCTATATCCAACCTGAGTTCCCCAAATTGCTGTTTCATGTCACCCTTTGGCTTTGTTGAAGAAATCCTGGATAAATGCTCTTTTGACTAAAGTACTTAGGGTTGTTTTACTTATCTTTACTAAATTATGAACAAACAAGTTTGTCAATTTTTTTTATTAATTAAATTTATTTTGAGTCAGTTTTACACATGTATATAAGGGTTACTGACCAGTTACTCCTCCCTACTCCTCTGTCACTGTTTCAACACCCCTTCTTCCCATAATTCTCTCTCTCTCTCTCACATTCATGACTTTTCATCTTGTTTTGTGACAGACTGATATACTGGGATTGAGTGGGGCTGTCTGTGTGGACATGAATTTGAAGTCTGCTACAGCCTAGTGGACTCAACAGTTGGTACATAGCTAAAGACAGTGGCCCTCTAAAATCAAGTTGTTTTGGTTTAGTGGCCAAGCAGCTTGGAAATTCCATGACAGATATTTGCTAAAACTAACACTGTAATCCCTTGAAATCAGACATGGCAACTACAGAGTCAGAAGCACTAGAGAATGAATTAGATGAGTAATATTTGCTGATATTAAGCGAGGATCAGAGAAGATGAGTTAAAGAAAGAATGAATTGTTTTGGACTCAGAGTTGAGAAGAACTTAAGTCTGGGAAGGGTGACTTCCCTGGCCATGGAGTCCAGTGAATATTTTCTGACAGCCAACTGAAAAGGCCAATTGTTTATGTGTCTCAGACTACCGGAAGATAAAGCTACAAGCTTGGCCTCCTTAAAACTATTCTGAAATCAGACAATAAAAGCAAGATTAAAGACATTGCATGGTGTTCCAGATGTCCTTGCCTGGCTCAGGGACCATTAGATGACAAATAGAAATTCTGAATGCTAGCTACTGCTACTTTTGGTTTTGAGCTAGAGAACAGAGCAATGACTTTTCTTCTGAGAAACAGTTTCAACTACCAATCATTTCTAATTTACCTACTGTATTATTCAGGGTTCTCTAGAGTCACAGAACTTATGGATAGTCTCTATATAGTAAAGGAATTTGTTGATGACTTACAGTCTGTAGTCCAACTCTCAACAAAGGTCAGCAGCAGCTGTGAATGGAAGTCCAAGGATCCAGCAGTTGCTCAGTCCCACAAGGCAAGCAGGGGAAGCAGAGTGAGCCTTCCTTCTTCCAATGTCCTTATACAGGTCTCCAGCAAAAGGTGTGGCCCAGATTAAAGGTGTGTGCAGAAACTTGTATCTCTCAGCCTCCAGATTAGGGCCACAGGTGAGCCTTCTAATTCTGGATTGTAGTCATCTAATTCTGGATATGTAGACTATATCATTCAGATATAGTCAAGTTGACAACCAGGAATAGCCACTACACCTACATTACTTTAAGATTTATAGGTGATAGAGAAGATCTATTATAATTTAATAGAGAGAAATAAGTAGAAAATGCATCTCCTAATGTATTTGGAACTTCAAAGGACTGCCTGGTACCTCTAAAACTTCAACATTTTCATATCTTATTGATGCAACAAACTAAATCTTGAGAAATGATACACCTAATTTCTTCAGAGTGTCTATACAATACTAATGTGAAATGTTATTAAAAGAGGAAATGAGACATGGTGTAGGTGAGAATTCTGTCATTGAATTTAAAACCAAGAAACTAAAATAAAGCTTTCCTTTGTTGTAATGCACCCAAGTACAAGAGTGTATGCACACTTCCCAACACATGTATGTATAAATGTGTCAGAGTTCATGCCAACCTCTTGGTAGGATTTCTACTAAAATAACTTGTTAGGCTTTTGGACAAGGAGAGTATTATCATTGGTAAATGTTAGATTAATTTTTAAGTCAAATTGGGCAAATTTGGTTTCCTTATGATACATTTTTATGCAAATAAAATATAAAGCAGATAATATATTTTTTCCTTCACTCCATCAGAGAGACTGTCATTATCAGAATAAAAGGTCCCCTGTTGCATAGACAGTGCCCTGTGATTCAGAATGGTAATAGCTTCATGGTTATTACTGAGGAAATGTCCCAAACATCTCACTAAATGCACTCAGTTTGTGTTCCCTTCTAAACTAAACGGCACATGCATCTCAGAGCAAAGGTGAAATCATCAAGCAGAATAAAGCACTTTGATGGCACAGGCCTTATGTTTCTATCAGAGCTTATTGGCTTGTACTTTATATAATTATAATAATGGTAACCTTGCATACAAATACCTGGAGATGTGCAAAGCTTTCACAGTGCTTTATCCTCTTTAATATACATATTCCCTCAGGAGGGAAGTATCCTCACATCTAAATGAGAAAATTAAATCTCAGGAGAATGTAAATATGTCAATTACAGTCTCCTATCTAATAAGTGGAAAGCTGGATATAATTTCAGATCTGCATGGCTGCTGACTCTGAGCTTTTCCATTAGGTTATAGTGCTTGTATTTACATACCAGTGTTCCTCCATTAAATTTTAATTCATTGCTAATAGGGAGTGAGTTTTAACTATTGTTTTATTTCATGAATATAGCTTAGAATAAACCTGGAAGAGGAATATACAGCATTCATTCTTATTTTTTCCATAACATGAAAATATGGTTGGTTCATTTAACTATAAGAACACTACTCTAACATATTGTCTTCTTTAATTTAAAAAATCATTATGTATATTTGTGTGTATCTTTGGGTGTGTGCGCATGAGTACAGAGGCCTGTGGAGAGCAGAAGAGGTCTGTGAATATCCTGGAGACATGTGTTGTGGGCTGTCCAAAGTGGATGCTGAGAACTTGGGTCCTCTGTGACAATAGTATATTCATCTAACCACTAAGCTAATTTAGCTATATCTGCAGTCCATTTTATTATTGTTGCTTTTGGTTCTTGTTGTTGTTGTTGCTGTTGTTGTATGTGTGACAATTTGGGTTTGAGGCATAAGTGCCACCCGGATGTGTAGAGGTCAAAAGACCACCTTGGAGGGTTGGTTCTCTCCTCTTACCACTATGTGGGGTCCAAGGATATAATCCCTGTGCCTTTATATACTGAGCCATAATCACTAGCCCAAATATTTTGGCTCCTCTTCATCATAATGATCATGAGGAATTAACACTGCTGCAAATCTGCAGTATATAATGTGTTTATGGAATTATATAGAAGAAAAATGAATTCCTACTTGAAACCAGATAGTATTTCTTATACTACTGAAATTCACTTGTGGTGCAGTTCTTTATTACTGTGTGACATTCTCTGGGCAATAAATGGCATTCTTGACCTCTTTCTTAAAACTCAAGCAGGAGAGAGGATGCTTCTAAGAGCCCTTCTGGGAAAGCATATGAAATTATTTTTGTCTACTGAGCCTAGATGGTGATCTTGCTACCTAAAGTCCCAAGGCCCATTTAAATTATTATGAGCTATCAGACAGTTCACAGTTATGAGGTAGCAATAGGGTACATAATAGTGATCTTATAACTGAGTATTTATTTATCAAGATCCACCGGGTTTGTTTAATGAAAATTCTATGTCTAGAGTCTGCAAATTTATTTGTACTCTATTCTCATAAGATGGTTCTTGCCTGAAATTCCATTCTGTCATCCTCTGAATAGATGTTTCTAATCACAGCTTTGATGTGCACTATGTCCTGCTCTCTTGACAGTCAAAAGACGACATTTTCTGTGATACAGTGAGTGATGTTCTAAGTGATGCACCTCTTCCAATTTGGAAGAACTCCTAACCAAAGCCAAAGCCGGATCTGTTTTCCACTATTTTCTGTTCTCTATTCTTGCACAGAATAACAATTCACTGCAGTTGTTTGAACAAGTTAAATGTGCTTGCTTAGGTCTTTGTGACTTATATGAACTTTGACACCTTTTGCAACTACCTGCCATTAGAATGCTTTGCATTTAGGACTCCTAATGAAGTTGGTACCTAAGGTTTCAGAAGGCGCTGGATAGTAAGTGAGTAGTGTGACCTTGAAAGCAAGTGCTCTCATTCCTAATTTATGTTTTGCTCCTAGCTTGTTCCAGAGCACTGGGAAATACCCTTTACTTCCTGGCATCTTGGATTCTGCTCATGAAGAGTGAAGGTTTTAATATTCCTTATCTTACTCAATACCTCAAAATTCAAGGGTAGCACGGCTACAATTTAAAGATGAAAATAGAAAGGGGTAGCAACTTTCCTTTGCTGAAAATAAGAAAATTAACTTAACGATGAGAGAAAACAATTATATGTTGAATTGTGAAGACTGAAGTTGAGGTTAATTTTTTTTTCTTTTTTTTTAATATTTAAATGATTTTATTTACATTCCAGTCATTGCCCCCCTCAGTGCCCCCTCCTATAGTTCCTCTACCCATTCCTCCTCTCCCTTGACTCCAAGAGGGTACGTTCCTCCCCCCTCCAGACCTCCCCCTTCCCTAGTGCCTCAAGGCTCTGGTGGATTAAGCACATAAGGGTCCCCAACTGACTTCAGTCCAATAGTTGGGTGTAAGTATCTGCTTCTGTCTCAGTCAGCTGTTGATAGGGCCTCTCAGAGGACAGCCATGCCAGGCAGGAGCACATTTGTAACCACATCTTAGCATAGTAGTATCAGGCCTTGGTGTTCCCCCATGAGATGGATTTCAAGTTGGGCTGGTCATTGGACCTCTCTTCCTGCAGTATCTTCTCCATTTTTGTCCCTGCAGTTCTTTTGGACAGGAACAATTCTGGTTTATGAATTTTGACTGTGGATTAGTGATCCTGTTCCTCCACTTGAGGTCCTGTCTATCTACTGGAAGTGGATTCTTTGATTTCCCTTTCCCCAGTGTTGGGCGTTTTGCCTAAGGTCAGTCACTCCACAATGAGACCCGAGAGTGTGTCACCTTTTGGGTCTCTGGTATTCTCTAGAGGGTCCTCCCACCTCCCGCTCCTTGGAAGTTGCTTATTTCCATCTATTCTCTTGGCCCTCTGGCCTTCTCCTGTCCTCTCCCCCTATATCTTATCCCGTTCCCCCTTTCTCCTCCTCTCTTCAACCCACGTCTTTCCTGCCCTCCTTTCTGGTATTCTTCCTTCTCCCCAGGAAAGAGCCTTGAACTCATTGGCACAGGGGAAATTTTTCTGAACAGAACACCAATGGCTCAGGCTCTAAGATCAACAATTGATAAATGGGACCTCATGAAACTTAAAAGCTTCTGTAAGGCAAAAGAGACTACCAATAAGATAAATAAATAAATAAATAAATAAGGTAAATAAATAAACCTACAGATTGGGAAAAATATCTTTACTAACCCTACATGCAATAGAGGACTAATATCCAAAATAAATAAAGAATTCGAGAAGTCAATATCCAAAAATCCAAGTAAGCCAATTAAAAAATAGGGTATAGAGTTAAACAGAATTCACAACATAAGAATCTCACTCTGTAGACCAGGCTGACTTCAAACTCAGAAATCTGCCCGCCTCTGCCTCCCAAATGCTGGAAGTCTAAAAATTGTTCTTATTTTGGACTTGTACCACAGTAAGAGCCAAGATTTTAAACTCTACTAAATACAAAGCAAACAAACAAAAAGACTTTATGTTCATTTAAGAAAATACTAGTAGTGATGTATTATTTTGAAATATACAGTTAATATGTTTGGAGTTATTTAAAATTTATATTGAGAAAAACGTATGTATTTTCAGTATTGCTGTAGACAAGCATCTACATAACACTGTTAAATTGATTGTTGTTTTATATTAAACAACTATTATAATACTCATTTGTATTGTTATAATATTTTATAAATTTTAAGGAACATGACAAAAAAAGATATTGTAGGTATTGAAGAGGGTGTCTCTGGGAGGAGTTGGGGTACAAAAGGGAAACAAGAATGTAATTTAATTCTATTTACTTAAAATATGTTTTTAAATGTTAACAAATTCAGATAAATTGAAATCATGTAACTTTTCTCATCATAATGCAATAAAAGTTTAAAAAAGTTAACTTAAAAAAAAATCTCAAATGGTTGAGAAGCACTTAAAGAAATGTTCAAAGTCCTTACTCATCAGAGAAATGCAAATCAAGATGACCCAGAGAGTCCACCTCATACCAATCAGAATGGCTAAGATCAAAAAGTGACAGCACATGCTGGCAAGGATGTGGAAAAGGAGGAACACTCCTCTACCTCTACTGCTGGTGGAACTGTAAACTAATACAACCACTCTGGAAATCAGTCTGGCAGTTATTCAGAAAATCGGTAATAGTTCTACCTAAAGACCCAGCTATACCACTCTTGGGCATATACCCAAAAGGTGTTCGATGGTACCACAAGGACGCGTATTCCATCATGTACATAGCAGCCTTATTTGTAATAGCCAGAAGCTGCAAACAACCCAGATGTCCCTCAACTGAAGAATGGATACAGAAAATGTGGTTCATTTACACAGTGGGATACTATGCAGTTATTAAATATAAGGACGTCATGAATTTTGCAGGCAAATTGATGGAACTAGACAATATCATCTTGAGTGAGGTAACTCAGACCAAAAAGGACATGCATGGTATGTACTCACTGATAAGTAGATGTTATCCAAAAAGTACAGACTACTTAGAATACATCTCATAGACCATAAGAAGTGTAACAGGCAAACATGCTCAAGGAAGGAGGTTTCCACCCCAATTAGGAGGGGGAAGGAAATAATGATGTGTTAATTTTTAGATGATTTTATTATTAGCTATTGCTGATTTTCTACATTGTCTAATTTATGAATTAAACTCTATACATGGGGATTTTTAGGAAAACAATAGTATATAGGTAGGGACCTAGTACTGTCTATAGCTCCAGGCATTGATGAGGTATCTTGAAACATATATCCAATGAATATGAGCAGAGTATTCTACTTCAAATATGTGTGCTTTAAACTTAAAACATGTTTATAATACATTGTTTCAGATTGTAGGAGGATGTAATATAAACAAATGTTTAATATTTTTTAGAACCTTCAAAAGTAGGTCTTATCATTAAGGTCACATGAAGGATGTATAGTTATTTTTCTGTTTATGTGTTTGATTCCATTTTTACTATATATAGAAGTAGAGGAAATACTTGAATCTAAGCAACCTGTGTCCAGAACCAAAAATCCCATGTGCGTGGCTATATTCAACACTGTATTGACTTTTTCATGAGAAAAGATGTAAAATAATTGTGTTTATAAGAAAAACAAATGAGCATGAATAGAAGTTTCCTAGAGACTGTCACTATCAATAATTAAATAGACACATAATGTCATCATTTATGTGTTATTTAAAATCCAATGATAGATTTCATATGTTAGCAGTTGACATAGCAGTATATAGTCCATATATTCTAGATAAATTTTCATTCATTTAGTAACCATTCAGTTAACATTTGTTGAGCTCATAGTATGTACTAGGCATTGAAATATGAATAAGGCTAAGTCTTTTTTCTTCAATGGTCTTACACTTTCATGAAAGAAAAAAGTATGTGTGACATAACACAAATTTCCATACTCTAAGTTGTATAGTGAAAACTTTGAAAGATCCATAGTTTCTTAACTGTACCTAATACATCCTTCCTCTGATATAATAGAATTTACTCTCTCTACTGTGAGCCATCTTTCCAGTAGTGCAATTATGGTCATACACTTGAGTCTCATGTCTATGGACTTTAGGAAAATATGGAGCATCATAAAGAAACTATGCCAGTTATTTGATTCTGACTAAAACCAAGCATTTTCCTAAGCATTTTATACCAAGTATTTTCTTTCTTTCTACTTCTTTAGAATATTGTCAGCTACATATGGCCTTGTCATGCACCAATGGAAGGAGAGGCCCTTGGTCCTGTGAAGGCTCAATAGATGCCCCAGTGTAGAGAATCGAGGGTGGGGAGGTGGGAGTGGGTGCATGGGTGGAGGAACACCCTCATAGAAGCAGGGGGAGGGAGGATGTGATAGGGTGTTTCTGGGAGGGAGGGAAACCAGGAAAGGGGATAACTTTGAAATATAAATAAAGAAACTATCCAATAAAAAAATCTCACACACAAAAAGAATATTGTGAGCTGAACTCTATTAAATAATGATCTCATAGGATATTGTATCAATGCAAAGAGACTGGTGAGAAATTATGGCTTGTTGCATAATAAGAATTTAAACAGTAAAATAATGATGTGCATAAGTCTTCAGATTTATTAAAGAATAAACCATTCCACATAGATTATTACTGAGTTTCTCAAAATTCTGTGTCAAGATATCTCAGTCTAGAGTATTCAGCAGTATCAATTTAGGGAGCTTTTCAAACATTTGGGCATCCTGCTGAAGGGTTTGCAGCCCCTTAGGATGAACAAGAATATGAACTAACTAGTACCCTCAGAGCTCCCAGGGACTAAAATACCAACCAAAGAGCACACACGGTAGGACTCATGGCTCCAGCAGCATATGTATAGCAGAGGATGGCCAAGTTGGTCATCAATGGGAGGAGAAGCCTTTGGCCCTGTGAAGGTTCTATGTCCCAGTGTAGGGGAATGCCAGGGCCAGGAGGCAGGAGGGGGTGGGGTGGTGAGCAGGGGGAGGGGGGAGTGAACAGGAGTTTGTTTTAGTTTTTGTTTTTTTATTTTATTTTATTTTTTTCTTCTTTTTTTGGAGGGGAACCTGGGAAAGGAGATATTGTAAATAATGAAAACATCTAATAAAAAAAAAAAAGAAATTCAGGAAGAAAAAAAAAACATTTAGGCACTTGGGTGCCACCATAGAAATAAGAAATCAGAATTATTATTGTTGTTGTTGTTATTATTATTATTATTATTATTATTATTATTATTGTTTTTTCGAGACAGGGTTTCTCTGTATAGCTCTGGCTCTCCTGGAACTCACTCTGTAGACCAGGCTGGCCTCAAACTCAGAAATCTGCCTGCCTCTGCCTCCCAAGTGCTGGGATTAAAGGCGTGTGCCACCAGCGCCTGCAGAATTATTATTATTATGTGTCTTTAAAAGGATAATGAATTTTTTCTCTGTGTTTATAAAATATATCTCAACTTCATGATCAGTAGACCAGGTCATACAATTTTTGTAGTATACATAAGGAAATAGAAAAAAAATTTCAAAAAAGGATTACATTACCAAATCACTGATTCTTTATCCTCTCCAAATTGATTCGTATTTTAAAATCAATATTTTCTATTCTCTTTTATTTTTACTACTCTGAAACTCATACAGCATAACACACATATACACACAGACACATACACCACTATCTGTTTAGAATTTCTACTTCTAGTTCAGATGTAGAGTAGTGAAAAAGCCTTTATTACTGCCAGTAAGAAAAACCATCATGAAGCAAATGTTAAAATACTAAAAATATATTGATACAAACAAGTGTCAAACTATCCAAGTGTGAGAGATAGAGTGTGTGTTTCTGAATAAGGAAGGGAAAAAAGAACATTTTCACAACTGAGGAGTAAATTGTTCAGGGATGAACAATATTTTTATGTAAGAAGAAACCAGCAAAGCTGTCCATCCTATCTCTGTAACTATTCACTACAGCACTTTAGGTCTTAGGTAGGGCAGCAAGTGAGCAGAAGGGCGTCGGGGACACAGTGTGGAAAGGAAAAAGTCAAAGTATATTTATTTGCAGATTCTATGAAAGTATAAATGAGTGATCCTAAGAATTCCACAAGGGAACACCTACACTTGATAAACACTGTCAGCAAAGTTGCAGGATATAAAGTTAATTCAAAGTATTCAGGAGCTTTCCTATACACAAATGACAGACAGAGGGAAAAATGGAAATAACTTTCAATAATAGTATTAATAAGTTAAATAAAATAAATTGTGGACAAATGAAAGACTTGTATATTTAAAACCTTTAAGACATTGAAGAAAGAAAGTGCAGAAGATATCAGAAACAACAACTAGAAGCTGCTTCCTTGGTTGCATCAACTCCAAAATAACTATTTTCAACATTGATATAAATTGCAATTATTAAGAGAGATGTTATAAAGTTGTCTCCTGAGAGGCTCTGCCAGAACCTGACAAATACAGAGGTGGATGCTCTCAGCCAACCATTGGGCAGAGCACATTGGAGGAGTTAGAGAAAGGACTGAATGAGCTGACAGGGTTTGCAGCCCCAAAGAAAGAAGAGCAGTATCAACCAACCAGAGCTCCCAGGGACTAAACTACCAACCAAAGAGTACATATGAAGGGACATGGCTCCAGCCAGGTATGTAGCAGAGGATGGCCTTGTCAGGCATCAATGGGAGGAGAGGCCCTTCCTCCTATGAAGGCTTGATGCCCCAGTATAGGGGAATGCCAGGGCAGGGCAGGGAGGCTGAAGTGTGTGGGTAGATGGGGGAACACCCTGTTAGAAGCAGAGGGATGAGTGGTTTCTAGAGGGGAAACCTGGAAAGGGGTTAACATTTGAAATGTAAATAAAGAAATTATTCAATAAAAGAAAAGAAAAAGAAAAAGCTGGGACTAGCAAGAGGTTTGGCCTAGATAAAGAGACTGTAGACCATATATGAATTGTACTGGGTTTCCAGTTAATAGTGCCTGGGGTAATCTCTGCTCCTCTTGCTGGCTAGAAAACAGTTCCCACTGTGAGCCTGTGGCTGGGCCTTCTTTTTCTCAGGCTCCTCTCCATTTCTACTCCTTGCAGTTCTTTCAGACAGGAACAAACATGGGTCAGAGCTTTGACTGTGGGATGGCAACCCCCTCCCCTCACTTGATGCCCTGTCTTTCTGCTGGAGGTGCGTGACAGGTCCAAAGTGGGTTCCAGCTCAAGGGAAGGTCCCAAGGCCTGACACTATTACTGAGGCTATGGAGCACTCACAAAAAGGGTCCTAGCATGACTGCCCTCCGGAAGACCCAACAAGCAGCTGAAAAAGTCAGTTGCAGATATTTGCACCCAACCAATGGACAGAAGCTGCTGACCCCTGTGCTTGAATTAGGGAAAAGCTGGAAGAAGCTAAGGAGGAGAACGACCCTGTAGGAGGACCAGGAGTCTCAATTAACCTGGACTCCTGAGATCTCTCAAACACTGGACCACCAATCAGACAGCATACACCAGCTGAAATGAGGGCCCTAACACACATACAGCAGAGGACTGGTAGGTCTGGGTTCAGTCAGAGAAGATGCATCTAACCCTCAAGAGACTGGAGTCCCCAGGGAGTTTAGAGGTCAGGTGGGGTGGGAAGTGGGTGGGAACATCCTCGTGGAGACAGTGGGGTGGGGAGGAAGTATGGGATGTGGAACAGTTGGAGGGTGGACAGGAAGGGGGGCGATAAAATCTGGAGTATAATTAAATAAATAATTAAATAAAAGACAAAAAAGAAAAAAAGGAAAAGAAAACAGCTCCCAGAACTTCTATCCTTAGTATTGATGTATGCAAGCTTCTGTGCTCATAGCTGCTTTTCTGGAACCCAATCCAGAAGCAGCACTTCTATACTATCTCTGTGATTTTGTAAGCAATATACATTTAATATTTACCTTCTCATTCTTTTTGGCCTGAATAAATATGAGCAGTAAACAGCTTAATTCCCCCTTAGGCACACAGTAGTATCTCCTGCTTTTGATATACGAGGCACTAAAGGTCTGTTATGAAGGGACAACAGACCTCAGATGGTTTTGAAGGAAAGAAGAAAATAGATGGATTCTTTCAGAAATTAACTGTGCAGCTAAAGATCCTACTATGAAAATCTCTTTTCTGCATTGGACTTTCAGTGGACACATCTGTTATTACAAAGGCGAGTGTCATTCTGAGATTGGGCTCTTGGGCTGTGAAGATATTAAAGTCATAGCAATGTGTCCTACAGAGTTGACTTAGCAGTAAAGTGACCCACAGTGATGGTGAAACTTTTTTATGCCATTCCATCTCAAACAAGAAAAAGCTACATGAAATCCCAATGCAAATGCTGTCTACAAAAAGGAACATCTTCATTTCTCTTTGAACATTAAGAACATTTCTACAAAAACTGTGAACGTCAGGGCTGTTTGAGAGGAGTTCGTCAGTGTCAATACAACATCTAATCTGATACTCATTTCACCCTAGCAGGTTACAATGAAGGCCTAAGCAAACCCCTTTCTATTTTAAAGTTTGTGCAATCTGAAATTAGGACAGATCCTCAGAGATCACCTCGAGAGTTGAACACAAATGTCTGAATTTTAAATGTTGATTCATCAATATCTGGTACCAACATATTTAGTCCTGATTGGATGTGATACACAGGCTCCACATATACTCATCTAGGTAGTATTTCTTAACAAATAGACTTCTAGAGTTAAATCCTCGTAGATCTTTATGACTTGCCAATGATAGAATAGGACTTCTATTATTCTCTTTCTCTTGGTTGGGCTGACATTACTCCTTTTAGTTTGAGTGGTGATTGACTATTGGAAGAAGTCCATTACTTCAACACAAAACAATAAAGGTTTGAAAGGTTGATTTATTAACAATTTTGGTTGTCTCTGCCAAGTGTAACCTAGCAGAAGGAGAAAAGGAAGCCGACAGAGGGGAATTCTTAATGAACTCATTTCAGAATTCAGTTACTATGTCAGATGATTGATCATGGAAGATTAAAAATACTGTCAAGATATGACCAAACATCAGAATACCAAAGGCATCCACTAGTGATGGTATCTTGTCAAGTGACACCAACTGAAGCTGAATGTGTGTTTTATACCCCATGGGAGACAACTTTTCTAAGCACTTCTCTAAGGAGGTGTTCTTAGCAAGTCCACAACAGCTTCTGTCATTGTGGCTGCATTAACTGATAGAGGAGTTAGAGAAGGCACTTATAGAGCTGAGGGGGTTTGCAACCCAATGGAGGGAGCAACGATGTCAACAAGCCAGATCCCCCAGAGCTCCCAGGAACTGGACCACCAACCAAAGAATACACATGGAGCTACCCGTGGCACTGGCTGCATATGTGGCAGAGGATGGCCTTGTTGGTCATCAGTGGGAGGAGAGGCCTGAGGGTGTTCGATGCTCCAGTGTAGGGAAATGCCAGGGAGGGGGAAAACAAGAGTAGGTAGGTGAGGGAGCACTCTCCTAGAGGCAGAGGGAGGGGGATGGAATAGGAGGTTTCTGAAGGGAAGACCTGGAAAGGGGAAAACATTTGAAATGTAAATAAAGAAAATATCCAGTCCAAAATAAAAAATATATAGCAGGCTGGAACCTGAGATGGGCTAATTAATTCTCTAAAATCTTGGTCTGTTAAGGCTAAACAGTCAATGACATAGAAAGACAATTAGCTTAAATTGATGTCCTGTGTTCTAGTTTCAATTATCACAGTAGAAGACTTTTTTCAATGTAGGGTTTTATAATTTTGTTATTGTGAATCCTTGAAGTTACGGAGTATGGGCATACTACATATTTTTACTTGTTTTTAAGTATTAGATATCAGACAGATTAGAGATGGCTATCATATTTAGCACATACTAAATTAATATAACTTATTCATGTTAAGTCATGATGTGTCAAATTTTCATCTAATTGATTTAGCCTTTATTCATATATGTATATTTATTATCTATTCCTTTTTTTCATTTTTTATTGGTTACTTTATTTACATTTCAAATGTTGTCCCCATTTCCAGTTCCCCCTCTACAAGCTCCCTATCCCCTCTTCCCTGCCTCTATGAGGGTTCTCTCCCACATGCCCACCAGCTTCTGCCTCAGCAGCCTAGCATTCCCCTATCCTGGGTCTTCAAGCCTCCACAGGACCAAGGGGCTCCCCTCCCAGTGATGCCAGATAACACAATCCTCTGCTACCTATCCAGCTGGAGCCTAGGGGGTGGTTTAGTCCCTGGGAGCTTTGGAGGGTCTGATTGGTTGATATGGGAGCTTTGGAGGGTTCTGATTGGTTGCTATTGCTGTTCTTCTCATGAGGTTCCAAATCCCTTCAGCTCCTACAGTCCTTGCCCTAACTTCTCCATTGGGTTCCTCTCACTCAGTCTAAGGTTTGGCTGTGTACATCCACATCTGTATTGGTCTAGCTCTAGCAGAGCCACTCAGGGGACAGCTAGACCAGGCTCCTGTCAGTAAGCATTTTTTGGCCATCAGCAATAGTGTCTGAGTTTGGTGTCAGCATATGGAATGGATCCCTAGGTGGGGCAGTCTCTGGATGGTTTTTCCTTCAGTTTCTGCTCCACTCTTTGTCCCTGAACTTCCTTTTGACAGGAGAAATCCTGGATTAATATTTTTGAGGTGCGTGGGTGCCCCCATTCCTTAACTGAAGGCCATGCCTATCCACTGAATATGGTCTCTACTGGTTCTATCTTCCTTTGTTGGGTATTTCAGCTAAAGTTCTCCCTGTTAGGTCCTGGGAACCTCTTAGGTACCTGGCATCTAGGACTTTCTAGTGGCTACCCCTGCTTCCCCCTCCCCCACTGTTACACAACTACTTTCAAATTCCTGACCCTCTGTACAAAGCAACCCTGAGATTCCACTTTATGCCAGTCAGTATGGCTAAGATCAAAAACTCAGGTGACAGCAGATGCTGGCAAGGATGTGGAGGGAAAGGGGAACACTCCTCCATTGCTGGTGGGATTGCAAGTTGATTCTGGAAATCAGTCTGGCAGTTCCTCAGAAAATTGGAATAGTTCTACCTGAGGACCCAGCTATACCACTCCTGGGCATATACTCAAAAGATGCTCCAACATATAACAAGGACACATGCTCTACTATGTTCAGAGCAGCCATATTTATAATAGCCAGAAGCTGGAAACAACCCAAATGCTCCTCAACAGAGGAATGGATACAGAAAATGTGGTACATTTACACTATGGAATACTACTCAGCTATTAAAAACAATGACTTCATGAAATTCTTAGGCAAATGGATGGAATGAGAAGGTACCATCCTGAGTGAGGTAACCCAGCCACAAAAGGACACACATGGTATGCACTCACTGATAAGTGGATATTAGCCCAAAAGCTCGGAACATCCAGGATACAATTCACAGACCACATGAAGATCAAGAAAAAGGAAGACCACACCAAAGTGTGGTCTTCCTTTTCATTAGGGGGAAGAGAACAATCTCTGGGAAGTAGAGGGAGAGAGGGATCTGGGAGGGAGAAAGAAGGGGGAGGGACAAAGGGGAAATGTTTAGATATGGGAGGAGATGGGGGAGAAGTATTATCTATTCTTAAAGATAGCCTTACACTATATAATAGTATTTTGATCAGGAATGGGACATAAAAATGTTAGCCTCAGAATATTAATATAAAGTTTAAAAATTCCCCTTGATGTTATAGCTGTTGTAAAACCATGTTTTCCAAGCTTGTACTGACACTGGTAGAAGGGAGATCTACTGTGCTGCCTACATACCACATAAAGCTGTGTGTATTACATTAACAGCAATGGTAATTGACACTCATACGTTTCTGTTGTAAATTTCTATCATAATTTTAGACTGCACTCCTAGTTCTTTTTAAGAGTTTAGAATAATACATTTTTGTCAGGATGTGCATCATTCATCTTATTTTCATGTCTCTTAATTGTCTCAAGAGGCCTGTTGAAGACTGTGAGTGAAACTCAGAAATATAGACCACCAACCAAGGAGCGTGCAGGGAGGGATCCATGGATCTAGATACATATGAAGCAGAGGATGGCCTTGTCTGACATCAATGGGAGGGGAAGCCCTTGGTCAGGTGGAGGTTTGATGCTCCAGTGTAGGAGGATGTTGGAGTGTTGGGGCATGAGTGGGTGGGTGGGTGGTGGAGCATCCTCATAGGGGAGTGGGGAGAGGGTAAATGGGATGGGGCAGTTGTGGAGAGGTAAGTGGGAAGGGTGATATCATTTGAGTTGCAATGACAGAAATGATTAATAAAAAAGAAATATAGACTTTGCCCAACTTGCATAATAACCTGGATTTCATCTCCAATACTGAAAAAAAATAAGAAAAGAGAAAAATTAAAATGTCCCATTAAAGGCTCTTTTGTATGAATATCTTATATGTAATATTCATACAAGTTCAAGGTTGTTGAATGATATATTTCTGAAGCCACATCTCTGTTTGTGAAAGGATGTGTGGCTGTGTATCCATACTATCATAAAACATATGGTTCAATTTGTGTTTGTTTACATTTGCAGAAAGTGGTGTGCAATAAATCTCTCTACATTCATTCACTTTTTGTAAGGATTTTAAGATCCATTACCATTATTGTATATGCAATCTAATTTGTTGATTCTTATAACTACAGTGTTTTATGATATATAACTACCTCTCCAGTCTTCCATGATATATCGTTTTTTATTACAAGCCTTGTATCTTAGAATTAAATATGGCAGCATCCCTTATTTCCCTCTTCACAAATAGTGTATAGACACAAGTTAGAGTCCTGAGAGAGGAAGGAGCCTTAGCTGAGGAATGCCTCCATGAGATCCAGCATTTTCTCAATTAGTGATCAGTGGGGGAGGTTCCAGCCCATGGTGGGAGGGGCCATCCCTGAGCTGGTGGTGCAACATTCTATAAGAAAGCAGACTGAAGTACAATGTGGACTTTTACCACTTGAAGAACTTGTGTCTGCTGAGGGTGAAGAAATGTGTACAGACAAAGATAAAAAGGAGCACATACAGATTAGAAGGGCTCTCCTTTAATTTATGAAGAAATCATTACCAGAGGAGATCACTTCCACTGATAAAGATACACCTGTGTATAAACCCAGAAAAAAAGAAGGGATGCTTTAAAATTAGTGTCTTGGGCTGGAAGAATGTCCCAGCTGGTGAACCTGAGTTCAATTCCCAGAAGTTATGTAAAAAATACTGTGAGTGCTAATGTGTGCTTGTAATCTCAGCACTGGGGAGACAGAAACACAAGGATCCATGCAGCTTAATGGCCAGTTGCTCTAGCCTAATTAGTGAGCTTTAGGCTAATGAAAGATATGTCACAAAGGAAGTGGGTGATATTCTTGAGAATGACACACAAGGTCCTTCTCCTATGTCCATATACAATAGCACCTATGCATACACATGCATTTTCACATGTGAACACACATGCATATATTCAGAAGAAATGATTGTCTTTCATTGATCTTTGCCTTGCAGTTAATATGTGCCTTACGTAGGCACATATTTATTTCTAAATGCAACATGATAAACAAGAATAATATCTCAAGCCAGGCAGTGGTGGTGTACACCTTTAATCCCAGCACTTCGTAGGCAGAGGCAGGTGGATTTCTGTGTTCAAGGCCAGCCTGGTCTACAGAGTGAGTTCCAGGACAGCCAGGGCTACACAGAGAAACCCTGTCTTGAAAAACCAAAAGAAAAAAAAGATTGTAAAGAATAATATCTCATTAGTTAAATGACTTCATAGGAGACTTTACCAGCCAAAGAAGTCACTTTTCTGAAAATTGAAGGCATGTATATGAACGAAAAGAAGAAGAAACAAATCAAGATTCAGTTGCCAGAAAAAAAAGAAGAAAATCTCTGGTTGGATTAAAGAAATGTGATAGAAACAAACAAACAAACAAACAAACAAACAACAACAACAAAACTCCATTACCTGAAGATGTTTCCTCTTCTTCTGAGCTGAAGATGCATGTGTGTTTAAACCTAGAGACAGGATGCTTTGGGATGCATGTCTTTTCATTGATCCTTTCTTTGTAGTCAATATGATCATTAATCTGCCTAATTTTCTAAATATTATATGACAAATAAGGAACCCATCTCTGTTGCTGAGGATAGCCTATGCTTTGCTTGCTGGGTGGAACTGAGCTGTAAGCTTTCTTCTTGCTGGCTAGCTGTCACTGTGCTGGGTGATATTATTCAGGCTGTTGGGGAAGCCCTGACATCAACAGTGGAGGACACTGTGGATGTTGCATGTTTTATTATTGATTTGCCAGGTGAGATGCACTCATTGGTGTATGAGTGAAAGGACTGTTGTAGGTATAACCAACTCTTTTCTGCTTGGATTTGAGAATACCGTCTTGGAGTCTAGTACTGTAAGCCTGATCAAAATCCCATGGTATAGGAGATGATAGGTCAAGTGGGAAAGGTACTGCTGTTATTTTGCTAAATGGAATTTATATGCCTGTCAAGTTGACATCTAAATAATTATGTTTATACCTATAGATTAGTGCTGGTTTCTGCTTTGATTATCAAAGTTTCTTTTTTGCTGTGGGTAGTTATAGTGATTTGGCATGTCATCTTATGGGCATCATGCACCTATGGCTCTCTTATAACTTCAGACTACCTGTGTCAAAACCTGAACAAGCCTGAGCCCACTATTATTCTGTCATGAAAAGGGGTACTTATGAAGCCCTTTCTCTCTCTGAGGGGTTATAGACAGTAAATGTTGGCTTGGGAGGGCAAGACATTTTCTTTAGCAGTATTGCTACTGTTCCTGCAAATTCTCACCTCTCTCTGCCCCTGTAAGTAGTCCAATTTATACTCATTAGTTCACACACACACACACACACACACACACACACACACCACAATAAGAGGGATATCAGCAGGGGGAGAGGGTACAAGTGAGGATAGTGGGTAAATATGATAAAAATACAGTATGTACAAGTGTATGAAATGTCAAAATGAATTCTATTACCATATAATTTAAATATACTAATACACACTTGCCACACACACTTTGCGTGAAGGCGGTATCTGAGGCGTAAACTTCAAGGAAAGTCAGTCTCCTGCCTCCGCATTGTTGCCTGGCACCCCAAACTCAGAGGTAGCCCAGATATGTCCTCGTACTAGTGTGCTAGGAACTCACCAAGATATCATTTTCTTACAGCTAGCAAGAGAAAATTCGGACATTGCTTTCTGACCTTCACCAATGTTTCCAACTATCCTAGTTTAATGTTTTAAGTACTAGAGAGTAATTGAAAGGTTTCTCTCACTCTAGGACATTAGCTGAAAGTGTTAGGTCGGGATTCCCCTTTGCCTGCCTCCAGCAAGAACCAGAGAATTAACATAAGAATACCTCAACTGGGAGGCCTCCACCCCTCTTCCTCCTGCTTCACACCTAGCTACCAGACCCTGCTGACCTTGGTGTGTGGGGGTCGCTTGCCTACGTGACTTCAGTCTAGCACTAAGACTGGAAGAAGAAGGACTTGGACTCACATGCAGGACTAGCACTAGAACTTAGATGGACTAGGGCTCAGATTCATGTATCTCTCGCAGTACCCCGGGCCCAGGCCACTTGGGCCCGGGGGATGCAGCACCAGTTCAGAGGAGATAGCTGCTGTTTTAGACCCAGTATGTTTCAGATAGCCTCAGAGGTACCTCAACTGTTGAGCTGCCAGATTTTTCATTTCTCTTTTACAATGATTGTAAAAGCCTCATGTCATTTTTAAAGAAATACACCCAGACCTTACACACTGGTGTCTAGTCTGTTTGTCAAAGCCGAATCCCATGCCCACCTGGCCAGAACCGCTCATCCTGCGGAACAAGGGACCCCGTAAGAAATCCCGGTCCGCGGCACACACTAAAAATGATCATTAATAGATTACAATTATATTAAATTTTAAAAAAGAAAGCAGGCTGAGCAAGCCAGGTGAAACAATCTAATAAATAGCACTCTTCCATGGCTTCTGAATATCTCCTGCCCCCAGGATCCTGCCCCATTTGAGTTTCTGTCCTGACTTCCTTAAATGATGAACAGTGCTACGGAAATATAAGCCTAATAAAACCTTCTCCAACTTGGGTTTTGGTCATGATGCTTCATCACATCAGTAGAAACTATAACTAAGACAGTGTGATGACATGCGTGTCTGGAGCACATCCTTCTTTTTATTCTGTATAAAACATTTACTGATTTTAAAGTTTCCTTAAAGAGTTTTAGCTGTGGTAAATATACATAAAACTTACCACTTAGGTACATCCTTCTTAATACCAGAAAGCTTCTGAGACAAAGGTACCTGGAGTGAGATCATGAAGCCATAAATCACACACTTGAGTTTCTTGAACCTGTCAGATTGCTTTCTGTTCTGGAAAAATTAGTTCATTATTATTCTCATTGCAGCACACCCCTGTTCATGTCCAATTCCTCAACATTAGATATTTTACTTTTCCCATTTTTCTATTTTCTTGAGCATAGTTTTCATTGCTTTTATTAGAATTTTCTACAAAATTGACTTTATACCTCAAATGAGCTTCCTTTGGTTTTCTATGGACATTCAATGTTTTTTCTTTTATCAAAAGATCTTTGAAATTATTATTCCTACATTATTTCCTTACTTACTCCCAATTTTCACATGCTTATTATGTATAAACATCCTATAGGAAATATATAGTTTTTTATTTCCCTTTTTATTAAAAGTTGATTATTTCTTTATATACTATATCCTGATTACAGTTTCTCTCTGTCTACTTGCCCCAGTTCCTCCCTTCCCCCCCCATCCTCTGTGTCTACTCACTTTCTGTATCTCATTTGAAAAGAACAGACTTCAATAAGATAACAACAAAACATGACAAAATAAAATATAATAAGATGAAGCAAAAACTGTCATATTAAAGTTGGAAATGTCAACCCCACAGTAGGCGAAAAGTACCAAGAGCAGGTACAAGAGTCAGAAGACCCTCTTGTTCAAACACTTGGGTGTTCCATAAAAATCCTAAGCAGAAAGCTGTAATATATATCAACAGGACCTGGTGCAGGCTCATGTAGGTTCTTTGCTTGCTGCTTCAGTCTGTGAGTTCTTATGAGCTTTGAGGGCCTTGTTCTTCTGGTGTCCCCCATTCCTTCTTGTTAGTATAATCTTTTTGAGTTCTTTTCTGCAGGCTTCTCTGAGCTGTGAGGGGAAGGATTTAATGGAGATGTCCTATTTAGATCTCTGTGCCTCAGTGGCTCTCTCTTTGCATAGTGTCTGGCTGTGGGTTTTTAGTTAGGTGTAGCTGCACATGTCTTTAATCTCAGCATGTGGGACACTGAAGCAAGAGAATCTCTGAGTTTAAGACCAGGCTGATCTAAAAAGGAGATAAGTTTTGTGTTGTCAAGTCCATTTTTAAAAGTATAATATTTTAATACATTCTTCAAAATTCCATACATGTGTCCAATATTTTTCCATATCCACATCCTCTATCTCTTCCTTTCAACTTCTCTTGAAACTTTCACCTAATACACCCTTCCCAACTTTATGTTTTCTTTTTTTGCTTTTCATCATATATACAGTAAGTCTACTTAGTACTGGTCTTTAAATAGTCTCCTTTTCTTGTCCTTGTGAGAGCTGGGCATATCCCATCTCTGACTATTCTGTCAATTCTTTCTCTGAATCATCACTTTGTCTGTCCCTCAATTAGGTGTCATTGTTTGGGATAATGGTGTGACTATATTCAGGTCAGAGGGATGAAAAGTGTACTAAGAGAATGTCTGTATTACAGCCAGATTAAAGGTATATAGTTCAGACAGAGGGATGAAATGTGTGCAGCATGCATGCACTCCAGCAAGATCATATACATGGGTGTAATTCATTGCCAGAACATCCATGTTAATGGATCAAAATTCCTCTACACTATCATCCTCCTCTTTCATGGGATTCCCTAATCTCCAAGAAGATGAAATTGATGGAGACCTTCAATTTAGATATTTTCTGCATAATTTCTGACTGTAGGTGTCTGCATCTATTCCTCTCTGCTGTGGGAGGAAGCCTTTTTCGTGATGAATAGATAAGGCACTGATCTATGAATATGGCAGAATACCATTGAGTCATTTTATTGCTATTTTTTTTAGTAGTAGGGTTTGGTCTTACCTTAGGTTTCTGGGACATCTAGTCTCTGGTTCTTGCTTACTTAAACACTGTTATACAATACATGGGTCCCCTCTCTTGAATTAGGCCTTAAGTCAAATCAGATGTTGGTTTGCTACTCCTGCAAGTTCTATGCCACCATTGCCCTAGAGTATTTTTTAGGCAGGACATATTTTAGGTGAAAGTTTTTGTGGCTGTGTTAGGTGCCCACAGTTATCTTCTAGTAGCCTACAGAGTACCTTCTTGCACCAAAGAGACTAGAATGTTCCACACAGGTATCAGCTCAACTTCTCTGTTTTCAATGAGTTGTATGGCCATTGTCCTCAGCAGTGGAGCCCCACTATTGGTTTGGGAGAACAACCCATTGTCTTAGAGACAGCCTTATTTGTTTGGATGTTTTCATGTAACCACCACTCCTAGGACAAAAACTCAATTGAATGCAACCCAGTCTCACCACTTGCCTGGTGACAAGAGATAGCTAGTTAAAACGGAGTCTCCTATTACTAGGAGTCCTCATTAGGATCACCTGAACAGATTCCATGAAGTAACTACTGCACTAGGTTTCCACCACATCCCCTAAATGTTCCCCACCTAATTACTGCTGTCTTTCCCTGTACTCTCTCCCTCCACCCAATCTCCCACCCCCCCACACAATAATCCTACTCCAACCCTCACCCACTAGCATAATCATTCTCTTTTGTTTCTCCGCTCATGAAAAATATGGACAAATTGTTTAATAACAACATATCCAGGACATGAATTAACCAAAGATTTCCCAAGGCTGGTAACTTACTTTGTTTCTCATTTAAGCCCTGTGTTTTTGTAAAATACGTGTATGTGTTTGGGGGTTTCTTATATATTTAAGTAAAAGGCACAACTATGGCTGTATCAGTCAGACTTCAGTCAGAAAACAGAATCACTGTATGTGAGGTATAAATAATGAGTTTGATACAAGAATTTGAATGTTTCTAAAGGAGTGGAAATCTGACACAGGAGCAAAGCCAGAATTTGTGGGAAACCTCAGAAACTCCTTACATGTGTGGAGATGAAATATGAGAATTTGTGAAGAGGCCGCAAGGCAAAGGGTCCCATAAAGCTGCATGGTATGATCATATGCTCTTCTGAGTATAATGACCTACTGAGAAAAATGTCTGTTTGCTTTCTTCCCTTCTAGCTCTTGAACCCCATGTGAATCACTCTTGCTGAAAGGAGACTTGAAGGAGGCTATTCTCCAGCATTCAACAAGAAAAATGATTGGTGCTATGTGGAAAAAAAAAACCTGCAAAAATGAGCACAATATATCTCTGCTGAGCAGTCATCCATATAGAGCACTTAATTCATCCTTTTACAAATATATCTAGCCTGACATGTATGCTTCCTTAGTTAATTATTACTTTTACATTCACAGATATTTATAGAATGCAGTGTGATAAATTGAATACATGTAAACATTGCCAATATTTATTCTTGCCAGCAAAGAGCATCCTTTGATTTACTACATTCAATTTATTAAATGTACATTCAAAAAATAAGATGTCACCAGCACTAGCACTAACTGAAGAAAAATGCATGGAAGTAAGTCCAACAGTGAATGTACAATGCCTTTCACAGAATTAAATACGTTAAAAGACATAAAATAAAATTTTAATAAATTAAGCAATATGCCATAGGGGTTAGTATACAATAGTTATTTTGTTTCCAAATTAATCTGTGAATTTAACACAAAAGCCATAGAAAGTATAGCCAGAAGGATTAAACAAACTCATTTTAAAGCTTATCTAGAAGAAAAGGCAAAATATAGGCTATCAGCTTTATGAGAGAACAAGAAAGGAGACAAGCCCCATCAGACATTACACTTACCACTGAACCATAGTGCATTTAAAAGTTATAAAACTTAGTCAGAAACTGAAAATGGAATCATTATAACACAATGGCATAAATATTAATAGATCTCTGCAATATAAAAGCTGCCACAAGAGAAAAGACATTTCTAGAGAGCCAATAGAAAGATATGGATTGTGTGGGGTTTTTTGTTGTTGTTTTTTGTCTTTTGTTTGTTTTTTGTTTTTTTGTTTTTAAAGGTAAGCTTACTCTATGAAGAGGGATCTAGGCCTTTACCTTTTAATTCCATCCAACTATGTACTAAATAAAGACTCTGAGGTAAAGATAGAAAAGTAATCATACCAAGGAAAGTGTACAAGAACTTTTACCAAGTTTGTAGGTATATGCTTTTAAAGAATTGTCCACAGTTCTATCGTGTCAAAACAATGGGTGTTCATAGAAATCCACTACTTTGTATACTAACTGAGTAAAAGGAGCTTAAATGGAGGCACTCTCCATGAGAGACAGAGCTGCTCGCAGAAGTCATGGGTTATGAAATGGTAATCACTGGGTCAGACATGCAATACTTCTCTGAGTCAATTTGTTAGGAAGCTGCCAGACACCACCAAAACAACAAACAATTCATGCTGCTCTTGGTTGTGCTTCATAACTAAAGAGTAATACCCCATTAGCAATGGCACCACATACTTTAGTTGAAGCACATAAAAAAATCAATTTGGAACTGACTGGAAAATTTCTTTCCAGCTGGCTAGTTTTCATGGTTCCAGAAGGCCCTATATGGGGCCCTGAAGAGAAAAGATGTCAATGATCATAACCAGCACTGGATTTTTCATATACAAAACTGATTTGCCAAGCAGGATGTGATTCTGGGGCAATCATGGCACGATTGTTATGGAGTTAACCAACTACTCTCTAGTTAAAGATGAGGTCTGCTTTACTGGAGGACATTCATTCCTGGTAATATACACCTAGTCAAAGCTCATGGGTAGAGAGATTATAGGCCCCAGGAGGAATGCTTTACTAAATGGTTGTACAATCAAATATTCTTTACATATATCCATAGATAGGTGGTGCTCCCACCTTCATCAGAGAAGCTTCTTTTGTACACTGAGCAGCATTTAATACAAAGACATAACTGGTCAGAGTGCTCAGAATAAAATAACTAGAACTCAGCTCTAAATGACATCATCAACAACCCTGGGCCAAAGTGTAGACTTCCTCCCCAAAGCCCAGACAGTAAACAGCAACCATTTGGGCCCCAGCACAGCGCTGTCCACCCCGTTGAGCGAAACCTAGCTCCGGTTACATTCAGAAGCTCCACCCCCACAGAGTAAGAAGGAAGACACTGATTAGACTGTTACACTGACGTTTTTGGGGGGAAGGGTTTTTGCCCCAGGTATTTTACCTGTTGGGGGAACAAAGGAGACACATTAAATTCAAGATGACTGAGTGACCAGAACTTGTGTTGTCTAATTTTTATCTTCCCACGTGGGTAAGGTACAGTATGGCTAGCCTACCTCTTCTTATCTCTTTCAATCTCTTCCTATCTATTTCTTACTCCTATTACCAGAAGAACCCTTTATTTTATTTATGTTGGTGCAGGCGGCCAACACCAAAGGGTCAAAGAAAAGCATGTAGGGGTAAAAAGAATGTAGAAAGCATAGAGAGGGTAGGAATGCTGTGAAATGCTGTCTTCTGAGTATGACCTGGCCATTACACTCCTGAGCTCACAGAAGATGTGGTTATCTATACAAGTCCTCAACATGATCAATGTGTAAAAGTTCCAACGTGGATGAAGAAAAAGTTCACGAGAACTCACTCCTAAGAAACTAATTGCCAATTGATGGCTACTTGAAGATGGAGAGTCATTTTGCTTTGAAGATGTTACCACTGGTAGGTTACCCATGACCTCACATACATTCATATATTGGCTGTACTAATTAGACTTAGTGTATAGAAGATGAAAAGCAAAAATGAACACATAAAGTTGAGAGGGATGTATTAGGGTTCAAGAGAAGATGAAAGGGAGAGATAGAGAATGTGTATATGGAAAAAATATTGTATACATGTATGGAATTCCCCAAAATATGTAATATATAGGTTAAATACTATATATTATATAAAAGGTTATATAATATTATATAAAAGGTTATATATTATACTATATATACTTATATAGTATATATTACATAAAGCTCATATAATTTAACACCTTATCTATATATTTTAATTTTATATGCATGTAGTTTATTCATGACTCTATGTATGAGCTCACATATGCATGCATGTGCATATATGTGCATGTGTGAGCATGTGCACACATGTGTGTATGTGTGCATGTGTGTGTGTGTGTATGTGTGTGCATCTGGAGGCTATTGGTTGGTGTCTGGTTTTCTCTTTGATCAGTCATATGCATGCACGTGCATATATGTGCAAGTGTGAGCATGTGCACACACGTGTGTATGTGTGTGTGTGTGTGTGTGTATGTGTGTGCATCTGGAGGCTATTGGTTGGTGTCTGGTTTTCTCTTTGAGCAGTCTCTACCTTATTTTTTGAGACAGTGTTTCTCACTGATCCCAGAACTCACCTACTGCTTAGACTGGTTGGTCCGCCAGATCTGGAATCTGTTTCTTTCTCCTGGTGAGGGGGTTATACATCACAAATCTTAGCTCTTACATGGTTGCTGTGGATATGAATCCAGGTCCTTATATTGGTATGGTAGGAACTTATTCACTGAGCCATATCTTCAGTGCTAACTAATACAGCATATTATATAAATAGCTATTAGAAATTATTGTTTAAAGACTATTGACAATGAATAAAACCTATATATATATATTTATTATGGATGTTTTCTTTCTTTGAACATTCTCAATCTGCTGCTGTTCATTGAAATCACAAGTATGGAACCCAGGGATATGTTCTAGCTGCAGAGATAGCAGACTCAAAATGAACCATCAGGTACAAAATGTAAGAAATGTACAAAACGTAAGCTAGATATATGTAAAAAGTATTATTTGGCAATATTTTTCAAAAGCTTATATTTATGGAAATTTGTTCCTGCCATTTATTATTAATGTTTTATATGTAACCTTTGTACAATTAAAGAATAAAACACTTTCAAGATTTTTTATAAGCCTATTTTAAAAATATTTGAAAGAAGAATGCTGAGGGTAGCTAAGATAATATGTAGAAAAGGAAATCATTGGAGAGGGTTGTCTTTCTGGGAAAAAAGTGACAATCTTATCATAGAGTTACCAAGGATTAAGCAAGTACGGCCAAGAAAGAAAAGAAAGGTCCATTGATGACTAAAAGTGGTCCAAAGTGAATGCAGGGATACATGGGAAATTGATACATGGCCTAGATATTGCCAAATCAGCTGGAATAAGATTGGTCTTTTAATAAAATATTCCAAGAAAGAAAACTAATCTTTAGTGATATAATTACATCTAAATATAAATCATATAAAGATCCAGGTCTGGGAGCCAAAAAACTTGATATGAAAGCAACATTTGATGATTTTTTTATTAGATATTTTCTTTATTTACATGTCATATGATTTCTCCTTTCCCAGTTTCCCCTCCAAAAAACAAATAAACAAACAAACAAAAACAACAAGAACAAACCCCTGTTGCATCCCCCCTCCCCATGCTTGCCACCCCACCCTCTCCCACTTATTGGCCCTGGCATTCCCCTACACTGGGGCATAGAACCTTCACAGGGCCAAGGGACTCTCCTCCCATTGATAATTGACTTTGCAATCCTCTACTGTACACATGCTGCCAGAACAATCAGTCCCACCATGTATAGTCCTTGGTTGGTGGTTGAGTCCTTGGGAGCTCTGAGGGTACTAGTTAGTTCATATTGTTGTTCGTCTTATGGGTGACAGTACCTGACTAACACAGATACAAAGGCTCACAGCCATCCATTAAACTGGGTACAGGGTCCCCAATGAAGGAGTTAGCAAAAGGACCAAAGGAGCTGAAGGGTTTGCAGCCCCATAGTACATTTGATGATTTTTAAATGAAAATACAAGATTGTGTTTTTCTATCATGAGTGTAGGAGACAATGGAGGAAAAGTGATGACCTAAAATTACAGAAAACATATGTGGACTTTTACATGCAAATCAACAATGCAAAAAGGTACACCCAGCCTGAGAAATACTTTTGGCAGTGGGGGAGTTGGGGAGGAGGTATGGTACGTGGAACAGTCAGAGGGTGGACTGGGAAGGGGATAAAATCTCAAGTGTAAGGGCAAGATTAAACAAAATTAAAACAAAAAGGAAAGAAAAACGAAAATTGATTTTATTGTAATGTTAATTTTTAGCTCTCATAAAACTGCTGTTCACTTGCTTTTTCCTCTCTCAGTATTCTTATGTAATCAAGGAAGACTTTAGTAGTAAGTGTATTTTGTAAAGCTGTGTAATAATGAATAAAATTTCTGAGAAAATGCAAAGAAAAAGAACTAAGGAAAAACTGGAATATTTCAGTAAAAATTCTTAAAGGAATTGTCAAAGATTATTAGTTAGGAGTTTACAGAAGGAGGAAAATTATACAGCCTCCAGATAGACCTATGAAAAAGTCCTCAACTCTGTAAAAGCTAAAAGCAAAGTATGCATCCCATTGAGCCCATGACAGTCAGAAGAAATGCACCTCGTTTAAGGCAGATAAAATAAAATTAGCAACTCCTCTGGCTAACCATTCAATAAAACTAATAAAGATGAAGTTTCATGCCCTCTTATATGCAGGTGTTCTGCTTCCAGATGTAAACCATGAGTGAAATTCTGGCACATATGCCCAGGGATCCTATGAAAAAGTGGACAAGGCAAATGATTTTTTGGAAAAAAACCTAAGTGCCAGCAAGGGAGAATGTATACATTTACTAGATTATTTGTACACAGAATACTGCTACTCAGCCGTAAAAACCAACTGGAGGCAAGTCTACAAATATGAATATGGACCACAAAAATAAGGTAAGGTAAAGAAATCAATCAGATAAAGACTGTAACTCTATTGTGATATTATTTATATAAATCTCTCAATGTTCCAAATCAACACACAGTGAGGAGAGGAAAGGAGAGAAGAGAGAGAGAGGAATACAGATATGGAAGTATATATCTGAATATCCTTCATGTCCATTTAGGTAGTGAATAGTGGTAACTTTAAATTAAATAATTTTTACTTTTGAAATGCTTCAGTACCCCAAATGGCTCGGTAAGATTTGTTTAGAGTTAGATTTACAGAGATTCATGCTGAAGAGTCTCCTTTGAAGGGTAAGTTTTCCATACAAGAGAATGAGCTGCTTAAGGATAAATCACTTCTTATTTCTCCAATAGACTGAGAATTCTCTATTGCAAAAATCAAGCCATATTTATCATTCTACCCCTGTGCTCACTAATTCACAATATAAGGCAAATGCAGACAGGTGAGTGAATGGAGATGGGCACATAGGTTAGAATTGATGCATGTAAAATTTCAGATACCCATAGGGCAGTTTCCATTATTTTGGCAACAAAGTAGTGCAGCCATTTTGATGTTTCTCTCACGTCTATTAACATTAATTGTGTTTTCTCCTGCAGGAACATACGATCTGCTATTCCCGAACTATTGCTCCTGTTGTGAAGACTGTTCTAATTCTTAGAGCATCATTGTTCAGTGAATGTAACTGTTCTTACCAATTTAACTGAACGGTATCTTGGCCAAATAATCTTGGCAAACATAGACTTTCAAAAGTGAGATGATTGACTTAGCCCGAAGTCTACCCTTATGTTCACGGGTGATGAACTAGATGTTCTTCTCCTGAAATGGGAACAAAACATGATGTCTCCCATTACCGTTTTTAATTTAGACTGGAAATACAATCATCAAGTTCAGTGAGACAGTTGAGACAGTGAAAAGAAAGATGGAATATGCATTTGAAAGGAAGAAGTAAAACTGTCTTGGATTGCATTGAGCATGATGGCCTATATAGAAAATACACAAATTGACTCAAAGTTCCTGGAAAACTGAGCAGGAACATCAAGGTCACAGCTAATAAATCCAGCTGGCAAACATGAGCTGTTGGCTTATATACTTCGGGCTACACAGTTGCATTTCACAATTTAAAATACCACTTACAATTGCAACAAGAACAAAAAGTCTTAATCTATAAATGTAACAAATTATGTACAAAATCCATATGCAGAACATTTTGGCTCTAATGAAAGAAATAAAATAAGTACTGTGTGCTAGATGATAAAGTTGATAGAATCATGGGCTACCATTTGTGGTGCTGTCATTCTTCCACAGACTACTTAATCATCTTAGTCAGGCTCCCCTGCTCCCCCATAATCAATTAGACTTCAGCTTTCACCTATGAAAGCTGCTGCAGAATTTCAGCTCAAATTATTTCATCCATAAGTCTCTGTACTCCTACATACCAATAGATTTCATCAAATAGCAGCAGTGTTTCCAAAAGCTCAAGGTTGTGTCAGAGGAATAATGATTCCACTCCTTTTAAGGTCTTGTCTAGGAGATATCAGAGCTATCCAAAAGATTCATTGTTTGGTCTACTCAACACTTGCAGATAGAGTCCCTGTCTATGAGACTGTGGGTGTGAGAGTTTAGCTTCTGTTAATACAAGTTGGCACAACTATGTGACCTAATTATATGGACTACTTCCTGCCTTTCATAGATGCCTACTTCTTTGACTCTTTTTAGAGTCTTACTCTGTCCTAATTTTCCATTTAAAATGCCCAGTCACCTTGGTATTACTGTTTCAACTCCTATCTGGCTTCATCATTGGCATATGTACAGAGGATCTTAATTGGCAAATGCGCAAACATGTTTTTTTAAAACTTGAATATTCATTTAATAAAGTTCTCTTTGCATATGTAATTAACTTAAAAGAAGAGGACATGAAGTTGGGAAAGAGAATTGAGGCGTATCTAGTGGGGAGTTATAGGGAAGATGAAGGATGCTATATGATCAAAGTACATCACATAGATGTAGGAAATTCTCAAAGAATAAAGTTTTTTGTTTTGTTTATGCTTGTTTGTTTGTTTTGTTTTTAGCAAAATGAAAAAGCACAAAACTCAACCCAAACTAATGAACCAAGCCACCAGCCAACCAAAGGTCCAAAAGTTCTGTAGATGGGGAGTGCAGTTCATCAGCTAAAGAAGACAGGGCATTACTTCTAACCTGACTTGACAGATTTCTTGAACATTGATTGGGGTAATCAGATGAGGAGTAGGAGATAAGCAATTTGACTAAGACTGAAAGTGATAAGATGTAAGTAAGGGCAGAGGATTCCTCTAAGCTAACAGGGTTCTTATTAAGACTGGGTCATAAAGACCATATAAGGATAGACAATGAAGTCAAAGGTCAAAGGTTACCTGAAAAGAATGCTGAGAGGCACCTGAGTACTTTGGCCAAAGAAAAAAACTTGGTTCAAACTAGCCCAAAATGTCTATAACAGGGGAAACTGGGTTTGTACTAAATGGGGATTCTACTATCCATTTTTCTGTGTCTCTGCTGCTATTCTTTAAAAGTACTTAATTTTTTTCTTTTAGAAAAGTCAAGGTAGGTTTTATACAGCGGGTCTCTCAGGGGTAAGGCCGTACTCTGCAGTCCTTCTAAGGGCATAGGTTTTGGAGAAGTGTGATATTACTATTTCTGGCTGGTGTCTGTTTGCTCTAACAAAGTTAACTTTGGAACATCTGTGTCCCAAATACAACCAACCCATGCTGAGATCACAAACATATCAGGCTTCTGAGTCTTCTATATTTATGTCAAGAATTTTGCTCAGCTATTTTCCTTTTCCTGGTATTTCTTCCCTTCCACATTAAAAGAAATGTGAAAGGTTAAGTAGCCCCAAGTAAATAAAGCTAAGACAAAAATGGAGATTATAGTAAAGTCTTCTACATCCCGCTCTCACTCTACCCCAAAGGAAGTACTTTGTAAATGTTCAAAATATTGGAGAGAACAAAGGTTTGCAAACGAAATTCTCAGATCTCTGCAGGCGAGAATCCCAAGGGAAAGATGGCTGGGAAGATGTTAGAGGGCAAGGCCACTGGCCACATTAGAAAAGTGATGAGCCTTAAATTCTCATCCTTCACCCAGCACTGTAGTCAACAAAAAAGGCTCAGCCATTTCTTCCCAAGCAGCTAGACTGCTCATGAGTGATAGACCACTGTCTACTACCTTCTGAAGGTCCCACTAGGGCTGCTGAATGTAATGGAGGAGAGAGTGCCCTCGCTGAAGAGCAAGTGTCTCTGAATTAACCACAGAGCTCACACACATCTTCATTGCTTCAGGTAGTGTTCAATGGCACTACCTCTGCCATTGAAACAGGTCTAAAAATTGCAGGATGGAGGACATCAGAGGAAAATTTTGTGAACAAATCCTGCCTAGATTTAGACTAAGTAAGCATAGAAGATATTTACTGATTACTTTCTATGTCCCAAGTGCCCCAAGGGCTTTTGACATCATTTTGTTCACAACCCACAGATGAATTGTTCTCATGAATATCACTTGGAAGAGAGGTACAAACTTACTAATTAGGTTGTGAAACACACACATACACACACACACATATTTAAAAAAATCTAAACCAATTTGATGTACTCTATCCTATTTGACATTTGGAAGCATTTCAATTATTAAATGAACCAACCGTCTAACAGATATTAGGTGCAGAAATAGATCTTGGCATTGTAGCTAGAATAGTGTATGTTCATCAAGAACTGGAAATCTAAAAGGAAACACATCCTCATTTTTAGTAGGCATGGTTGTGTTAATAACAGTGTCTAACCAGGCAGGATTGAAATATGTAGCAGCTGATAGTCTAATCTAGATGGCATCATAGTGGAGTGCTTTCTTCATGTTGCCCACAAAATTAATCAGCATGCAGAAAAGGTCCAACCCTGAGAAGATAAACGACTTAAAGGAATTTGATTACTGCTAGGGAGTAATTGGGTTCATGTAATTAATGACTGAAGAATAGGAAGAAAACAGGACATTATTCAAAGTTGAAGCTTGCATTTAGGTAAAGAGGGTACTGAATGGTAAAAATTCAGGGGCTTGAAGACATTTTTCCATCACAGGCATATGCAGGAATGCTTGGTTTCTTACTTAATAATTAATTGCTCATAATAGTAAGTCACTTGAAGGCTGCTCATGGGAATACAAATAGCTGGAGCCATTTTGATCTTTTGTTCTCTTCCCATTTTTTCTTAGACACTTTCCAACTATATTTCATCATCTTTATTTTTGAGATTAAAATATAATTACACCATTTCTCTCTTCCTTTTCCTCCCTCTAAGTCTTCCCATGCACCGTTTCTTGCTCTCTTTTAAATCTTGGCGTCTTTGCTCATTAATTGTTATTGTGTGCATATATGTATATACTAACCATTTGATATTGCATAAATTGGTGTGCTCTATTCTGGGTACGGTTTCTTCCACTCTCAGCATTTCTTAGAGTAGCAGCAGTGTTTGCTACAGATGTTCATTCATGCTGGTCATAAGGTAACATTTATACAAAATTAGCAGGTTAAACTTAGGAATATATGTGTGTATGTGTGTTCATATGTGTATATATATGCATATACATATATGATGTAATTATACTAACATCTCAAAAATACAAGTAAAGTATACATTCAACAAAATGCTGCTTGCTGGCTTCGACTGTCCTTATGTTCTCTAACTTACCAACTGTTCCCTTACAATCTCTTCCACTGATTCTTGCTCATTTCCCTGACTTGCACAAGTTCAAACTAGAGATAGAGGATTGCCTAGAGAGGGGTTCTTCATGGAAACTATAAAAGTAACTTTTATTTGTCTGTTTTAATTGTCTCAAAACCTTATTGCTGAATAAACTCACCTCTTCTAGTTCTTTCTAAACTCTGGCTGGCTGGTTTAACTCAGCTATTCTGGCCCAAACTCCTCTCCAAGCTGGCTTCTCTAAGCTTCTGACTGAATTGCTCTGCATGGCCTCAAACTAATTCTTTCACGTAACCCTCCTGGTTTGAGACCTGCCTCTCATAGCCACACCTCTCTGCCCATCTCCTGCTATTCGCCACGCCTCCAACCTGGTTCCAGTTACATTCGGAAGCTCCACCTCAACAGAGAAACAAGGAAGTCGCTGATTGGACTGTCATGCTGACATATTTGGGAGGAGTGGTTTTTGCCCCAGGTAATATACCTGTTGTGGGGACAAAGGAGATTATTAAAAAATCAAGATGGCTGAGCAGTCTGTCTCCTGTCTAATGTTTAAGGTACCTTCCGCGTGGGTAGGTATATCTGTGGCCACTCTATCTTATCCCTAACTTTCTCTTGCTACTGCTCTTCTTTCTAACTCCATATTTCCAGGTAACCCACTCCTTAATGTTGGTGCTGGTAGCCAACACTTTCATTCTGCTCTAATTTTCTTGCTTCTTATTCTCTGGCTCATTCTATATTCACTTATTTCAAGCTTATTCTTTCTTCAGCTTGTCTCTGTGAAACTTTCCTGACAGAACTGCCTTCTCTTCCTGAACTGAACTCAACTTCCCTCTATTCACTTAACTGCCTTCCTATTAGATGTCATTTTCAAACAAGCTACCTCCTTCTCCCAACAATGTAACAGGATCCCATTACGTCAGCTGGCCTAAAGAGCTTTCAGGTATCCTATTTGGGAACAAATTAATGGAAGCACACTCAGTCAGCGTCACAGGACTATTTAGTCACTGATAATGGAACTTGGATGAGGGTACCAGAGGCTCCCATGTGTGTGAACAAGTGGCTGCCCTGGCAGGTATTTCAGATGGCTGTGGCTTCACTTTTCTCAAACATTTACTTCTCTCCACTACTTCTATCAGAGCTAATTATGCCCCTCTTTCAGAGCTCAGAGTCAATATCCTTTTACTTGTTTCTATTTTACCATGTTGTTATACTTTGTATAGTTTTCTCATCTTATACAAGAATTCTTGCCACTTTCCTATCCTAGATGTCCATGGAAGGAGAAACAATGTCTGTGTTATTTTTACTCAAACTTCCAACTACTTATGTTGTATGACCATAAAATTTGTAGTTGCTAAAGAATTGCTCAAGACATTGCTAGTTAGGGATACATAGAACTGTGTGTGTTTCCTGAGCCTCTTCTTTGGCTTTCTTTTTATTCTGTTTGTTTGGTTTTGTTTTATCTTATTTTATTTCTTTATTATATTTTATATGACTGGTGTATTCTAATGAGAGAGAAAAAAAGGGTGTGGATTTGGGTGAGTGGAGAAAAGTGGATGATTTTGGAGGATTTAAAACTGAAATCAGAGTGTAATGTAAGAAAAATCTCCTATTTTCAATAAAGAGTGAATTGAAAATGTTCCAAACCACAAAAAGTGACACAGAAAAAAAAATCACTGAGAAAGAGAAAGGACTTGCTTATGTAGTAGGTTTTACAGTATAAGCGAGTTGCCCACTGGAGAAAATAGAGACACTGAAGAATTAAAAAATGTTGTTTAAGAAAAAAAATCACACTTTGAACTTCCATGGCTAGATCCTTGACAGTCTTCACATACAAATACCGTGTGCTTTTAGAGCAGCACCAAAAATGTTTTATCTACTCTGCCTCCTTCAAATGCTGTTTTATGTAGATTGACAGCAAATCTGCATCCTGTGTGGGATTAAATCTTATATACAATACAATAAATAAAAAGCAAGTGAGAGCACTGTGGGTGCCAAGTACTTTCTTCAAGGGTTTTAAACAACAAGCATTCTAGAAAGACAAGACACATTTTCTTTCCACAATGTATTCTGTTTCTCAGAATACATTTTCTTCATGATTGTTTTGTGAACTTTGGTACTCTTTCCTCATTTGGGTCTCTTCTGTACCCTCAAATATACTCGGGGCTATAATTCTTTCTTCCTTTTTGTGATATCTCAAATCCATTTTTGGTAAGAGAACTTCCTTACCCCACACTTGCCGTCTAATTTGACAAAAATGTCTCTACTGTATCTATTGTCATTTGTGAACCTGTTGCAGAAAACAGAAACTTATGGTACATCAATTTTTCCTTTAACAAAGCTTTCCCAGGATTCAAATCGCTGGGTTTACTAGATGGCTATACAGGTGTTCTACACTTGATTGTACCCGAACAAAGAAGACAGAAAGCAATAGCTGTATAGTTAGTCACATTTTAAAGCTTTTAATTAACATATTAATTACACATGATAATATGTAATTATGTGAACATTTTCATAGATAAGTATGTATTTTGATTATATTCATTCCCATTATCCTCTATTGTCCCCTTCCCACTCCCACTAACCTGCTGACCTCCTTTCTCTCATTAATTAGTTCCTCTTTTACTTTCACATTATTCTTTTTCTTTTCAAATTTTCTTTACTCTAGTGGATCAATGAGTTTAATTAATGTTACTTACAAAGCACCGATGAGATATTATTTAATAAAGCATAGGCAATTTGCCAGTAGACAAATCAAAAGAGAAATCCCCCTCACATCCATTAATTGCCTACGAATTCTCAGAGATGGGTGGTACCTCATGCGGCTCTCCATGACCATGATGGGATTTTGATAGACTCAGTCCTCTATAGTGTCTTGGGGTTCAGGCATGCAATTACTGTGGCCTGCCTAGAAAGGAGTTCCACACAACTCTACCCTTTCTCTCAGCAATTTCATTTGTTGTATTTCCTCTTCCATAATGTTTAGAAGCTTGGAGTATTGACTAGACAACTCATTTAGAAGGGAGCAGTCAATAGTCACTTATTTTCAGCATTTTGACATTAAAATTCTCTTCATTAACCAGTGCAAAAATAAACTTTTCTGACCAAAACTGACAACAGCACTAATTTGCAGGCATGATCATAAATCAAGAAAACAATCTGAGAAGCACGTCATGTAAGTATAGTAAAACACCATAGGTAAATTCTCAACTATTAGCCCATGACCTCTTTAGCTAAGAGACTTTGAGCAGCTTTACAGTAGACTTGTAGTTTAAAAGAAATGATTTTAGGAGAATGTTAGAGCTCAGAATGAAGAGAATGAGATTTTTTTAAAAATTTCTTTTAATATTATTTTTATTGGATATTTTGTTTATTTTTATTTTTATTAGATGTTTTCTTGATTTACATTGCAAATTTTATCCCCTCCATAAAAAACTCCCTATCCCATCTCCCCCCTCCCTGCTCACTAACTCACTCGGCCCCCCTTCCCTGGCCTGGAATTCCCCTACACTGGGGCATCAAGCCTTACAAGACCAAAGGCCTCTCCTCTCACTGATGTCCTACAAGCCCATCCTCTGCTACATATGTAGCTGGAGCTATGGATCCATCCATATGTACTCTTTGGTTGGTGGACTAGACCCTGGGAGCTCTGGGGGTACTGGTTGGTTCATATTGTTCCTCCTCCTATGGGGCTGCAAACCCTTTCAGCTCCTCAGGTTCTTTCTCTAACTCCTTCATTGGGGACTTTGTGCTCAGTCCAATGGATGGCTGTGAGCATCTACTTCCGTATTAGTCAGGCACTGGTAAAGCCTCTCAGGAGACAGCTATATCAGGCTTCTGTTTGTAAGCACTTGTTGGCATCCACAATAGTGTCTGGGTTTGGTGACTGTATATGGGATGGATCCCTAGGTGGGACAGTCACTGGATGGCCTTTCCTTCAGTTTCTGCCCCAAACTTTGTCTCTGTATTTCCTCCCATGGTTATTTTGATCCCTTCTAAGAAGGACCGAAGTATCCACATTCTTGTCTTCCTTCTTCTTGAGCTTCATATGGTCTGTGAATTGTATTTTGGGCATTCCTAACTTCTGGGCTAATATCAATTTATCAGTGAGTGCATATGTGTTCTTTTGTGATTGGGTTACCTCATTCAGGATGACATTTTCTAGTTCCATCCATTTGCCTAAGAACTTCATGAATTCATTGTTTTTAGTAGCTGAGTAGTACTCCATTGTGTAAATGTACCATGTTTTCTGTATTCATTCCTCTGTTGAGGGACATCTGGGTTCTTCCCAGCTTCTGGTCATTATAAATAAGGCTTCTATGAACATAGTGGAGCATATGTTCTTATTACATGTTGGAGCATCTTCTGGGTATATGCCCAGGAGTGGTATAGCTGGGTCCTCAGGTAGTATTATGTCCAATTTTCTGGGGAACAGCCAAACTGATTTCCAGAGTAGTTGTACCAGCTTATAATCCCACCAGCAATGGAGGAGTATTCCTCTTTCTTCACATTCTCCCTAGCATCTGCTGTCATCTGAGTTTTTGATCTTAGCCATTCTGACTGGTATGAGGTGGAATCTCAGGGTTGTTTTGATTTGCATTTCCCTGATGCCTAAGGATGCTTCTCAGCCATTTGTTATTCCTCAGTTGAAAATTCTTTGTTTAGCTCTGTACCTCATTTTTAAATAGGGTTATTTGGTTCTCTGGAGTCTATTTTCTTGAGTTCTTTGTATATATTGGATATTAGCCCTCTATCAGATTAGGATTGGTAAAGATCTTTCCCACTCTGTTGGTTGCTGTTTTGTCCTATAGGGAATGAGATTTTGTAATACTTGGCTGCCTGCCACAATCAATGGGAACTCTGACTACCCTAGAGTCTTCACAGTAGCCTTTTTTTTCTTTTTTCTTTTTTCGTTTTGTTTTTTGTTTGTTTGTTTGTTTGTTTGTTTTTCGAGACAGGGTTTCTCTGTGTAGCCCTGGCTGTCCTGGAACTCACTCTGTAGACCAGGTTGGCCTGAACTCAGAAATCCACCTGCCTCTGCCTCCCAAGTGCTGGGATTAAAGGTGTGTGCCACCACTGTTCAGCTACAGTAGCCTTTTAATTAGAAAAAAAATCAGTTTTTGTACCTGCTATGTTAACCCTTTACAATTATGGAAAGAAAGAGGTACCTGGGATCTTATGTATTAATAAGTACCTAGGATCTTATGTATTAATAGGTACCCGGGATCTTATGTAATAATGAGGAAGATATTTTTAAAGCATTCATTTAAATGCTGTTTTCAGGGCAAAGGGATATATCCCTGGTATTGTAATGGACATGGCTGGATATCCCTATTTGCTCCATCAGGTTGGCTTGTCAGCATCCTCTATCCTAATGTGTGTTCTCCAAAGAAACCACCCTTCACAAACTGCAAGGGCAGATTTTTCCTTTGGCTTTTTGTTCATTACTAAGACCTGGATATTCTGTGGATCTATGGATAAGGATAGGGCACTAATTCTATTGTCTTCTCCCAGATCACTTAGACCTGGTAGCGACCCTTTACTAAGCATTATAGCTTTCTCTCCTTTGGATTGCCATAATATCTGCTTCTCTATCTCCATAAATGTTCTAATCATTTCTTTTCCTAGGGCACTATTCCACCTCTCTTGGATTTCTGTTAACCTTGTTCAACCTCTTGAAATAGCCTCTTCATTAAATTGCCCTCTATTTCTTTCTTGACTACGCAGTCTGGTTTTTGTCTGGGAGTTCAATGGCACAGCAATTCATCAAAATTATAGATTTTTTTTCAGAAGTTGACGATAACTTTCATGGGCTATAGCTACTCTGCATGTTTTTCAGAATGGACATGACTCTACCAACATTTGTCATGAAGTGACTCAAGTATCCCAGATTTTCCCTGGTCATTGTTCAAACCAGTCATCCATTATCAAGATCTCACCACATGAGGCCTTTGCTCAGTGTGTACTTGGTTGTCAATGTCAATGAAAGCATGAACACCAGAGTTATCTGTTAACAGCCAGTTCAAAATATTCATCAAGCTAAGCCCTAGTTCCTACCTTTATTAAAGTGAAAGGCAAAATATATGTGCCTAGACAAGCAGATCTTGTAGATCAGTGGTTCTCAATCTGTGGGCTTGAACCCTTTGGGGTTACATAGCTGATATTCTGCCATCAGATATTTACATTATGATTCATAACTGTAGAAAAATTACAGTTATGGAGAACTAATAAAATAATTTTATGGTTAGGACTCATCACAACATGAGAAACTGTATTAAAGGGTCACAGTATTAGGAAGGTTGAGACCCACTACTCTAGATGAAGACAGTTGACTCTGACAATCCTTGTATTCCTGGTTTGAGAAGCTGTGGTATAATGAACAAATGTTTCAGCTCTAAAACATTGGCAATGGCCTGATCTTAACTTGGATACATCTAACAACATGTCATTACGTAACTTACTAAGCATTTCTAAATTTCTGCTTCAGTATCAAAGTACAATACAGTAATTTATATATAACGGCACAGTAATTCATCAGAATTATAGATTTTTTTTCAGAGGTTGATGATAACTTTCATGGGCTATAGCTACTCTGCACATTCTTTAGAATGGACATGACTCTACCAACATTTGTCATGAAATAACTCAGATATCCCAGATTTTCCCTGGTCATTGTTCCCTGGTTTTTATATATACATATATATATATATATATATATATATATATATATATGTTCTCTCTCTCTCTGTCTCTGTCTCTGTCTCTGTCTCTCTGTCTCTCTCTCTGTCTGTATGTGTAAGCTAGAAAAGGACATTCAATCATTCAGTTCCTTGGGGATGAATTATAAGCAGCTGCATATCACAGTCTCTGTCCCCTTCCCTGTGGGTGGCTCCTAGTCAATCATTGATCTAGGGGATGAAAGTAAGGATGCCCCAGTCATGGGAAAAAAAACATGTGTCTGCTCTGGATGACCCTTACTTCAGTACTTCACAGGGATGTTGGTGAACTTTTCCTAGGTGAATTGTAATTTAGGATTCATTTTCTTTCCTTTCCTCTTTAATTGATACCAGGTTTGCATCACAGTTTGAAAATTTTCCTAGCCTCTTACGATTACTTCCATCTTTATTCATAAGCATCTCCCACTATATAAATCCTTCATCTTAGTCTTCTCTTGTTACCTGCTTCTAGGAGGATCCTCTTTAATGTTCATTCCATAGGCATGGAAAGTAAAAGTTATCTCTTTTGTCTACACCATTAAGGGTGTGTCTTTTTATCTCTCACTTTCTGTCTAATTGAAGAAAATCATTGACAATTATTATGGGAGACACTCGAAGCAGCGTTAAGATTCAATAAAACTCTAAAGTATATATGGAACTTTCCTTTATAAGCTTAATGTGTCTTCAAGAGTTTATTATGACTTTGTTCTTAGTCTATAATTTGAATTATTTTAAAATCAGCCAAGTGTATCAGAAAAAAAAAAAACAACCCTATGCAATCCTTTCAGTTGAATTGTTAAAGTTTCTTCACAAAAAGCTCTTAAATCACTTTTATAAAGCTTTTAAAAATTTATTGTAAGGGGCCCTTTGTTAAATTATGTAATCACTACCTAAAGCAATGTGATATATATGAAGTTACATTTTTAAAAAGATATTTTAAATACAACTTATTCTGATTCTGCTTGAAAAGGGATGAAATGATCATAACAAACAAACTTTCACCCCTGAACATTGCATTGTTGAATTCTCACATTTGAGACAAATGTATTTTATTTCTGCTAAATATGCAGGTCCAGAAATGAAGGCAAAGTTTTAAGCTGCATAATCACAAAGCCTCAGCATCCCAGAGTGAGGTGCATGTGCAGAATAGCTAGAAAGTCAAGCTCCACACACACTGTTTCCTTTACTAGTCACTTGTCTACAAAAGCACTCTGGTGGCTCCAGGCCCCAGCTTCATTTTCTCACAGGTCATGTTTCTTATGTGAGAGAACCACTGACTGAGAAAATTCCAAGTCATGCTCAAGCCTATAACATTAGGTGGGAAATAGCAGGAATAGCAATAAATTCAAGACAAGCCAGAGGAAGGGTGTCTCAAAGTCATGTTTTTTGGCAGTAATGTCATGGCACTGAAGACTGCTCTTTTATTTAAACATAATATATTTTTTGCTCCTTTTTTCCTGCCCTTATATCCACTTTTTAGACACATGAAATGGTGAGGATATTTTCACACACTTATGCAAGATCTTTATGTCAGATGGGAATATTTTCCAAATAATTCTTGATATCACATAGGAAGTGTATGATGATACAGTGATTTTGGATACAATAGCTATCTCCTCATACATTAAATTGCTTCTTACAAGGTATCTCACATCTTATATGCTGACCTTTGCAAGCCTTCTTTTGGTATAAAACACTGAGTGATGGACATAAACATCCAAGGTGGATACACATTTCTCTTCATGTTCACAAGTCTGATATTCCATGGATGACATTTTCTAACATCATCACCCCCAATGATTACCAATTTAAGCTGAGCATGGAGCTTTCATTGGGTGTTTACTGCTATGTTACTTCTGGACAGATATCTGTCCTCCGCAGACTGAAGCTCCAAGGTTATAAGTACTTTATTGGCAGATTAAAATACAAACTAAAATGATTATAATAAAAAATTCAGGGAGAATCCCCAAAACATTAGGCAGCAAGATGCAATAATTAAGGCTGAAATTCATGAAAGGTATAGAGGGTAAAACAATATGTAGACCCAATCAAATGAAATATTGAGTTTGAAAAAAATAAAATTGACAAACCTGTAAAGAACTAGGCAAATGAGAGGAAAATGCAAATTTATAAAATTAAAGATGAAAGAGAGACAATACAAGAGATTTTATGAAATCTACAAGAACTACTTTAAAATGGAACCTAAAAAATATTAGAAAAATCAAGAAAATGCATAAATCCATAAGTGCATATGAACTCTTAAAATCAAGTCAAGAAGGCATAAGATACTTAGAGAGATCCATAATAAGCAACAAGATTAAAGCAATACAAATTATATTAACAAGAAAAAGGATGGGTATGGATGTATTTACTGCCGAATTCTATCAAGCCACTAATTTTAAAAAAACCAAGTGAATACTTGATGATTTCTTCTAACAGATACAGAATACATATTTTTCTCAATGAATCTTTAAAACATGCCACATGATCAGTCCCAAAGTAATTTATAACAAATATGGGAAAAAATCAAAATATATTTTTGTATCTTATCAGATCATACTGAAATAAAGGTAGAACTCAACAGAAACTAAAAAAAGTAATTGGAGACTGAAAAAGAGATACTTAGCTATGGGGTTCTTGAAGAAATAAGGGAGGGAATTTCAAAAATAACTAGAATCAAAAATAAATCTGAAAGCAGAGTTTATCAGAATCCAGATACAGCTAAAGCAGTTCTCAGAGGATATTGTATAGCTATGAGTACTCACATTAAAACAATCAAAGACTTTGGCAGGGGAGATGGATTACTGGTTAACAGCACTTACTGGTCTCGCAGAGATCTGAGGTTTGGTTCATTGCACCCATGTAAGGTGGCTCAACACCACTGCAATTCCAATATTCCCACCCCCGTTTTTTCTGAACTTAAGGTGTGGAAGTTGAATTTTATATTTATCAGTTGTGTTTTTGAACCTACAGTTACTGATTCTCTGCATTTTGACCAACAGTCCAGCTTTGTAATAGTCCTTATCTGTTGTAAAAAGAAGCTCATTTGATGAAGCGTGAGAACTATAGTAATCTGTGAGTATAAGCATAATTATTTAGCATATGATTATAAATTGTGTTAGAGTAGGAAAATGGCAACATTAGGTCATTTGCTAGGGCTTATGACATCTCAAGCCTCAGGTAGTTGATGAGGTTGATGGTATCAGCCGTGGATTCCCTCCTATTGAGCCATAATTTAAATCAGACAGTTTTTGGTTACCTCGAGATATAAGTGCCACAATTGAACCCTTGGATATACCTTACTCTGCTGATCATTATTGTGTTCATAGGCTTTATAGCTGGGTAGGACCACTGATTTTTTTTTTCCTACTAAGTGGCTTGCTTATCACCTTTAGACACTATGAGATCTAGTACTTAGCAGGAGGTTTCCAGATCAGTTCTAATTCGATTCCTCTAAGGTCTGTTTCTGAAGTGTGTGGCACCTTAAGCAATAATATCTCAATTTCAAGTTCTGGAAGATAACTACAGACAATGACAATTTTGTCTTGTTTTGGGAGACTCTTAACTATACGAATTGTATATCAGCTAAGCAATCATCCAGTCAATAAATAGGCTAGTGAATTGAAGAGACAGTTCTCAAAAAAGAGCCAATAAACATTTGTTAAAGCTTTCAATGGCCAGGCAGTGGTGGCTCATGCCTTTAATCCAGCACTTGGGAGGCAGAGGCAGGTGGATTTCTGAGTTCAAGGCCAGTCTGGTCTACAGAGTGAGTTCTAGGACAGCCAGAGCTACACAGAGAAACCCTGTCTAGAAAAACAAAACAAAACAAAAAGCTCTCAGTGTCCCTAGCCATGATGGAAGATGCAAATTAAAACTGCAGCGAGATTCTATCTCCCCCTCTTTAGACTGTCTATCATCAAGAAGACAAATGGGACTGGAGAAATGACTTAGAAATGACTTAGGGGTTGAATATGGACTGCTCTTACAGAAGACTCAAGTTTGGTTCCTAGAACCCAGATGGTGACCGACTGCTACTCCAGTTCTTTTTTTTTTTTTTTATT
>NW_022196904.1:166630003-166672503 GCF_008632895.1 Mastomys coucha | reverse complement strand
AGGTCGTCTCTCATTTCCCTGAATTCAGTTCTTTAACTAATTGATTTGAATGATTTTCCAGAACGCCTTTGTGCTTTCCCTTAAATGCAATTTAGAGTCTGTTTTCAGTCAGAAGAGTCATATTTTCCTACATTTGTCTGAGCCATGTTTGTCAGAGCTATTCTCAGCCTCATCACTTTTACATTCTGTCATTTAATGTTCCTGCCATGTTACATAATGTCTAGAGCTGTACAATCTCTATATGTATCCATGTATGTATATATATGCATATATATCCTATAACATCTGTCGATTTGATGCAAAGGAAAATACTGGAGCAAGTTGGTAAATCATCTTGATTGACTGTTGACATTGTCTCCACATTTAAACCCTTGGAGGCATATAGAGTAAGCTACATTTTTGTTAATTAGGCAACATTTTTAATGCTTCTCCTCTCCCATGGCTTGGGGCCTGAAAAGGAAATATTATTCCCAGTGTTACATTGGCATTTGGAAGATTAGAAGTCACCATTTTTCCTGAAATAAGGACATGGGCAAATGACCATCAGAGATGAGGAATGAGCATTCATGAGTGACCTTTTATCAGTCTGTGGTAGCTTCCTGTGATTCCTTATTGTTTGAATATTATATTAATTATTTTTCTTGTCTGCATGATATAATCCCTGAAGATAAATCAAATTCAGGAGATAAGTGTTTATATTTGGTAAATATAGTTCAAGTTAACACTCCATTATGGAATGGAACTCATATGGAGTGAACTTTAGAGAGCTGGTTACATTCCACCACAGTTGGGAGGAAAGGAGGGAATGAGCCTACTGCTTAAATCACTTTCTACTTTTTTTTTTTTTTTTGAAGTATGGACAAGAGTCCATTGAATAGTCTCATTTGCATTTAGTATGCACATTCTAATTATAACTAATCTAATCATAGAGATGCATAGAATCTTGTCTCCTAGGAGACTCTAGATCCTGTCAAACTGACAATCAGTATTAGCCATCATTTGTCAATGATTTCCTTGATACTAGGTTCCATCCACCCTAATGATATCTTAACTATTCAATCTCTATTGATATTTCCTGGCAAAATTTGATATGCAAATGTTCTGCAGTTTTCCTGTGGTTCTATTCTTTTTTGTAGTTTCATTTTTTGTTTTTTGTTTTTTTCCCGTGGTTCTATTCTTATCAAGGATCTGGATTTATTTTGCATTAGTGACCTATCCTTTATTCTCTCTGACTATCCTCCTTGGATACTTTGCATTTTTAAATGGTGAAAATGCTTTATCTTCATATATAAGAGGATGTGACTTTACACACACACACACACACAAATGTAATAATTTCCTTACATTGATTTAGAGAAATCTAGGGTAAATTAAATATATGACTAATTGAGAGAAAGAAACAAAGATATTTGAAGGCTTGAATACATTTTTTTTTTTTTTTTAATAATCATGGGTTAGACAAAGAAAGAAGGGGGAAAAAGAGGTAATGGGTAAATGCCTCAGTAAGTTCTTACTATAGAAACATAAAGACCTGAGTGATATCCCTAGCACATAAATACAAAGCTGGATAAATTGGCCCTCACCTGTGAACCCAGCACTGTGGAGGGTGACACAACATACTCCTGGAGCTTGCTTACTAGCAAGTCTAGTTGAATTGGTGAGCTTCAAGTTCAGCAAGCAATCTTCTCCCCAAATAATGGAAAAGGCAAGTGAGGAAGACATCAATGTCAACCTGTGTTTAGCCTCTTCATGTGTGCAAACATGTACATGCACACAGCGACACCCATCACCACCCTGCACACAGACAGAAAAATAAAAAAGGGAAAACAAGATTTTGTAACTTGGGGTGGTATCACTTATTTATGTAATTATAGCCATCCAGTTCTTTATTTGTCTATGAGCTGTTTGAAATATTCAGCTATAATCATTTTCAATAATAGCTAGTCAAAGGGAACTGATTTATGGTAGGTGTTTACTTAGACTAGGGAAGAATGTGTAAAAAATCATACTATTGTTACTGTCACTAAAATCTTTCTATCATTTTATCAAAGCTAACAATTATATTTAGAAGCTTGTCATTTGTACATTATAATGTTGACATCTCACTCCAAATCAACATTAGTTTCTTAGAAACAACAAGCCTTGCAACAATATTTTATGTCTATTTATGAACATGTTTTTACATTTTCTTAGAAAGCAGAAAAGCAAAAGGAGGCTTAACAACAAAGCAGTTGATTTAATTTCAAAATCAATGCCTAAGGTATGCTTTAAAATTTGTATTTTAAAGGAAGAGATCTAGAGATTGGAGTTCTGTTACTATGGAAACAGGTTATAGAATGACATTAAAAAACATTAATATGAGCCAGGTGGGGGTGGCACACTCCTTTAATCCCAGCACTTGGGAGGCAGAGGCAGGTGGATTTCTGAGTTCAAGGCCAGCCTGGTCTACAGAGTGAGTTCCAGGACAGCCAGGACTATACAGAGAAACAAACCCTGTCTCTAAAAACCAAAAAAAAAAAAAAAAAAAAAAAAAAAAAAAAAAAACCAAAAAAAAAAAAAATTAATATGCTTGCTCCTTTTGTACTCTGTGTTTGTAAATGGTCAAATGTTATAAATTTAGTAAGAAGAGTAGATACAAAATGGTTATTCTCATATTTATTGTCATCTTGAAACTACATTCAATAAGAAATAGCACAGCTGATTGGATTTACAGCCCAAGTAAATTAACTAATAAACTGGATGTACATTACATTTGTTAAATTATTGAAAAAAAATGAAGACCTCAATTTCCCACACGAACAACCTGGCTTTTATTTAATCTCTTCCCAGGGACCCCCACATATGTGACAAATACTGGAAAACTAGTAGGGATTTTTAAAAATTGGTATTTTTAAATGCATTCAAACATTGACAAAGCAACAAATAATTATTTAGTTGAAGTAGTGAGCTCACAGTGCTGGTTAGTTTCTGACAACTAAACAACACAGGCTACAGTCATCTGTGAAGAGAACCTTTACTGCCATTGGCCTCTGACTAGACCAGCAGTTTCCTTTCCTGACTGATGTCTATTGGAAAAGGAACAGCCCATTGTGGGTGGTGTTACCCAGAGCTGGGTGGTCCTAGAGGATGTAAGAAATCAGGCTGATTTCTTACTCTGGGGAACAAGCCAGTAAGCAACATTCCTCCATGACCTCTGCATCAGTTCCTGCCTTGAATTCCTGCCTGGATTTCCCCTGGATGATGGAGTGTGATCCGAGATTTGTAAACTGAAATAAACCCTTCCCTTCCCACATTGCTTTTGGTCACGTGGTATTTTACTCACAGCAATAGAGACCCTAACTAAGAGCGTAGCAATTAGAAACCCTAAGACACTCACAAAGGCAAATCATATCATAGTTATCTCCTCAAGTGAATTTACTAACTAAAATTTTGATCTAGACAGCTTCCAAAAACCCAGCTATGCAACCAATAGATCACTGCTTCTGTTAGCCAGGGTTCTTCAGATAGTTAGATATACACAGTGAGTAAGACTTGGAAAGAGACTTTTGTACAATTTAAATTAATAAAGCTTGCCTTGCAATAGAGTAGCTCGTGGGGTAGTTTTTGATTGTTCTGACAGCATGTGTATAGTAGAGGATTGCAAATTCGATCTTCAATGGGAGGAGAGGACCTCGGCCCTGTGAAGGTTCTGTGCCCCAGTGTAGGGGAATGCCAGGGCCAATAAGTGGGAGAGGGTGGGGTGGCAGGCCTGGGGAGGGGGGAGGCAACAGGGGTTTGTTTGTTCTTGTTTTTGTTTGTTTGTTTGTTTTTTGGAGGGGAAACTGGGAAAGGAGAAATTTACATGTAAATAAAGAAAATATCAAAAAAACAAAAAAAATGTGTAGCCACACATTTGCCCCGCATAGGGTTTTAGGCCTGATTTGTACTGCCTGATGATTTCAGAAATCCTTAAACTATAAAATTTAGTTTACTGTAGTGATCAGCAGATGATGGTTCCAGATCAAAGTACACTGCCAAACATCTCTGGAGTAACATATCTTCTCATAGTGACTTTTAATACTAGTCAAAGAAAACTAAACATATCCTGAGTAAGGCACGAGTGAACACCAACAGAAATAATAGAAGCTTGCCAATTCACAGACGCTCGATATGAAATGGATGTGTCATTCAGCACCAAGCACATCTCTTTTCCAAAAGTTCCTTAAGGGAAATGGAAGCAATAAAAGTGACTTAGTGGGATTTCAAACAACCAGCAAGGACTGCCATCAGTTAACATTATGTTATCTGAAGTAGAATCACAAGGAGTGTGCTTAACAGAATCACAGAGTATGCTTACCAGCATTAGACACAACCTAAGATAAATCAGCTACATGATGGGTGAGCAAGAATCACAGGAAGATGGGCAGAATGAGACAAAAAGATGCCTTTTGGGGAAGAGGTTAAGAAATATAAGTGGCAAAAGAAAAACATCTAATTTTTTTGAGGTTTAGGCGGACATAACTAGGAAGTGGTTGTATTTATATTTTTGCATTTAAATTTGTATTACATTTATGTAGTGTGTTTATTTATCATGAATAGACCATTATAAAGAATTGCTCACTGTGTAATCTGGACTTATAGATCTATGAAGGTGGTATTACTATTTCTTCCTCAGATTTATAGTGTAACACATTGAGATTATATTCACTTTACAAATTTAAATGAAAGCTAAAACTATGCAAAATACACTAATTTTTATTAACAAACAAATGAGCATAACTTAATAAACTATAATTCTATAGTTAATGTTTCTAACACTGAATTATAATTATTAATGTCAACATACATACACACATACAGAGGAGTGATTTCTTATGATTACTTTGTTGAATTAAAATAAACTGGCATCTAATTCATCCTAATTTTCAGGAAATAACTATGTCTAAATGACCTGAATTTTTTTTTCATTTATCACTTTTAACTTTCCAGAGATGAGGGGTGCAGACAACCAAATTATTTCTAGACTCTTTTCCCCTCAGCCGCATGATCATCTACAGATTTTTGCTAGTTGCTAGTTTTTTTTTAACCTCAGAAGATTAGTCAGTGAATTTTGACAGATGTAAATGTCCATAGTACTTCATCACAGCCAATATATCTCCCTAAGTTTCCTCTTACTCTTATAATATGCTTTTTTCCATCTCTATTTTCCAGCTACCAGGTATCTAATTATTGTCAATATTGGTTACCTTGCTGTTGTAGAACCTTATTACATTAGAGCCATGCATCATGTGCTCTTTTCTGTCATTTCATTCTGCTAATTACCTGAGGTCTATCTACACCATCACTCTTACACATCATTCACTCCCCTATCACTGAGCAACACTGAGGATGGACATGCCACAGTTTGCTTAACCATTTCACCTGTAGACAGACATTTGGACTCTGTCCAATGTTTCAAATCAATAGCTTGTTCACAAACATGTATTTGTGTGGACAACATGCTTCAGTTATTTTGAGTAAATGCCAAGGAATAAAGTGCCTGTTATCATATGGCAGGTTTATACTTGATTCTAAAGCAACTGCCAAGTTTTTTTTTTCCATTTCACTATATTTGATTTTCCTTCCAGTTGTGTATGCAATTTCTAGTAAATCTGCTTCTTTGGGAAGAATATATGTATGCTTAATCTTTAAATTTTATTCATATGGATAAACATGTTGTGGTATTTATTTGAGTTTGAATTCCTATGATAATGATGGTTTTACATGTACAGATAGAACATGTACATAGAAAATACATGTGTATTTTCATTGGTGACATGCCTATTCAATTAACTTGTTTACATTTCTGAGATAATGCTTTTCTATAAAGGTCAAGGTAGTCTCCAGCTCATGATTCTCTCTTCTCAGCACTCTGGTCAGGAAAATCAGGCATGTATAAAAAGCTTTGACTTTATCTTTTCAATTTCTGTTGGATCATTTTCATACAATTTTGGTATTTTGTTTCATATTTATCAAAATTTGATATATTTATATATTCCTGGTGTACAGGCATATATTCCTTAATTTTTTATAATCATGTAATATGCAATAATGGTCTGCAAACATTTTTAGTAGAAATTTTCAAGAAGATAGTTGCTGGAACACTCCTAAAATGGTTGAAAGGGTAATCAACATGTTCAAATACAATAAATAAATTTTATTATAATGACACTACAGAAGGAAGGAATCAAAGAGAAATCTTAAAATTATCCAGAGAGCAAAGACAATTAGCATCAAAAGAATAGGAATCTCTCACACACAAGAGCAGAAGGCAGAGGGCAGAGCTAGGAGCAGCAGGACGTAATTACTACCCAGTGCCTGGTTATCATTCCTCCTTGAATTCCATTTTTCCTATGTAATGTGAGTATGCTATTTTCTCTGCTGGTGCAGGAACGAGATGCTTGTTTTGTTTTATTTTATTTTGTTTGTTTTAAAAAACAGGAGGTCTTCATTTTTGAAATATATTTGTCTCAAGTTTTAGAATTTTATTTATTTATACTCAACCATTTTATTTGTGGTGTCTTGTGACTTTGACATTTTAAAAAATATGTATTTTTAATTTATTCTGTGGTAATTTTACGTATGTATGCAATGCAGAATGATTATATTCAATTCCTATTTTTTCCTTCTAACTCCCCCCTGGAGCTCTCCAATATATCCTCATAATTTCATTTTCTCTCTTAAAAAACTCGATCAATGTCCAAGTAGAACTGTCCTGCATGCCCAAGTAGAACTCTCCTGCATGAGCATCATTATGGAGCCATCCATTGGGTTATGGCCACAACCTCAATGGATGATTATCCTTTTTCAGGCCACCATTCATTATCAATAGCTCCTCTGCTAGGGGACCTCCTTGTCAGCTGATCTTCAATCCATATTGGGATGCTGATTAGCTTGATCTTGTGCAGCTCTTGTGTTGGTAACCATGGCTGCTGTTAGTCCATGAGCCTAACAGCCAAGTCATATCATAAAGACAGCGTTTTCTTCTCTTCCGTATCTTCTAAAAAAAAAAAAATCCCAAAAAGCAAAAAGCAAACAACAAGAACAAAAATCCCTGCCTTTCTCTGATTTCTATGGTCTTCTAATCTTGATATTTGGTCAGTTTTGGGAAATCCTTCGTGATTATTTCTTCACATGCCGCTCCAATCCCGCTCTCTGGGAACCTGGTTAAATGAATGCTAGTCTTCCTCACTCATCCATATGTCTCATAAACTTGATCTCACATATTCAACTTCATGCTTGTCCAAGCTTCGTGCCCTCTTGCTCTCTCATTCAAAATTTAAATTTATTTTCATTAGAAAGAGATTCTTCTTTCATCCTATATCCTGAGCACAGTTTCTCCTTCCCTACTCCTCCTACTTGTCTCAGGTTCATCATTTTCTCATAAGTTCTGTCTAATCTGCTCTTAGTGCCAACACAGAGTTTCCTTGCTGTGTGTGGTAGTGAATAGCTATGCCACCCCTCCCCCTATAGACTCACATGTGTGAATGCTTGACCCATAGGGAATGGCATGATTAGGAGGTGTGGCCTTGTTGGAGTAGGTGTGGCCTTCTTGAAAGTGTGACACTGTAGAGATTGACTTTGAGGTCTCATATATGCTCAGGTTCAGTCCAATGTGAACTCTCGACAATTTCTCCAGCACCATGTCTGCCTGGGTGCTATAATGCTTTCCATCATGATAATAATGGACTAAATATCTAAAACAGTGAGCCAGTCCCAGTTAAATGTTTTCATTTATAACAGTTGCCTTGGTCATGGTGTCTTTTCACAGCAATAAAACCCTAACCAAGACACTGTGTTCAAAACATTTGCACCCCAGTTGCCTCTTTTCCAGTCCTATTAGGTACCATTGTATGGTTTTATATATGCATATTTCCATTTGTCTTCATCACCACAACTGTAAAATATAGCTCTTGTGCAATCTGTTCCTCTATTTGCAATATGGAATGTCTTTATGGATCTGCTTTGGTGTTCTTCTCTTTTCTGATGATGTTTTTTTAGATAAGCAAGTTTTCTGTGCACCCTTAAGCTTTATCTTGCTTCTTGCCTTTGAAAATATTTATTTTTAATTTTACTCCAAAGCATTGCACACAGATTCTCTCCTTCAGAGTGTACAAATCTACTCGACAACTGGGCAATGCTCATTTCTACTTTTATAATTTCCTTGCAGTTTTCTTTGAACTGTGGTGTGCTAGTCAGGGCATTCATTTGACTGTGGATCATCTTTGCATACATGTTTGGTCTACTGTATATGTTTTCTACTATGAGGAGATATTACTCTGATCACCCTACCATGAGAAATCTCACTCTTTTGGCATATTTTCACAAACAAAGTTGTAAAATCATGTATTTAATTTTGTCATGTTCAGTAAATGCCCTAGAAATAATTATTTCAGTGTCTACTTATACTTGGGACTTCATGTTTTTATGACACGCAGTGATAACAAACTATCTTTTCCTGCTGTCTATACATTTGAAGAATTATTTTAAACACATATATTTGTAGTATTTTTAATTTCTTATAGAGATCAGTTTGATCATTTGTATTACTATATTTTTCAAATGAGCCTTCTTTTATCATATTTTATTTTTTAAAACAATATGTGTATGTGTCTATGCCAATACGTGTTTGTGTGTGTGTATGTGTATGCGTGTGTGTGTGTGTATATGTGTATGGGTGTGTGTGTGCATGTATGTGTGTGTATGTGTGTCCATAGAGGCTAGAATAGGGTATTGGATCCTTTGGAGCTGAAGTTCCAGGTGACTGTGACGCACCGTTGTGGTCCAGACTTAGGTCCTATAACTGAACAAGTGTTAGGAACGGCTCAACCATCTATCAAGCCTGATGATCTCTTGTATATTTGTTGCTTTGTTGCTTTTAGGATTTTAGCATATATTCACTATTCATAAGACCAGGTCCCATGAGACAACTTCAACTGTGCTGCGTACTTTCACTATATAAACACTTTATTACCTTTTCCTGCCCACTCCTGCCCTCCTGCTCCTCTTTTCCTCCAGGTTTAGCCTTATGTTCATGGTTGTAACTTGTTTTATACAACTATATAAGCTCTAAGATTTGCACATGAGAGAAAACATGCAGTGTTTGTCTTTCTGCGTCTGATTTATTTTATTTACTATTGAACCTGGAAAAGATCTGAAGTTTTTTTTTTTCCTTTTTGGGGGAATAGAACTTTACTGTTCTGTATGCCATTTTCTTTTCTATTCATCTTTTGACAAACACCAGATGATTTTTGTTTCCTGCTACAGTAAATAGTGCTTAAGAAACATGGACATACAGGAAGCTCTTCAGTGTGCTTAACAACACTTCTTACTCTGATTTTTTTTTTTTGATAGTAATAACTTAGAAATTTTGCCATTTTCAGCTGGACAGCTTTATTTAAATTCATCTATTTTCTTCAGATTAGACTCATATCCAAAATCAAGTACATCAGAAGTCTATTTTTAATCGTAAGGATTTGGGTCTTTGCTCATTCTTTAGGTTTCTATCTAACAGATTTGTCTGGAATGTAAGCTCTGGAAGTGTCAACAAGAAGTCCATGTGGGTTAACATAAGAATTGACACATTTTAGCAGGGTTATTAGTCTATCAAGAACATTTCTTGTTTGAAACACATCAATTTTAGTCACAGCTGTTACCTGAAATAAGAAGCAATTTACAATATGGTTTGTAGTAAGGAAAAAATTCTTTCACTAAGGGAGAAAATATTGTCACATATGAGATTCTTCTGATACTCAGATATCTTTTTTTACTTGAACAACAACTCAGTTGCTTTTAAGTAAAAGAACATATGGATTTATTTCCATACAGGCCAATACACTTTCATGTGAATTTTAATTTTGAATGTGTTTTCTGCTTGCTGTTAATCACAGAGAACCAGTTGAGAATTAGGGACGTTTGTAACTCTAGGAGTCTACACTGTACCTCTGGCTCCACCACTCTTCAGCACTTCCTGGGCTATAATGTTTCCAGTTAGCTAAGAAAGAGAAATGATAGGTTAGGGAGGGAAAGATCAGTAGAATTTGCAAAACTTCACTAGCTGTATCTTATGTATTATAAATTAGAATCTTAGAAATAGAGCTCTCAGGAAGAGAAACTGTGTGTGTGTGTGTGTGTGTGTGTGTGTGTGTGTGTGTGTAACTCATTTCAATTTCTTTTATAACATCATTTAGTTTCCAAGGCTACTTCACATTATTAAATACTCATAATGAATCAGGAAATAGACTTCTATATCCTAATTTCGCTTATAAGTAGTTGACTCTTCTTTTTTCATTAATTCATTGATTTACTTTACATCCTGATCATAGACCACCGTGCCTCCATCTCCAGCCAGTCCAACCCTCATACACCTCTCCTCTGATTGCCTTCTTTTCTTTTTCCCCATGGGTACCAACCTGCCCTGGCACATCAAGTCTAAGCAAGACTAAGTGCATCTTCTCCCACTGAGGGCCAGACAAGGCAGCTCAGCTAGATGAAAGGAATCTAAAGGCAGGCAAAAGAGTCAGAGACAGCTCTGCTCCAATTGTTAGGGGACCCAAATGAACACCAAGCTGCACATCTAACTACATGTGTACGTGTATAGAGGGGGCCTAGGTCCAGACCATGTGTGCTTTGTGGTTGGTAGTTCCATCTCTGAGAGTCACCATGGATCCAGGTTAGTTGACTCTGTAGATCCTTTTGTGGTGTCCTTGACCCATCTGGCTCCCTCAATCTCTCTTCCCATTCCTCCACAAGACTCCTTGAGTTCAGGGTAATGTTTGCATAAATGACTTGCACAAGAAAACAAAGCTGAAAGAGGAAGGGATGAGGCTCAAATCTAATCTCTGTTTCTAAGTTCTTTGAACTGTTGGTATATCAGGAAGGGCTACAATAAGGGAAGGAATTATATAACAGAGATTAAATGACTACAATTTTATCAATATAATGTTAATCATATTGTAAAGAATAATATACTTTATAAAATCACTTCATGTTCTCATCCATATTCTAACATACTTAGTAGTTATAAAACAAGCTAAGTCTCTATAATTCATGACTTTAGAAAATCCCTGCTTTAAAAACACAGATATATTGAAGGCATGACAATGCTTAAGGTTAGTGTCTGTTGGCCACTGAATGCATCTCAAACTTCTAACTTTAGTTAGTCTTTATAGAGCTTGCCTAAGTTTCAGCATCCTTTTCATTAAGGTAAATTACTGTGGGCATGGCAAGAGTCTTGTTTCTCCTTAAAACTCCCATGTTGGTCTGTGCCTCTATTCTCCTTGCTAGGAGCATCCTCTACTGTGCCTCCAATCACTACCCCCTTTCCCTAACCCCCATCATCTGTTCTTAATTTAAAAGCTGTTCAAATGTCATCTAGGCTGGGTAACCATCTACATCCATGTGAATACAACTTCCCAAAACTCAATTCTCTGATGGTATCATGTTCTTACTTCAATTAACCTTCAGATCACTGACTGAAATTATTTCTTTACATGTTTATATTCCCTTCTGCATGATAGTTCTTGAAATTGAGTGTTTTTTAAATCACTATATATCCAGTGCATTAGCTAAAAATACCAGACTTGCACACATGACCCAGTCCTGATTTGTGATTACAGATCTTAAGAGACTGAATGTCTTCTATCTATGCTATTCCCATGTGCCGAACCCTTCATGCCACCCTTGGGGGTAGAGGAAAGAGAGTGGTCCTGTCTAATTATCAACATGTGTGTAGAAAGTCTTCAGAGATGTTGTCTTCATAAAAGTGAATTGTGGAGTCTACTATTGGGGTAAGTACTATTGGGGTAAGTACATCTACTAAGCAGATGGAATAGATTTAGTGTAATCAAGGAAAGGATCCTGTGTCTAGATCCCTTCTACAGACACAGTCAGATTCTGAGTTTGTTGTCTAACAGATGTTGCTAGGGAGAATCAAGTGCCAGTGTTTAAGACTAGAAAAAGTAAAAGACTAGTCTGTGAGGATCCAGTACTGTCTCTGGGGAAAATGTGAATTTTATCTTATAATCTGCTACAATGCATGCTCCTTCCTCATAGACTCTCTCTGTCTTTTGTTCCTTTCTACTAAGTAGCTAATAAAGACTGTATGTATAGACATGAACACTAGATTCTTAGAAAAATTTCTTCAAAGGCTTTAATCTAAATCTTCATGAAACAGTGCTAAATGCTCTGTGCTACTAATATCAGAGTGTGTCTGTTAACCTGGGACTCTATAAGAAACAATAAATTCAGTTGTTACTGTGCCACACAGACCATACATATTTAAGGTGTAATTTAATTCTTTCTCTCACATAATACACACTAAACCCCAGATGTTGTCAGAAGCCTTCTAGGAAAACACTCAGAAGAAATAGGATGTTGACACTGTCTTTGTTGCATTATTGGAAATTGTGCTGCAATCCTAAATTTAGATCCTAAATCCAAGTCCTTGCAGTCGACTTAGCTAGCTCTCATCTGTCTCTAAGTCAGAGAATAATTTTCCAGCTTCTGGGAACAGAGTTACTATCTTTTAAAAATGTAGTCTGTATTTCCTGTAATAGTCAACTTCCTTTCTAGCCAATTTCTTCCAATTAGTCCTCAGCAGATCTCCCAGTTAACACAGACTTCTATCTATCATACTTACTGTGTTCTTGAACTTTAGCCTTTAGAATATTTATGCCAGTATAATTGGTTATAACATGCATGTAGCTATCTGAACAGGAAGTTGTTCCCTTTATTAAGACAGAAGAGGGAGAGATTTGTTTAAAACTAAGACTGTAAATAGACAGGCATGGACCAGAGGCATATTTTGTTTCACCCACACAGTAATTACATATGGTTTTCAAAATCAGCAATTCCTGAGCATATTGTTCATTTGCTAATAATTTACCTTCCTTCCACTCTTTCCAATATATTGTCTATTTTATTTACTAATACTACCTTCCCATCTTCTTAGGCAAACTGTAACCTCTAACGTCTTCATTAACAAATATGCCTGTGATTTGGGATAGACATAATGTCCCCCAAAGTTGTCCAAATTCTAATCCCATAACTTGTTAACAAGTCACTTCATTTGGTATAAAGGTCTCCACAGATGTGATTGTGCAAAGGATTTTAAGGTGGAATCTTATCCTGTATTATCCAGGCAGCTCAACATAATCACTGGGTCCTTAGAAGAAGAAGAAGAATGTGAGAGGGTTTATGTCAGAAAAAAAATGTAACAACAAAGTAGAGGTTGCAGGGATTTGCTGTGAGGGTCGAGGAGAAGCAAGCATGACAGATAGCCTGAAGAAATGAAAGGATCCAGAAGCATATTCTCCCTTAAATTCTTTGGGCTCAATGCATATGGGGCAGCCAGCATGGGAGTATTAGCATTTAAGAGTCACCTCTGAGTACGTTGTCTACTACTATAACATAATAAAGTTTCATCAAGCCAATGATTTTTGTGATTATATATCATTATATATTGCATTGCCTAATAGCATGAGGCAATATAAAACATTATCTGAAACACTTTTTTACAAGGGCAAACTAACCATGTATAAAACAAGAATCTTTTCCATTTGTTCTTGGAGGCCATATAGGTTTAGTCACCAGATACTGATTCATAACAGTAAGATTCAAAATATGGGAATTTGTGTCTCTTTCACCAACAATGTATTACAATGTTTTATCCATTTACTGCATATATAGTATATAACATATACAGATATATAATATATATTATAGGTCACAAACTAAAGCTCAATATAGTAATAGTTTCTATGTGCTTCAGATTGTTCTACATCAAGCATTCTTCTACGTAGTTGCCAGCCAGAAACTCACTGTATTAATTAGGGCTTCTAATGCTGTGAAGATACAACATGACCACAGCAGCTCTTATAAAGAAAAACATTGAATTTCTTACATTTCAGAGGTTCAGTCCATTGTCATCATGGTGAGAAGTGATGCAGGCAAACAAGATGTGGGAGAAGGAGCTTAGAGTTCTACATATGGGTCAGCAGAGGGCAGGAAAAAAGTGACACTTGGCTTGGCTTGAGCTTCTGAAACCTCAAAGCCCACCCCTAGTGATATACTTTCTGCAGCCAGGCCATACCTACTCCAACAAGACCACTAATAATGTCACTCTCTATTGATCTATGGAAACTTTTTCTTTTTTTAAGCAAACCACCACATTCACCAAGCTAAACTGTTTTTTTCCCCTTTGTTTAGGCTTCTGCAATCACCACCTGGCTAGGGTCCTCCATACCTGATCTATCATACCTATGGGTATCATGAGCACTTTGTTATATTTTCCTCTGTTCCTTTTCTCATTTGTATAGCTTGCTATCCCTTCCCTCACTGTCTGCAATAAAGCTGCCCTGTTGCCTGACATGTTTTTCACTCACTGCTGCTTACAGTAAATACACAAATCTTGGTAGTAGTGACTGAGATGTGGGCTCAGGAGCGCACAGGGAGCAGTTGTAAAAACTTCTCTTTGCATTTGCAGAACTATAATCACAATAAACAAAACAGACACATCTTACTTTCCAGGTACTACAATGAAGAATTCTTTGCATTAACTGTGTTTAATTACTTTGAACTGTTACCCGTGAAACAGAACTTGATTTGATGTATGGCAGTGAAGCTATGAGACAACAGAGACATATACGATGTAGGTTTTCCATCCATATTTGCAGATCAGCAACAGCAGACCTGGATTCCAAGAGAGGATACTAACAGATGGCATCCCTGGAGAATCTCCAAGTCAACCAGATGTAAAGGCTGAAAAGGAGACATGAAATGGGAATGTAGGATGAAGCACCTGTTGGTGTGACTCCTCTTGTTATTGGCTGCTATTGAGTTTAATTTGAAACAGTCAGCAGGGAGATAAAAATCGGGTCATTGCCCTCAGCCAGGTATTTAAAGCATGCAGGAAACCACCTGCATGAATTCAGATGAACATTTATCATTTTGTTTCACTATAAGAAATTATATCAAATTATCTTGTATTCTTACAAAGTAAGGATTCAGACAAATGCACCTTTTCTCTATGTTATAATGTGCTACAAACCTTGTCTAAACAAACACTGGAATGTTATAGAAGTATCTGAACCCAATATCTCAAGCAAGTTAGATTTCTATGCTTTATTGTAGCTAGCCCAAAATATTCAAAGAATTGATTGCTTTTATGTAACTAATATAAAAGATATACATTTTCTACTCTTCCAGATAACTTTTATGCTATTTAAGTTTCTCATTTATGACACACAGAATCATTTTTTAAATCTTTATTTCCACTCTCTCTTTCTCTTTCCCCATGTGAGTGCAGTGTGCATGTTTGTCTATGTGTGTGTTTATCAGCTTATGTGTCAAAAGAGCCTTTCCTGATGTCATAAAGTTTCCAATCTTGACATAGATTATCATAAACTATATAGATGTATCAATGGTAAGTATGAGAGCTCTTAGAAGTGAAAGAGTTTAAAAATATTGGATATAATAAAATAGTGTAGGCAACAACTAAAGGAGTAAAGAGGCAACTTACAGATTGGAACAATGTTACCTTCCTGCTTTACTTCAGTCATCAGACTTCTGGCAGCCTCTGCTTGGGGGCTAACACCTGGGAGCTAAGACAGATGCTCTCTGTTGACTGTCTTTGAAGAAAGCCGCCTGAGCATGCCCACCGCCTGAGTATGTCAGCCAGCCGCCTGAAGATCTTCTGAACCTGGGGACTTTGGTACCTGAACTTTCTTTGTAGTGTAATCTAGAGACTTGTTTTCAGTTTCTCCTGTGACTATAAAAACCCTGGTTCATTCTCAGTAAAGTGGAGCCTTGATTGGGACGCAACTTGGCTTCCTGGTTTTTCTTTGCATTTCAAACCCTTTATTTCAGGTCCTTTATTCCCTCCTGGCTGAGGAGAACCGGTTCATGAAACTTCAGGCAGTTTCAGAACAAAATATTTGAAAGCCATATTGTTGTTTTGGTTTGGTTGTGAAGTGTTACCCACAAAGAACTATGAGTTGGAGGCATGGATCTCAGCTAGTGGTCTAGCATTATTTCAAATAGTTGATATGAATTTAACTTATATTCCTACTATGGATTAGTAAAAAAATATGACACATACATACAATAAAGCACTACACAATCTTACAGATGAAGAGATGTTATTTCTAACATGAATTTAAATATAGAATACACTGTTATAAAAGCACTATGCCAGAAGCATTGTTGGACATGTTTGTGTATTTCCACAATAACATAATTGATTTAATAACAATTAACTGATAATCTATGTCAGCTTTGTTGGCTTCAGATGGCTAACTAGTCCTGATTTCCTCTAATAGTATGCCAAAATTAATTTTTTTAAAATTCTGATCTTGACTACAGATATCAATTCTCAGAACATACATTATATATTGCAAAATAAATGTATCTGCATATAGGTCATAGAATGCCTGTAAAAATGTTCAAGAAGTAACAGAAGAGTTCAAAGAATTACAAAAAGAAATAGGGCCAGGTAGGATACTGAAAGAGACACAAAGCGAATGTCTGTGGAAGGAGGCATTGGTGTAGAGCTCAGCTTCAGGAGCAGAGTTGTGGTGAGACTCTGGGTCAAACTGAACTGCCATGGAACTGTGGGACTAGCAGTAACAGAGAAGTGCAGGGCCAGAGTTGATAACCAGGAAAAATGGGTGGATGGAATTCAAATAGACCACCCTGGTCCTAGGGATTAACCTATGCTGGAACCCTTGGGACCTTTGGGAATTCTCTGCCCATCAGACCCTTAATGTACAGTGAATAGTCACGTCCAGATCAGTGGTGGCTGTTGCCACAGCACTGTTGGGTGTCCTCCCCTTCCTGGGTCCGGTTGAGGATGCAGCATCTTTTCTCCCCTGGGATACTTAATACATTCTCTGGCCTGTTTTCCTGATAAAATTTTAGTACAACCACTCATAGGTGTGCATTTTACTTTGATGGATTCATAGAGTAGTGGATTCTCAACTTTAGATAACAAATTATTTGTAAGTCTGGGTGGTATCAGAGAGATGTGTTGGTTACATGCAAGAGAGATGCAGCCATCTACTTCTGTATTTTCACTGAGAATGAGTCTTATGATGCTTGTACAATGGAGCTCTGAGAACAAGGCCTTGTCTGAAGAGGCAGTTTAATACAGTACACAGGCTGATCTCAACATATATTAATGGGAGGTCTGTCATCTGCACCCGGGTACTGTAGCTGTTCCATAGCTTGCTGTGTGGCTGACAGGTCTCTTGTTTAGGTTAAAAGCTCATCGGACCCTCCTTTCCAGATCCTCCTCCAGTCTGGTGTTTATGGATTATCTCGTGTTTATGTTAGATGGGCGGGTTTCGATTTCCCCTGGGTCTTGTTCCTGAGTGTGACTATTTAAACTCAGTGACCCAGTAGTAAACACACATCTCTCGAAACAGCTACATGGCACCTGTGTTTTTCTTTCCCTCTTACCGGCTTGTGTTCGCAGGTACTCAATAATCTCCAGCCCAAGAAGCACCCAACGGAGCGGGGGTCCGATTGCCGGACCCCAACAATAGAGGATTTTAAGGACATAAATAACTCCCTTAAAGAAATACAGGAGAACACAGGTAAACAGGTAGAAGCCCTTAAAGAGGAAACTCAAAATCTCTTAAAGAATTATAGGAAAACACACCAAACAGGTGAAGGAATTGAACAAAACCATCCAGAATTTAGAATGGAAATAGAATCAATAAAGAAATAACAAAGGGAGACAACTCTGGAGATTAAAGAAAAAAAAACTAGGAAAGAGATCAGGAGTCATAGATACAAACATCACCAACAGAATACAAGAAATAGAAGAGAGAATCTCAGGCGCAGAAGATACCATAGAAGACATTGACACAACAACCAATATATGTAGAAGTTGAACAGTACTCTACTCAATGATAACTTGGTCAAGGAAGAAATAAAGGTAGAAATTAAAGACTTTTTAGAGTTTAATGAAAATGAAGCCACAACATACCCAAACTTATGGAACACAATGAAAGTAGTCCTAAGAGGAAAATTCATAGCTCTGAGTGCCTCCAAAAAGAAACTGGAGAAAGCATATACTAGTAGCTTAACAGCACATCTAAATGCTCTACAAAAAAAGAAGCAAATATACCTAAGAGGAGTAGACTGTATAAAATAGTCAAACTCAGGGATAAAATCAACCAAATGGAAACAAAAAGAACGATACAAAGAATCAACCAAACCAGGAGCTGGTTCTTTGAGAAAATCAACAGGATAGATAAATCTTTAGCCAGACTAACCAGAGGATACAGAGACAGTATCCTGATTAACATAATCAGAAATGAAAAGGGAGACATAACCACAGAAACCGAGGAAATCCAAAAAATCATCAGATTCTACCACAAGAGCTTATAATCAACAAAACTGTAAAATCTAGATGAAATGGACAATTTTCTAGACAGATACCAGGTACCAAAGTTAATTCAGGATCAGATAAATGATCTAAACAGTTCCATATTCCCTAAAGAAATAGAAACAGTCATTAATAGTCTCCCAACCAACAAAAGCCCAGGACCAGACAGGTTTAGTCCAGAGTTCTATCAGAACTTCAAAGAAGACCTAAAATCAATACTCCTCAAAGTATTCCACAAATTCACAAAGTATTCTACCTAATTCATTCTATGAAGCCACAATTACTCTGATACCTAAACCACACAAAGATCCAACAAAGAAAGAGAACTTCAGACAAATTTCCCTTATGAATATTGAAGCAACAATACTCAATAAAATTCTCACAAATTGAATCCAAGAACACATCAAATTGATCCATCATGATCAAGTAGACTTCATCCCAGGGATGCAGGGATGGTTCAACATATGGAATTCCATCAAAGTAATCCACTATATAAACAAACTCAAGGAAAAAAACCCATATGACCATTTCATTAAATCCTGAGAAAGCATTTGACAAAATCCAACACCCCTTCATGATAAAAGTCTTGGAAAGATCAGAAACTCAAGGCCCATATGTAGATATAGAAAAAACAATATACAGCAAACCAGTAGTCAATATAAAACTAAATGGAGAGATATTTGAAGCAATCCCATTAAAATCAGGGAGTAGACAAGGCTACCCCCTCTCTCCCTACCTATTCAATATAGTGAATTGAATAGGTAGGGCAGAGCAACTAGGCAACAACAGGAGATTAAAGGGATACAAATTGAAAGGAAAAAGTCAAAATATCATTATTTGCAGAGGATATATATGATAGTATGTTTACATGACCCCAAAAATTCCAGCAGAGAACTCCTAAACCTGAAAAACAACTTCAGCAAAGTGGCTGAATATAAAATTAACTCAAACAAATAGGAAGCCTTCCTCTACACAAAGGATAAACAAGCTGAGAAAAAAATAGGAAAATGACACCATTCACAATAGTCACAAATAATATAAAATATCTTAGTGTGACTCTAAATAAGCAAGTCAAAGATCTGAATAAGAAGTTCAAGTCTCTGAAGAAAGAAATTGAAGAAGATCTCAGAAGATGGAAAGATCTCCCATGCTCATGGATTGGCAGGATTAATAGAGTAAAAATGGCCATCTTGCCAAAAGCAATCTACAGATTCAATGCAATCCCCATCAAAATTCCAACCCAATTTTTCATAGAGTTAGAAAGAGCAATTTGCAAATTAATCCAGGATAACAAAAACCTAGGATAGTGAAAACTATTCTCAACAATAAAAGAACTTCTGGTGGAATCACCATCCCTGACCTCAAGCTGTAATACAAAGCAACTGTCATAAAACAAAACAAAACAAAACAAAACAAAACAAAACTGCATGGTATTGGTACAGTGACAGGCACATAGATTAATGGAATAGAATTGAAGACTCAGAAATGAACCCACACATCTACGGTCACTTGATCTTTGACAAAGGAGCCAAAAACATGCAGTGGAAAAAAGATATTTTTTCAACAAATGATGCTAGTCCAATTGGCGATTAGCATGTAGAAGAATCCAAATTGATCCATTCTTATCTCCTTGTACAAAGCTCAAGTCCAAGTGGATCAAGGACCTCCACATAAAACCAGATTCACTGAAACTAATAGTAAAGAAAGTGGGGAAGAGCCTTGAGCACATGTGCACAGGGGAAAATTTCCTGAAAAGAACCAATAGCTTATGCTCTAAGATCAAGAATTGACAAATGGGACCTCATAAAATTGCAAAGTTTCTGTAAGGCAAAGGGCACTGTCAATAGGACAAAATGGCAACCAACAAATTGGGAAAAGATCTTTGCCAATCCCAAATCAATAGAAGGATAATATACAATATATACAAAGAACTCAAGAAGATAAACTCCAGAGGACCAAATAATCCTATTAAAAATGGGGTACAGAACTAAACAAATAATTCTTAACTGAGGAATACTGAATGGCTGAGAAGCACCTAAAGAAATGTTCAGCATCCTTAGTCATCAGGGAAATGCAAATCAAAACTACCCTGAGATCCTACCTCACTTCAGTCAGAATGGCTAAGATCAAAAACTCACCTGACAGCAGTTGCTGGCAAAGATGTGGAGCAAGAGGAACACTTCTCCATTGCTGGTGGGCTTGCAAGCTGGTAAACCACTCTAGAAATATAATTGGACTTAGTACTACCTGAGGACCCAGCTATACCTCTGCTGGGTATATACCCAGAAGATGTTCCAACATATAATAAGGACACATGTTCCACTATATTCATAGCAGCCTCATTTATAATAGCCAGAAGCTGAAAAGAACCCAGATGTCCCTCAACAGAGGAATGGATACAGAAAATGTGGTACATTTACACAATGGAGTACTACTCAGCTATTAAAAACAACGAATTCATGAAATTCTTAGGCAAATGAATCAATTACAAAATATCATCCTGAGTGAGGCAACCCAATCTCAGAAGAACACACATGATATGTACTCACTTATAAGTGGATATTAACTCAGAAATTCGAAATACTCAAGATACAACTCACAGACCTGATAAAGCTCAGGAAGAAGAAGGAAGACCAAAGTGTAGATACCTTGGTTCTTCTTAGAAGGGGGAACAAAATACCTATGGGAAGAGTTACAATGACAAAGTGTGGAGCAGAGGCTAAAGGAAAGGCCATCCAGAGACTGCCCCACTTGGGGATCCATCCAATATACAATCACCAAACCCAGACACTATTGTGGATGCCAGCAAGTGCTTGCTGACAGGAGCATGAATAGATACTTAGCTCTCCTGAGCCTCAGATTCCTCGTTGGTTAATCAAGGTAGTATTAATAAATTATCTTAATCTTTTAAAGCAAACTATTTTATCTCCGTTGAATGAAGATTTACATGAAACTCCTACAATAAAGAAACACAAGAAAATATTTATTTATTTATTTATTTATTTATTTATTTATTTTATTAGATATTTCCTTTATTTACATGTCAGACGATATCTCCTTTCCCAGTTTCCCCTCCAAAAACCCCAAAACACCAAAAACCAAAAACCAAAACAAGAACAAACTCCTGTTCCCTCCCCACTCCCCCTGCTTGTCACCCCACCCTCTACTGCTTACTGGTCCTGGCATTCCACTACACTGGGGCATAGACTGAAGGAAGGACAATCCAGTCTGATACAGCTGTCTCTTGAGAGGCTCAGACAGTACCCGACTAATACAGAAGTAGAGGCTCACAGCCATCCATTGAACTGAGTACAGGGTCTCCAATGAAGGGGCTAGAGAAAGGACCCAAGGAGCTGAAGTGTTTGCAGCCCCTTAGGACGACCAACAATATGACTTAACTAGTACCTCAGAGCTCCCAGGGACTAAAACACCAACCAAAGAGTACACATGGTGGGTCTAATTGCTCCAGCAGCATATGTATAGTAGAGGATGGCCAAGTTGGTCATCAATGGGAGGAGAGGCCCATGGCCCTGTGAAAATGATTTTTAAAAATTGCTTCCTTAGTTGACATTGCAGAAAGCTGGACTTTGCTCTCTCTACTTGAGTCCCCAGGCATCTCTTTAGACAAGTCCAAGGGATTCACTATAAGAAGCTTGAGTCTACATGCTTCCAATGTCTCTATAATAATATGAGCAGAGTATAGATATGGTGATTCAAATACTAGAAATTGAAAAGATAAGAATAGTTACAACTTAAATAATAAGAACTAAATAAGACAAAGGGTATAGGGCCCATTTTCTTTATTTCATTTGTACTTCTGATGTTTACTTTCAGAAGCCTTGGTATGCTTGATAGCTATTCTCAGAATCTGTACTTCAGTGTCTCTCAGAACTGAACTGGTATATGTCATGGCCAAATCTCCAGTGTAAAGACTGCAAAAGGAGACTCCACAACTGAATCTGCACATGACCAACTATGGGCCAGTTCTGACTGTCATAAGAGAATCTAGGTTTGCTTAATGTCATTTTCTTCACTTGATTGATATTTTCTTCTTAATATGTATAAAATCCAGACAATTGGTCTACCTAATAACTGACCAAAAATAACTCAGTGATACTAACATGAATTTATTTGGGTCACTTGTCAGAGAAACCCCATCGAAACTAAAAGTTACTTGGGAAACAATCATAGCCAGACTATCTGTCCTGTATCCATCCTTCCAGTTTAGCCCCAACATGTATCTAAAGGAAATGTCACAAAACTACCTTTGAGGAATCTAACAGAAAAGCAGGATTTAAACCCTTAGTTTCCAAGGCAACTTTGGTTTCTGGAATAATGAATAGTAGTTTTAGAAATCTGTTGAAGTAAAAATAATCCTTTTTTTTTCAAATACTTCTCACACATATTTTCATTTTATTACTCACATTTGAGTCTGAGGGATGAACAATAAGAGGTCAGGATTTAATTCAAGGAATAATTCTAACATGGCTGGGCATAGGGATGTGAGTGAATGAGGGTAAGCATTTCCTAAGATTTTAAAAATGTTTAGGTAAGTGTTTAGTTAGGTAAGTACTTGAGAGAAGTTAAACCTAGACATGAGATAAAAAGCTAGATCAAAAAAGTCACTTATAAGCTATACAAAGGAGTTCACGCTATAACCTACAGCAAAGTGGGGACCATTAAACCATTCTGAAAATGGCAGTGATCAGAACTGAGGGGTAAATACCCAAACAATAATCATTATCTGATGTGGAAGGAGGGATGACAGAAGAGAAGCAATGATATAGCAGTGTTACATGAGTCATTTAGCAGAGACGTGATGATGTGGCAAGGGAACTGGAAATGGAGAAGGAAGAGCTATTCTAAACAGGTTGGGTGATAGAGTTTAAATAATTCAGTGGGAAGGCATGAGAAAAGGATTCTAGGATAAGTTCTTCTTTGAACAACTGGGTGCCAAATCAACGACACCAAAAATCTAGATGGAGGAGGGCTTTCGTTGAGGGTGGAGAATTCTGGTTTAGGTAGGCTATTTTCCCCATTTATTTATTTATTTATTTATTTATTTATTTATTTATTATATATTTATATATTCAATACACACCCCATTGCTGTCCTCCCCACTCCTCCTGGTATCTTCCTCTCATATTCCCTTCTCCCTTTGTATCTCCCAACTCTACCAATATCAAGTCTGTAAATGGCTAGGCATATTATCTCCCATTGAGGTTAGATAGGGGAATGGGATCCACAAACAGGCAACAGCTTTAGGGACAGCCCCTGATCCAGTGTTGGATTCATATGAACACAGAGATGCTCATCTGCTCCATATGTGCCTGGGGGTGATGGTAAATCCAGTCTTTTTTATACTCTTTGGTTAGTGATTCCATCTCTGAGTGCCAAAAGGGTCCAGGTTAGTTAATTATTCATCTTCTTATGGAATTCCTATCTCTCTGGGGCCCTTGATTCTTCCACCAACTCTTCCCTGACTCTACAAGCTCCATCCAGTGTTTGCTGTTGGCCTCAGTATCTGTTTCTGTCAGCTGCTGGGTGAAGCCTCTCAGAGGACAGTTATGCTAAGCTCCTGTCTACAAACATAACAGAGTATCATTAATAGTGTCAGAGATTGGTGCTAACCATTGGAGTGGGTCTCAATGAGGGAGACCAACCCGCAGTCTCTCTCTCCGTGGGTGTTCATGAACTGGGATAATTAAGTTCCTGTGGAAACAAGCAGGTGCGGGAAGAGACAAAGAAAGGACACCAAGTAAGCTTTATCAAGGTGCGTCTTTACTAGAGAGAAATGGGTTTATATAGCTGGGCAGAACTGAAACTAAAACACCTCTTGGCTTTTAGCATAGGCGTGAGAACAGGGAAATAGCATTCCAGTCTGTTTACAAAACACCCTTCAAACGTAGTTTTAGGCAGGAAGGCTGCGTTTCAATAGTTTCAGTTCCTTTGATGTCCCAGCTACAAAGTCCACGTTTGATCTCCAGGGCCGCTGCTGGTGATTCACGCCGAAGGCATGTAGTCTAAGTTCTGGGCCTGTCACGGCTTTCTTTCACTTTCGGACTCCACAATGGGGCAGAGCGGCAGGATACCACATCTCAAGTTGTTGGTTGGCCATTCCCTCAGTCTCTGCTCCATCTTTGTCCCTGTATTTCTTATAGACATGACAAGTTTTGGGTATAAACTTTTGTGAGTGGGTTTGTGTCCTTATCCCTGCACTGGGGTTCTTGCCTGGCTGTAGGAGATGTCCACTTCAGGGTCCATATCCCCACTGCTATGAGTCTCAGTTAAAGTAACTTTTATAGACTCATGGGACCTTCCCCCATCCCAGGTCTCTGGCAGGTCCTAAAAATGGCCCCACCTCACCCCTGGCAGCTGCCCATTTCCATTCATTCTCCTGATCCTCTGGCCTTCTTTTCTGTCTCTCCCAACACTTAATCCTGACATCCCCTTTCCCTTCTTCATCTCCTCTCCCACCCAGTTCTCTCCCTCCATCTGTCTCCTATTACTCTGCTTTCTAAGTGAGAGTCAAACATCTTTGCTTGGGCCTTCCTTCTTTAGCTTCTTGGGGTCTGTGGAGTATCCTGTACTTTTTGGCTACTATCCACTTATAAGTGAGTACATACATGCATGTCCTTTTGGGTCTGGGTCATCTCACTCAACATGATATTTGCTAGTTCTATTTATTTGCCCGCAAAATTCATAATGCCATTTTAATAAAATTGTTGAGTAGTATTCTATTGTGTAAATGATCACATTTTCTGTAACCATTCTTTGGTTGAGGGGCTTCTGGGTTGTTTTCAGTTTCTTGAAATTATCAATAAAGCTGCTATGAACATAGTAGAGCATGTGTCCTTTTGGTATGGTGGAACTTCCTTTGGGTGTATGTCCAGGCACAGTATAGCTAGGGCTTCAGGAAGAATTATTCCCAATTTTGTGAGAAACCACCACATTGATTTCCAGAGTGGTTGTACAAGTTTTTACTCCCATCAGTAATGGAGGGGTGCTCCCTGTGCTCCACAGCATCACCAACATGTGCTGTTACAATGGATAAGTTTTTTTTTTTTTATCTTATTCATTCTAAAGGGTATAAGATGGAATGTCAGAGTCCTTTGGATCTGCATTTTCCTTATGACTAAAGATGCTAAGCATTTCTGTGAGTGCTTCCTGATCATTTGAGATTCCTTTGTTAAGAATTCTCTGTTTAGTTCTGTTCCATTTTTTAAAATTGGTTTGTTTGGTTTGTTGGTGTCTAACTTCTTGCATTCTTTATATATTTTAGAGATTAGCCCTATGCTGAATGTAAAGTTGGTGAAGATCTTTTTCCAATCTGTAGGCTCCCATTTTGTCCTATTGACAGTGTCCTTTGCCTTTCAGAAAGTTTTCAATTTTATGAGATCAAAATTCATTAATTGCTGATGATAGTCCTTGTGTCATTGGTGTTTTAGACAGGCAAAATTTTAGGTAGTTACAAGATATTAAAAAGAAAAAAGGCAAAACACCCAGCTCACTAAGGCACTAAGATGCTGGCTGGTGATCATCATCAAGCCATCAAACATGAGAGAGTTTGAATTCACCAAGACAATGTAGTTGAAGTGGTGAAGCATGGATAAAGTGATCTTCTTTCTTAAAGATCTTGAAATTAGTTTAGAAAATTTAAATGATTGTTTTATGCATTTGGGGTATAGGAAAAGGTACTTTTCAAGAGTAATGATGAGATAGACTGTTGTTTTGCAATGAGTTAAGATGTTTTTAAAAAGCAACTTTATGAATAACTTAGTTGATGAGCCTTTTGGGGCATCTTATGTAATTGCATTTTTTGTAATTTCCTTTTTATTTTTCCTTTTATTGAAAATAGATTCTTTTCCTGTATAATGTATCCTGATTATAGTTTTCCCTCACTATAATCCTCCCACTTCCTTCCCATGTCCCCTTGCCTCTAGATCCACTCCCTTTTTGTTCTTATTATAAAAGAAAAGGCTTCTAAGAGATAACAACCAAACACGACAAAATAAAATATAGCAAGATGAAGCCAAAACTATCATACAGAAGTTGAATGCAGCAACCCAACAGAAGCAAAAGAGTCCCAAGAGAAGGCAAAAGAGTCAGAGACTCATTCCTTCTCACAGTCAGGGTGGCTGATAAAAATACTAAGGTAAGCGGGGCAGTGGTGGTGCACGCCTTTAGTCCCAGCACTTGGGAGGCAGAGGCAGGTGGATTTCTGAGTTCGAGGCTAGCCTGGTCTACAGAGTAAGTTCTAGGACAGCCAGGGCTATAGAGAGAAACCCGGTCTCGAAAAACCAAAAAAAAAAAAAAAAACCAACCAACCAACCAAAAAAACCTAAGGTAATAGTTATAATATATACACAAAGAACTTGGTATAGACCTTATATAGGTCCTATGTTGCCACTTCAGTCTCTTGTGAGTTTATATGTGTGTGCCTTGCTTAGTTGATTCACAGAGCATTGTTCACCTTGTGTTCTTCATTCCCTCTGACTCTTAAATTCTTTCCTTCCTCTCTACCTTAGAAGTTTCTGAGCTCTGAGTGGAGGGATTTGATGGAACTATATCCCATTTAGACTCTCTCTGCATAATCTTTGGCTGGCCTCTGTATCAGTTCCCATTCATTGCCAGAGGAAGCTTCTCTAATGGTGACTAGCTAAGACCCTGCTCTCTGAGTGCAGTAGAAGATCATCAGGAATCATTTTATTAATCCATTTGTTAGACTAGCAATGTTTGGTTTTACCCTAAATGTCTAGGCTATTTGGTTCTCTGGTTCTTGCTTACCTAAACAATGTTGGGCATGGAAAACCTAGTGCAGTGAAACCTTTCTGGAATCTATGAAGATGCTCCTAATGAGAACTAGTATTGGTGACACGGTGTCCCAACTGGTCATCACTTGTAACCACACAAGGCTTCCAGTGATGGTACTGGGTTCCACCCATTTCAATTGCTGGTCAAGGGAGTATCATGGAAATCCCCAAACAACCCAGGCTGTTTCTAAGACACCGAGTTACTCTTAGAAGACTGACAATGAGAGCCTTATTGCTGAGAGCAGCTTCCATACAACTCACTGAACACGGAGAAGTCACTTTTCATAACAAGCCAAATCTCAATATTGGAAAGGAAGTGTCTGAGCATTAGTCAGTGATTTCTGAAAGGAGACCAAGTGGAACTGGGCATTGTACCTGTTAGAAGCTCGGTCAGGGTTATATTAGTGTTTTTATTTAGAAGAACAAATCGTTTAACAGCTGTAAGTAATTCTACACAAGTGAGGTCTCTGAAATGCTACTGTGAAAACTAGAATTTGGTTAATTCAACAAGGGAACAATATAATTGGGAATTTTCACTTCAATGAATCTACCCAATTCATTTCCTTAGATCAGAAAAAAATCATTATAAATCATTCTGAGAGTCAAATTATTTACTCTTTTGATTATTACACCTTGTATTTTCAACAAAAAGCTATTGGGAGGGGATGTGGTTAGATTTCAAAATGTATTATTTTGAGTGAAGAGCTAGGTCATATGCCTACGAATTCACATAAGTCAGCAAACAACCTTGTGGCTTTTTCTGTTCACCAGGATTCTAGATAGTTTTGGTAAAGTAACTGTGTAAGTCCAGTGCTAGCCTTTGAATATGAACATTCATCCTTGGATCCCTCTGGATCCCTCTATAGCTTCGCTACCATTCTTCCCAGTGATCTGGGTTGATAACTTTTTTTTTTTTAAAAAGACAACTTCTTTGCTTGTTATATATGTATTTTGTATCAAAACTTGGTACATGTTCTATGTATAGTAAAAATTTAAGTAAGGATCTGAGAAGAACTGAGGAAGGCTGATCAAAATATATTTTTCCAGTAGCAAAAGGAATAATAAATAAATAAAATAATTAATAAAAATAAAATAAAATCACATAAAAATAAAAAGAAAATAAAATCACACAGTATCCTCTGGGAATAATTACTGTGGAAAGAGGAATAATTTGCCTTTAACTATTGTTTATTTTTCTTGCAAAACAGTTTAATGCAATGAACCCTTTCTTTTCAGACTATGGTTCTCTTGTTAATGTTAGTGTGTTTCAAGACAGCTTGGATACTTAAGAAATGAGAGGACCTGGAAGAGCAACTGAGCATTGAGTAGATGTTAAGCCTGCACAGAGGACTGAGAAAGGGCTTCTCAAGGTGACAGGAAACCCAAGCAGATATGTCAATCTTCACAACTCTACGGTGAAGAGAGACAGAAGCAGAGAAACACTCTCTCACCTGGAACATCCTCCTGCTTCCCTCCACATCACCAATTCTCCAATCCTTTTGTCTCAGCTGAGCACCTTACCTGTCAGTAGGCTTCTTAAATGCTAAGCCCAATGCTCACTGCTTCAACTAGTCTAGCTAGATCTAACTAGACAGCTCGCCCCAGGCACTGCTTGTCTTTGCTTGCTGTGTGCTGGGATTCCAGGAGCACTGCACCCATCTAGTTTTCACATGGCTCTTGGGGATGAGCACTCTGCTCCTCACACTTGTGCAGCAAGGTGGGTGAAATACCTTGCTGTTAGTCACACCCCAACCCAGGCCCACAGTCAAATGGCTGTCTAGAGAGAGAGAGAAAGAAGCAGAGAGAGAGAGAGAGAGAGAGAGAGAGAGAGAGAGAGAGAGAGAGAGGGAGAGAGGGGGAGAGAGAGAGGGAGAGAGAGGGAGAGAGACAGAGAGAGAATCTGTTGCATTCAAGGATGAACTCCCACATACGGTTTCTAATGGTAAGTGTTCATCCCTGAACACATGTGCACACGTGCCAAGCTAATAGACTCTTAGGTTAAACATATATATGTGCATATATGAATATGCAAATAACAATAATTTTACATGAGTGATCATGAATATGGGAGGGATGAAGAATGAGGAGGGAGGAAGAGAGAAAATATAGATGCAGTGCTCATGTACGAAATTCTAAAACAAAACAAAACAAAAAACACCTATAAATCAGTCAAACAAGCAAGAGTCATTGGCAGGCATTCTTTCTGATTAGGATGATCCCTATCTCGCACTTTCCCTTCCCTTCCTTCTCCCCCTCCCCTTCCCTTCCCTTTTCTTCTTTACTCTACCTCTCTCTTCCTTTTTCCCCACTCAAGCACTTTGACTATTTCTGTACCTGTTTCAAAGAAAGCCCTGACTTTCCTCTTGCTCTTCTTGCTTTTGCTGCCTAAGTATAGGCTCAGAGTGGCGTATTGGAAGGAGCCCTAGGGTAAGAATCAAGAACTCAAGCTTTTGGTTCCGCTCCACCGATCTGCAGCTGTAGGTGAGTCAGGGCTCTGAGCCCGCTGGTTTCTTCATCTGTGGAAATCCATAAACATGTCTTCATGTTCTATTAAAAGGTCTTTCTATTTTTTTCATTCATGTCTCAGCATCTGTTGAGTCTTTGCTACTATATCCTGCCTACGAAGAGCATTTTAAAATCGCCTCAGCTAATATATTCTAGAAGTAGATATTGCAGTTTGACATTTTAAGCTTATAAAGCTGGAAATCATCTTCGAATTAGTACTCTTTTGCCAAGTACACACATTTTGCTCAACATTCATTATTTTCTGAATTGTCTCAATGACTCAGTGCTCATTAATTTACACTTTAATTCTATCAACTTTAGGAAAAAGGATTCCAAAAATTTAACTACAATAAATGTTACTAAATGCATATCAAAATACAATTATCACTTATGTATTTTATTCCTCCCTTTATCTCCATGTATTATAACAGTCACTAATGTAACTGGTGCGATTTGTGGTTGATGATGGCTCATTTGGTTGCCCAAATTTGCATACTCATTACCATTAATGAGTTCCCTTTCCCAAATAACACCTTGGGTTAAGTGGGACAACATCTTTAAAGTATTCACTCTGTCCTGCTACTTTTTTTATTGTTGTGACCAAGCAATTTACAAAAAGAAACTTAAGGGATGGAGGGAATGTTCTGTCTCACAGTTTGAGGGGACAAAGCCCTTCATGATGGGATAAGTGTCAGATGGTTGATCACACCATATCCACAGTCAGGGACCAGAGACAGAGATGAATGCTGATATTCAGTTTGATAGGTTTTTTTTCTATTTTATTCAGTCCCAGATCCTTGACTGTGCAATGGTGCTGACTATATTTAGTGTGAATCTTCCCACATCAACTAACCCAGTTTAGAGATTTTCTTACAGACATGCCCAGAGATTTATTTCTATGGTGACTCTAGATCCCATAAGATTGACAATCATGATTAAGTATTACACATGGCATTTAAATAAAATGTATATCTAAATAAAATGTTAATATGGTGTTCTAAATTCCATGGACACTTTTCAGTTGAGGTGTGCACCTAAAATAGGAAATATGAAAGAAAACCTGCTGTATCAACATGGTTATTTCAGTAAGTTTTTCTTCTCAACATCAACTCTTTTCTCTCTGATAAGGAAGTTGTATTGGTGGTTGTTGGTCAGAGACCCGTGTGCACAATCCACCTGCTAAGGGTGAGCTTTAATGGTTTGTAGTGATAAAATCTGTTTCAGACTTCACAGCCTGAGAAGAGATGCTCCCCATGAATGATCTAGCCAATCGATACAAGATTTAAACATCTCAGGCTTCGGATGAGGGTTTGCTGTTTATCTTCTTTTACACTTCAGGGAGGGTACAGTCAGTGACGAGGCTGGAAATAGCTCCTAAATCCAATACTTCTTACTGCCACATTATCTGTGTGAGACAATGATCTAAATACAAAAATAAGGCTTTGTGTAGCAAGGAGCTTGATGGCAGAGGCCAGCAAACAACCACCTGCAGACCAGATATGCCCTGCATGTGCTTTGTAAGCCGTTGGAGGCATAGTTATTCTGATGGCTACGCCTATTTCTGTGGCTATTGTTTCGCAATGTTCAGTGGTAAAAAAACAAAACAAAACAAAGAATCCTCCCAAAATGAAAAATAGAACAAAACAAAGCAAAACAAACAAACCCACAACAACAACAACAAAATTTCACTGTATACCCCACAAAGCTTTAAATATTACTCTCTATCTACTCAGAAAAAAATCTTCAAACTCAGTTTAACAGATTGACATACCTTTCTTTGCACTCGCTATGTATTTTATTTTTAACTTCAGAACAGCTGGGCGGTGGTGGTGCACACCTTTAATCCCAGCACTTGGCAGGTAGAGGCAGGTGGATTTCTGAGTACGAGGCCAGCCTGGTTTACAGAGTGAGTTTCAGGACAGCCGGGGCTACACAGAGAAACTCTGCCTCAAAAAACCAAAAAAAGCAAAAAACAAAATAACAAAAAACCAAAACAAAACAAAAAAAACTTCAGAACAAACTTAGTGAACGGTGTGGAAGCACCGTTCTTGCTATGTTGCCTCTTACAATCAAGTACACCTGTGGGGAGGAGAGAAAATACACTGAAAGATTTCAGAATAGCAATGGTTCATTAAGTTTTGTTGTTTATAGCAATTGTCAATACTTTTTTGTTTGTTTGTTTTTATTTGTGTGTGTATTCATGTGCATGTGCGTGTGCCTGTATGTGCCATGTAGATACAGGTGCCCACAGAGACCAAAAGAGTGTATTGGATCATCTGAAGCTTGAGTCAAAAGCAGATGTGAGCCTCCCAGCATGGTTATGTACCCCGGAGAAACAGAATGCACTTTCTGAACTGCTGAGTCAACTCCCCTGCCCCATTTGCAGCTTTTTATTGTTCCAAAGAAGCAGGTAAAACTCTAGGAGTGTGAGTGACTACATAAACCTGGATTAAATTATTTTATTAGCATTCTAATTTAAAAACAGTAAAAGTAATTCCAGTAAAAGTAGCACAGAGAGGATTTATGTATCCTCTGACATTTTTCTTTTCTTTCCTCTTTTTCTTTTCCTTTCTTTTCTTTTCTTTCCTTTTGTTTTCTTCTTTAATTTCTTTCTTTTTTTATAGTCCAGTCTTTATTCTCCTTCAGGTCCACTCTTTAACTATTCCTCATCCCATATCTCCTCCCTCTTCTCCAAGAAGTTGTCCCCATCCTCTACCCCCACTCCCTGGGGCCTTGGCCTCAAGTCTCTCCAGAGTTAGGAGCTTCTTCTCTTACTGGGGCCAGACCAGGCAATCCTCTGGTGTGTATGTGTCCGGGACCTCATATCAGCTGGTGTATGCTGCCTGGTTGGTGGTTCAGTGTCTGAGAGGTCTCAGGTAACCAGCTCAGTTGAGACTTTTGGTCTTTCTATGGGATCACCCTCCTCCACAATTTCTTACAACTTTTCCCTAATTTAACCACAGGGATCCCTGGCTTCTGTCCATTGGTTGGGTCTAAGTATCTGCATCTGACATTTTCAGCTGCTTGTTGGGCCCCTCAGAGAGCAGCCACATTAGGCTCCTGTCTGTAAGTACACCATAGCTTAGTAATAGTGTCAGGCCTTGAAGCCTCCTGTGAGCTGGACGCCAAGTTGGGCCAGTCACTGGACTTCCTATCCCTCAGGCTTTTGCACATTTTTGTCCCTGCAGTTCTTTCATACAGGAACAATTCTGGGTCAGAGCTTTTGACAGTGGGATAGCAACCCCATCCCTCCACTTGGTGTTCTGTCTTTCTACTGAAGGTAGACTCTACAAGTTCCCTCTTCTCACTGTAGGGCATTTCATCTAAGGTCCCTCAGTTTGAGTCCTGAGAGTCTCCCACCTCCCAGGGCTCTAGTACATTCTATAGAGTCCCCCAACTCCTACCTCCTGAGGTTGCCTGTTTCCATTCTTTCTGCTGGCCCTCAGGACTTCAGTCCTTCCCACCCCACCCCCACCCCCACACATACTACCTGATCATGTTCCTCCTATCCCCTCCCCTTTGCCTCTCCCACCCATGTGCCTCCCCACCTCTGACTCCTGTGATTGCTTTCTTCTCCCTCCCAAGTGGGATTGAAGCATCCTCACTTGGGCCCTTTGGCTTGTTAACCTTCTTGCGTTCTGTGGATTGTATCCTGGATATTCTGTACTCTTTTGACTAATAGCCACATATTAGTGAGTACATACCATGCATGTCCTTCTGGACATGAATCACCTCACTCAGGATGATATTTTTCTAATTCCATCCATTTGCCTGCAAAACTCATGATGTCCTCGTTCTTCATAGCTGAGTAGTACTTCATTGTGTAAATGAGCCACATTTTCTGTATCTCTTCTTCTATTGTAAGACATCTGGGTCATTTCTAGATTCTGGCTATCACAAATAAGACCACTGTGAACATAATGAAGCACGTGCTTCTCTGACATGGTGGGGCATCTTTTGGGTATATGGCCTAACAGTGGTATATTTGGGTCTTCAGGTAGATCTATTTCCAATTTTCTGAGGAATCTCCAAATTTGTTTCCAGAGTGGTTGTACCAGTTTGCAATCCCACCAGATGTGGAGGCATCTCTCCACATCCTTCTAAACATGTGCTGTCACCTGAGTTTTTTTATCTTAGTCATTCTGATTGTTGTAAAGTGGAATCTGAGGGTCATTTTAATTTGCATTTCTCTGATCACTAAGGACTTTGAACATTTCTTTAAGTGCTTCTCAACTTTTTGAGATTCCTGTTATGAATTCTCTGTTTAGTTCTATACCCCATTTTTGATTGGGTTGTTTATTTGTTTGTTTGTTTTGGTAGCTTCTTGAGATCTTTAGATATTTTTGATAGTAGTTGTCTTTCAGATGTTGGGGTTAGTGAAGATTTTTTCCTAATCTGTAGGTTGCCAATTTGTCCTATTAATTATGTCCTTTGCCCTATAGATGCTTTGCAGTTTCATCAGGTCCCATTTATCAATTCTTGATCTTAGAACCTGAGCCATTGGAATTCTGGTTAGGAAATTTCCCTATGCCAATGAGTTTGAGGCTCTTTCCCACTTTCTGTTCTATGAAGAAGTCAAGGCGTCACTATCTGCAGATGGTCTGATAGTATACACAAGCGACCCCAAAAATTCTACCAGAGAACTCCTACAGCTGATAAACAACTTCAGCAAAGTTGCTGGATATAAAACTAACTCAAATAAATCAGTAACCTTCTTCTATACAAATGATAAAAATGCTGAGAGAGGAGTTAGGGAAACGACACCCTTCACAAATAGTATAAAATACCTTAGAATAACTCTAATCAAACAAATGAAATTCTGTATGACAAGAACTTCAAGTCTCTCAAGAAAGAAATTGAAGAAGATCTCAAAACTGAAGAGATCTCTCATGCTCATGGCTTGGTACTATTAACATTATAAAATATAAGCCCACATTTATTTTTTGGACATGAGTTGTGATCTTTCATTTTTCATTAGTCATCATGTAAGAGCTATACCCTAGCAGAGTGGTTTTATCAGGAAGACATTGCATTTTAATCATAGCCAGGATTAAGGACCTTATGCCTGGTCCTTATCCTTGGGGTCTAAGGTTCCTAGCCACTGAGCTCCAGTTGTTCTCTAGCCCGAGACGGAGGGAATAGCAGTATAGTAAAGCACAGGAGTAATCTCTTCTAAATGACTTTCTGGAGGTCTCACATGAAGAGAGGCACAATGCTTTCTACTTCGACATCACAACCTGACTAATCAAGCTAACTTCATCGCAAAGTATACACAGTACTTGTCCTATTTTAGCTGAGTACAAGACTGCTATAAAATAACAATAACATTCAACCACTGAGCAAGGGCTGAGGATGGGGAGGGAAAGGAGCTAGCAATCTTCTACCACTCTCATTTGAATAAAATTTTCCATTTCTTAACTCCAATTTAAGAAATTTTCCTCTTCTAAAGAGCCTTCCTCCCCTACAAACTACTCTTTAAAATATGGTGATTGAAATAAAACTATATACTTTCCCCTCTTCCTGCTGAGCCCCTCTCAGCATGGAAGGTAGTTGGTAGGATGCTGTCCTACCAACTCAACCCATGTTGACAGCCTTAAGTGGATAACCTCTTTTTCTTTTTCTTAAATTATTGTTACATGTTGTTGCATATACATAAATATATAAGAGCAATCTGATGAGTCAGGTTTTGTTGCTACAAATTACAGCATTTCAGAATAGCATGCTTAGGTTTTTAGTTCTTACTTAAGCTTTGTGGGATTGTTACGCCAAATGTAGACTTCAAACTTCAACGGTGTACAGTCTATACCCACAGGAGCATATAGGGAAGACACTGAAACAAAATATCATAAAGTTAAAATAACAGGGATGACACTCCTGTTTCCTGAAAGCTGGAGTAGTTATACTTTTATGTTCTTTCAACTAAGTATGACTAAAGACTGTGTGTCCTTCAGTACTTAAGTAATACCACCTCCCTGGGTTAGTGTTACATAAAGGTATTGTCATTTTAGCAGATATCCTACCCCCTCGTTCTCTTTCTTTCTATCTCTCTCTTGCTACTTCCCTCAGAGAGAGAGAGAGAGAGAGAGAGAGAGAGAGAGTCAGAAGAGGGTCAGAGTAGTGTGTCAGCTTATTCAGAGCTGGAGTCACAGGTATTCATGAGACTCCCTGCTTCTAACATGGTTATTGAGATGCAAACCTAGGTCTTCATGATCAAGCAGGATACACACTGAGCAATTAAGTTACCCCTCCATCCCTTAACAGATAGGATTTGCCGATATCAACCATGGTTACTTCAAGTTCTTTACTTTGTGCTACTACATAGATCTTCTGTTTAAGATAAATTAATGTGATAACTTAAATAATTTTATATTTTGGCCATACATGTCAGTAAAGTAGCTTTATGATATGAGCCAGGATTGCCAATACAGTATTAAATTTGTGTTCTCTGCATGTGTTCTAAAATTTCAAACTTTTTACCAAAAGTACTATAACGTTGTTTTTCAAATGCTGTCTTTTCTTTGTAAGCCAAATGACCTAACTAATATTTTAACAGCATAGTTATAAACCAGCTTTTAAATGGATATTTTTATCTTATGGGAAACGGCATTACTTTGTCTATTAAATAGTCTTGTGCTTTCTCAGGAACATTAAACACTGAGAAATAACGGGCATATAATGCCTACAACAACTCTTATTTAGATTAAATTTTCAGGGTTGAGAAATGAGACTGTAAATGTGGCATAATCTGAGGACCTTTAGGAGGGTGACCCCCCACTCTTGTGTGGATTGGAATGTCTCAGAGATAAAAGATTTGATACGGTTGTATCAAATCTAACCACATGCTAACCGATTACATAACCTTTCTAACCTATGTCTGTGCATGTGAACCAATGGGTTTTATTGGGGCTGATGTAGAAGCATTGTTAAAAGCCTTTGTATAAGATTATGAGTAAGTTACCAATGGCTATACACTGGAGAAAATGTCTGATTCACCCTTAGCTATAAATCTTCACAGAGTGGTCTGGTTTCTTGAACTTCATACCATGGCAGAATGTTGATATCTTATGACTTATGCAGGTTTCACAGATGGGCTCATAGAACTCCTGTGTTAGTTTTATCATTTTTTTTTTTAGGGATATTATTGGGTTCAAGGCACAAACCATCTTTTACCACACATGCACAAACTCACTTTTGGCATTCACAGCTTGTTGCTGTATATGATAATAATGGGGAACCTTTTCTTTCACGTATCACCTTCACCCAAATTCAATGGAGTTTGCTCCTAGTGTGGTGGGTGTTAGTCTTGACAAGTGAATACTAACAGGTATCCATCATTACTCTCCTATATAGAATAATTCATCTACTTTAAATGTCACCTGTACTCTTCCTGTCTCTCCCCACATCCTGGAAACCAATGCTGTTTGTACTTTTTATATTTTTATCTTTTCTAGAATGTTTTAGTTGGAATCATAGTAGCTAGCCTTTTAAGACATGCTTTCCTTTCAAAATATAACATGCATATGTTTCCTCCTTGCTTTTGTATCCCATTTCTTTTTATTGTTGAGAAATAGTCCATTGTTTGGGCATATTACTTGTTTATTTACCTGATAATAATGTCTTCATTGATTCCAGGTTTTACTTAGTTATGAATACAGACATCTTAGTACAGATATATGTTGGGTTTGTGTGAAAATGTGGTTGGTAAGCTTTGGAGGAAATATAACTGTTTGGAATATAAAGTTATAGATTTATCTCAAAAGATAGTTTAGCATTTTCTTAGATCATTACATTTGCTGAATCTATAGACAGTGTAGAAATTAATACCAAAGAAGATTATTTAAGTATATTTTCAATAAAATTCTTAAAATTTGGAGATCCTGAAATGCTTGCTTATCTAAATTTAGTGAAAAGGTCATAATTAAGGGCTTATTTAAATGTGAAGTGATATAATAACTGAGTAGACAAAGAAAAGTGGATTAAAATCTATTACATTGTAATTAGATGCAGTTAAAATATGCAAAAATTTACTAATCAATCTTGTAATCAATGACTCCTAATATCTGATTAAATCTAGAAAAGAAACAAGCCAGAAGACAAAGATTTAATAATGTAGAAATTGTCAATAATTGCTTACATTGTAGTCCTTTCAAACCAACTTATTTAACAATGTTTCCAAAATTACACAGTATATGATATGAAGCATGTCCAGGCTAAATAGGGTCCTTTGTGCTGATTGAAACAGTAAAGAAATGCTTATTTTTAGAAGTTAAAGATGCAGAGAATTGAGCTCTTGCTAATATTAGAGCTGTCTGCGGTACGCCTCAGGCAGCTAAGTGCAGTTGGACTTTTGAAGAGGACTGTGTTCATGAAACAAGAGATTCCATTGTTAAACATCTGAACAATGCAGAGCGCACGTTCTTCCTAATGTTCCGCACTCTGTAAGTTCGAGCACTGTGGATTTGAAGTGTGATTATTGTGACCAACTGCAGCAGGCACAAGCTCAGGTTAGGTGCCTGGCTTTTTCATTCCCTACTGTATTCCTATGCAACCTTTAACTATTTTATGTTTCCTCTTGGATGAACTTGACACAAAAATCTATATCCAGCTCATTTTTTTTCAATGATCCAGGAAATAATCTGAAAAATACCTTGGAAATCATCCAATTTTAAACATACAGAAAATATGTTATTCTAAGAAATGTCTATAAAACAGTTCTAGAAACTATTTTTCCTTTTATAATGTATCTTACTATTATCAAGCCAAGGACTACAAGATTATATTTTTAAGACCCAGACATCATTTAATATAAAAGCACTTCTAGGACTCTGCTTTGGTTCAAACATAAGCTTATACAATTTGTAATTTTATGAATTTTGTCATTTTTGCTTAAAAATGCGTTTTTGCTAATATCTGTACTTTGGAAAATACTTTTATTTTATGTTCTAGTTGAAACGTTAACAATAGATTTACCACCATATCTGGGATGTGTGATATTGTTAAATAAATTAAGCAAGCTATTTTTTTTCCTTCAGAGCCTATTTGAAATCTTAAGTCCAGTTATGTGGGAAAATACAGGCTAGGATGCAAGTCCTTCAAACAACTTCAAACTTCCCTAGTCTGTCTAAAAATGATTATCCCACAATAGAAGTACGCTAGGGACTGTGATCTCCTGTTTTTTTTTTTTTTTAATTTCTGCAAACTTCGAACAGAAAGCCAGAGTTTAGGAAGAGTTTTAATTTAAATTTAAAATAGAGTTCCAAATCATTCAACTAAAATCTTTATTCCTCATATATATATATATATGTAGTTATCTCTAGGGTCAACAGGCCAGAGATGGCATCTGATGAATGCGTATTTCTGTGTGGATGCTTCCTTGGCTCAGTGCTTTATTCCTGCTAAGTTACCATCCAGGGCAGGAAGAAATTGGTATTGTCAGCCACACACGAACAGAATCAGACAGTCTATCTCACAATGATCTTTACCAATAAACTTGAAGGGTATTAATTATGGTTATACATTGATGGGTGAAACATTTTATAGTTATTTGATCTTTTTAAATTATAAAAAAACTATTGGTATTATAATACATAATTTATTAAAGAAGAACAGACACAATAATTAGAAGACCATGACCAATGACCAATCAAGGGAGAGGTAGATATTTTTTTTAAAATTCTGTTCAAATTTTTATTGTAGCTTTCTTTTTTCTTATTTGTAACTATATAATGTGTGTGTGTGTACATAACACTTTCATAAATAAAAAAATTACTTTTTATTCATAATTTCTGTTACTCTTTCTAAACTCTGTTCTTACATTCAGTGCTGCTTCAAGTGTGTGGTAAAGTATAGAGGAGACACAGCCACAATGTCTGGTTCTCTTAGCATCTCCCACTGCTTCAAGCCTTTAGATTCATTAAAGGGAACAAGGTTCTATAAAGTGGCTAAAAGCACAGGACAATAGTAGAGAAGAGAGTGTCCCTAGACCAAGTGGTAACTGTTCTATCTGGAGAATAATAATAATATTTAATTTGACAAACAGCTATGATATCCATTTATAAGTAATTATAATTAATTTTTGTAAATAACTATATGGATGGCAATTCATTATGGAAAGCTCATATATAAACACTGAATTGTTTTCAACAAGTGATCTGGCTTCCCTCAGCATTAGAGGACATGGGTTCTGGGAGACTGGTGCCTATGGTAAAAGGACATTCTTAGGCATCATGTACCAGGTCATTAAGGCTTGTTTCTGTCTCTACTACAAACTGACCTTGGGCAAGCAAAACTTCTTGAAGGATGTAGTGTCTTTCTTATGTAATATACAATCAGTAAAAGCAACAAAGAAAAGAGCAAGGATTTCCTGAGTCATCTGTCAGATGTTGATTGAATGTCTGTTGTGTAGCATGCACTGGTATAGATATGGAAAGTACAAGAAACATCTATGCCTGCAGACAATATAGACTATGGTCAGGGAAAGCTTTATAAAACCCATGTGTACATGCTCATTATGATCTCAATTGTATCTTTAACAACTGATGTTGAAATTTAACTGTCCTCTATAGGAGTACTAAAAGACAGAGTCTGTAAAAGGGAACCAGGCCATGATTGCTGCATGCCTATTGAAAATGGATACCAGTACAAAGTACAATCTCTTCTTGTTCTCCCACTCTCTTGCCTTCTAACCTCTCTGCTGTAACAGGAGACTATTACTAGATCCTGGTACCTTGCTATTGAACATTTTGTTTCCAGAACTTTGAGCCATTAAATTTCTATCTTATAAATCATCCAGTCTCAGTTACTTTGTTATATTAAAACAAATTGGAGCAAGACTATAGTCTATATTTTAAGTGCTTTTATATAAAATATTTAATATTATGTGTCAGCAATGTTATCAGTGATCTAAGTTATAAAAAATGAACTTTAAAGTGGAAAGAAAAAGAACTACTTTTTATAAATAATAAAAAAGTATTTTCCTGGAATACAACTGATTTAGTACTATGAGAGCTCATGAAAAGCAACTGATTCTTTTCTTTATGATTTAATGCAGATCAAATTTATGCTCAGAGAACCATCAAAGCAAAGATAGCCACAAAGTGAGTAAAAGTAGCATGTGTTATTTGATAATAAATGTTTCAAGTGAGAGGATATAATCAGGAAGAGTAAATGATAATTTCATTGATTCATCTCATTTAATCTTATAATTCAGAATACTTATATTTTGAGAAAAAAAATCATCCAGTGATTTTGTCTAGTTGAGATATGAAAGATACCTTGATTTAATTGCAACCCAGGTATTAAAGAATTGGTTCTTTGAGATATGGATCTGCTGCTGCACTTTCTCTGTCCAAACAAACATATTAGGGCAGTGACAGGCCTGTGATTGGACAGGAATAGAGAGGTAGAGGTTGAAGAGGGAAAAGGGCAGAGAGCAGGAAGGTAGTGGGGAATCAACATCACAGAGGCAGCTGAAGATAACGATTCAGACCCTGTGTGGTAGCTAAGGATCTTACAAGGTTAGAATAATTGGGTTAAAACGTCGTCTATCATTTGGCTCAGAAATTATTGTATTGGCATCTTGTACATTGCGATCTTATTGATATATAAACCTGATTGGATAATTAAGCCTTAAGAGTCATGCTTTTTCCAAATACTAGACGCTAGATACTGATTGTGGGAATGTAGAGCATTGTATGTAAGGGAGATGATCTTTCTAGCTGGGAGAAAATAGCAAGAGCCCGCTGGGACATAGTGATGTGGCCAGCTGGTGCCAGCGGTCCAAAAGAGTGTGGAGTAGATTTCTTTTCTTTTTCTTTTTTATTAGTTATTTTCTTGATTTACATTTCAAACTATATCTCCTCACCCGGTTTCCCCTCCAGAAAGAAAAAAAAAACCCTGTTCCCTCCCCTCCTCATCAACCCACCCTCTCTCATATCCTGGCCCTGGCATTCCCCTACACTGGGGCATAGAACCTTCACAAGACCAAGGGCCTCTCCTCTCATTGATGAGCGACTAGGCCATCCTCTGCTATACTTATGCTACTGGAGCCATGAGTCCCACCATGTGTACTCTGGTTGGTGGTTTAGTCCCTGGGAGCTCTGAGGGTACTAGTTAGTTCATATTGTTGTTCTTCCTAAGGGGCTACAAACCCTTCAGCTCCTTGGGTCCTTTCCCTTTCTCCTTCATTGGGGACCCTGTGCTCAGTTCAATGGATGGCTGTGAGCCTCTACTTCTGTATTAGTCTGGTACTGTCAGAGCCTCTCAACAAACAGCTATATTAGGCTCCTGTCAGCCGGCACTTGCTGGCATACACAATAGTGTCTGGGTTTGATGATTAAATTTGGAAAGGGTTCTCAGATAGAGCAATCTCTGAATTGTCCTTCTTTTGGTCTCTGCTCCATAGTTTGTCTCTGCAACTCCTTCCATGGGTATTTTGTTGCCCCTTCTAAGAAGGAATGAACTATCCACACTTTGGTCTTCCTTCTTCTTGAGTTTCTGGTGATTTGTGCATTGTATTTTGGGTATTCTGAGCTTCTGGGCTAATATCCACTTATCAGAGAGTGCATACCATGTGTGTTCTTTTGTGATTGGGTTACCTCACTCAGGATGATATTCTCTAGATCCATCCATTTCCCTAAGAATTTCATAAATTCATTGTTTTTAATAGCTGAGTAGTACTCTATTGTGTAGATGTACCAGATTTTCTGTATTCATTCTTCTGTTGAGGGACATCTGTGTTGTTTCCAGTTTCTGGCTTTTTTTTTTTTTTTTTT
>NW_022196904.1:166611315-166629221 GCF_008632895.1 Mastomys coucha | reverse complement strand
GTGCTTCTCAGCCATTTGGTATTCATCAGTTGAGAATTCTTTGTTTAGCTCTGTACCCCATTTTTTAAGCAGGTTATTTGATTCTCTGGAGTCTAACTTCTTGAGTTCTTTGTATATATTGGATATTAGCCCTCTATCAGATAAAGGATTGGTAAAGATCTTTTCACAATTTGTTGGTTGCCATATTTTCCTATTGACAGTGTCTCTTGCCTTACAGAAGCTTCGCAACTTTATGAGGTCCCATTTGTCAATTCTTGATCTTAGAGCAGAAGCTATTGGTGTTCAGTTCAGGAAATTTCCCCCTGTGCCCATGTGCTCAAGGCTCTTCCCCACTTTTTTCTATTAGTTCTAGTGTATCTGGTTTTATGTGGAGGTCCTTGATCCACTTGGACTTGAGCTTTGTACAAGGATATAGGAATGGATCAATTTGCATTCTTTTACATGCTAACTGCCAGTTGAGCCAGCACCATTTGTTGAAAATGCTGTCTTTTTACCACTGGATGGTTTTTGCTCATTTGTTAAAGATCAAGTGACCATAGGTGTGTTGATTCATTACTGGGCCTTCAATTCTATTCCATTGATCCACCTGCCTGTCACTGTACCATTACCATGCAGTTTTTAATCACAATTGTTCTGTAGTAAAGCTTAAGGTCAGGGATGGTGATTCCACCCGAGGTTCTTTTATTGTTGAGAAAAGTTTTTGCTATCCTAGGTATTTTTGTTATTCCAGATGAATTTCCAAATTGCTCTTTCTAACTCAGTGAAGAATTGAGTTGGAATTTTGATAGAGATTGCATTGAATCTGTGGATTGCTTTCAGTAATTTTTACTATATTAATCCTGCCAATCCATGAGCATGGGATATCTTTCCATCTTTTGAGATCTTCTTTGATTTCCTTCTTCAGAGACTTGAAGTTCTTGTCATACAGATCTTTTACTTGCTTAGTTAGAGTCACACCAAGTCATTTTATATTATTTGTGACTATCGTGAAGGGTTGCTATCAAATTGCTAGTGTATGCTCTTTCCAGTTTTTTTTGGAGGCACTTATAGCTATGAGTTTTCCTCTTAGGACTGCTTTCATTGTGTCCCATACATTTGTGTATGTTGTGGCTTCATTTTCATTAAACTGTAGAAAGTCTTTCATTTCTTTCTATTTCTTCTTTGACCAAGTTATCATGAGTAGAGTGTTGTTAAGCTTCCATATGTATGTGGACTTTCTATTGTTTCTCTTGTTATTGAGGAGCAGCTTTAGTCCATTGTGATCTGATAAGATGCAAAGAATTCTTTCAATCATCTTGTATCTGTTGATGCCTTATTTGTGACTGATTATGAAATCAATTTTGGAGAAGGTACCATGAGATGCTGAGAAGATATATCCTTTGGTTTTAGGATAAAATGTTCTATAAATATCTGTTAAATTGATCTATTTCATAGCTTCTGTTAGTCTCACCATGTCTTTGTTTAATTTCTGTTTTCATGATCTGTCCATTGCAGAGAATGGGGTATTGAAATCTCCCACTACTATTGTTTGTGGTGTAATGTGTGCTTTGAGCTTTAGAAAAGTTTCTTTTATGAATGTAAGTGCCCTTGCATTTGGAGTGTAGAGGTTCAGAATTGAGATTTCATCTTGGTAGATCTTACCTTTGATGAGTATGAAGTGTCCCTCCTTATCTTTTTTGATCCCTTTAGGTTAAAAGTCAATTTTATTCGATATTAGAATGGCTACTCCAACTTGTTTCTTGGGACCATTTGCTTGGAAAATTGTTTTCCAGCCTTTTATTCTGAGGTTGTATCTGTCTTTGTCACTGAGGTGGGTTTCTTGAATGCAAGAAAATGTTGGGTCCTGTTTATGTACCCAGTCTGATAGCCTATGTCTTTTTATTGGGGAATTGAGTCCATTGATATTAATAGATATTAAGCAAAAGTAATTGTTTCTTCCTCTTATTTTTGTTGTTATAATTGGAATTCTGTTCATGTGGATACCTTTTAGTTTTGTTGGAAGATTACTTTTTTGCTTGTTCTAGGATGTAGTTTCCCTCCTTGTGTTGAATTTTTCCATTTATTACCCTTTGAAGGGCTGGATTTGTGGAAATATATTTTGTAAATTTGGTTTTGTCATGGAATAGTTTGGTTTCTCCATCTATGGTAATTGAGAGTTTTGCTGAGTATAGTTGCCTGGGCTGGCATTTGTGTTCTTTTAGGGTCTGTATGACATCTGCCCAGGATATTCTAACTTTCATAGCCTCAGGTGAAAGGCTGGTATAATTCTGATAGTCCTGCCTTTATGTATTACTTGACCTTTTTCCCTCCCTACTTTTAATATTCTTTCTTTGTTTTGTGCATTTGGTGTTTTTACTATTATGTGGCAGGAGGAATTTCTTTCCTGGTCCAGTCTATTTGGAGTTCTGTAGGCTTCTTGTATGTTCATGGGCATCTCTCTTTTTTTTTAGGTTAAGGAAATTCTCTCCTAGAATTTTGTTGAAGATATTTACTGGCTCTTTAAGTTGGGGATCTTCACTCTCTTCTATACCTATTATCCTTAGGTTTGGTCTTCTCATTGTGTCCTGGATTTCCTGGATTTTTTGGGTTAGGATCTTTTTGCATTTTGCATTTTCTTTGACTGTTGTGTCAATGTTTTCTATGGTATCTTCTGCACCTGAGATTCTCTCTTCTATCTCTTGTATTCTGTCAAGAAGATATGAAACTTTTTTTTTTCCAATTGTGGGAACAATTGGAAAAGAAGTTTGCTAAAAAAAAAGGGACTGAGCCAATAACGAAAAAGATGAAAATGGAAATATAAAAGCCATTAAAACTAAGATGTTCTTAAATTCCCAAGACTAAAATGGGTGCCTCCAATACAATGGACACCTGTGAGCACAGCCTTGTCTGAACTTATCCTCCTGTCTTCTGTACTGGTTAAAACACTGTTTCCTTCTAAAGAAATGCACAATTTTGGAAATGTGCTGTTCTTGAGATAGATGCATAATGGATGTTATACATCCTTTTTATGGCATTCTTTGTGGGCTTCAAATATGTGGGTACAGGCTGCTCCTTAGGTTTTTGACCTAATTCTGTGTGTATATACACACAGAGCCAGGGCACATTACACCGCTCTCCAGTTACTGTCCAGGAATGACTATTGTAAACAAGTTATTGTAAACAAATATTGCCCTTATATTTATATTTTACTTTTTGAATCATGCCAAGCCAGTTTACAAGTTCACTTTAGATTCATATACTTGAGAACTCTTCAGAAGTAATTTGTCAGGAACAGACATTGCTCTCCAGCCTGGAGGATTTACATGCTCTCAGGCCTTTGTCATGTATAGTAGTGTGGTGTTTGTGTATTTTAAACAGCCATCTGGGTCATTTTTCTAATGTCCTATAATAAGCATTTTTTCATTAAAAAAAAGTTTTTTTTTTATTTCTAGAGTTGTCTCTCTTTGTGATTTCTTAATTGTTTCTACTTCCATTTTTAGGTCCTGGGTGGTTTTGTTCAATTCCTTCACCTTCTTGGTTGTACTTTCCTATAACTCTTTAAGGGCTTTTTGTGTTTCCTCTTTAAGAGCTTCTACTTGTTTACTTGTGTTCTCCTGTAATTCTTTAAGGGATTTTTGTGTTTCCTCTTTAAGGGCTTGTACCTATGTACTGGTTGGTTTTTGTGTGTCAACTTGACACAGGCTGGAGTTATCACAGAGAAGGGAGTTTCAGTTGGGGAAGTGCCTCCATGAGATCCAGCTGTGGGGCATTTTCTCAATTAGTGATCGAGGGGATAGGGCCCCTTGTGGGTGGTGCCATCCCTGGATTGGAAGTCTTGTGTTCTATAAGAGAGCAGACTGAGAAAGCCAGGAGAAACAAACCAGTAAGAAACATCTCTCCATTGCCTCTGCATCAGCTCCTGCTTCCTGACCTGCTCGAGTTCCAGTCCTGACTTCCTCTGGTGATCAACAGCCATGTGGAAATAAGCCAAATAAACCCTTTCCTCCCCAACTTGTTTCTTGGTCATGATGTTGTGCAGGAATAGAAACCCTGACTAAGACAACCTATTTACCTGTGTTCCCCTGTATTTCTTTAAGGGAGTTATTTATGTCCTTACATTTCTCTATCACTTCATGTGATATGATTTTAGATCCAAATCTTGTTTTTCTGGTGTGTTGGGGTATCCAGGACTTGCTGTGGTGGGAGTATTAGTTTCTGATGATGCCAAGTAGTCTTGGCTTCTGTTGGTAAGATTTTTGTGTTTGCCTTTTGCCATCTGTTAATCTCTGGTGTTAATCTCTGGTTAATCTCTGCTGTCTCTGGCTAGACCTTGTTCCTCTTGTGGGTCTGTAAGCCTGTGTCAGCACTTCTGGGAGATCAGTTTTTCCCTGGTTAAGACCAGTGTGCAGAGGGCTGTGGATCAGCCTTCCCTCCTGGGTGCAGATAGATGAATGAAGGACCCTGTCACAGTTGCTCTACAACTTCTGTGGCCTATGCCTCCCATCTGGTCCCACCTTAGAAAGTCACTGGAGAGAAAATGATGATCTTGCCTGACCGGGGCAAGAGCATTCCCTTGAGACAAGCTCTCTACTTGCAGTAAAGGTGCACAGAGAGTTGTGGATCAGCTGTCCCTTCTAGTTGTAGATGGAGGTAGAAAGGATCCTGTCCCAGCTGCCCTGCCACTTCTGGGGCTTGAGTCTGCCTTAGAAAGGTAGTTTTCATTTAAATATTTCCCACAACATGGATTAGTATTGTATTGTAGGCTTCTGACTATGAGTGAAGCAACTGTGGGCAAGTGCAGGGATCAGAAAGAGCCTGGAACTTGCTGGCAGGAGTTTTGTGTTAGACCATCCTACTCAGACAAGGTTTTCCCTCATTTCTCCTCCTTTTCTATTCATCCAGATGGTTGTGAACTGGCCTAGCACCTACAGCTTTCTTGGAACTCTTATCCTGATAATATACAGTCATTCTCTCTGGATGTTTTTCTTTCAGAACAAGAATCCTAATGACTGTGTTTCAGAAGACTCGCTCTTTTTCAGAAGTTTTGTAAATACATTTTTGGAAAGGTTGAAATCTACAATCTTGATAATTTTACATGAATTCAAAAATCAATTTAAAAAGGAATGATCATGCCAGCCACTGGAGCTACAGATGAGTTGAAATCCATTCAATTTCTCTTGCTATTCAAAATGGGTGTCTAGTGTTCTTCCACTTTAGCCAAAAGCTTCTAAACTTAGAATAAAGCCCTCTGAGTGGCAAGGTAAAAAAACAAACAACAACAACAACAACAACAAAACCCTCCATATACATTTTATTCCTATTGCATATCTTCAAAGCAGACTTTCCATGTGGAAAAAGAAGCTCAGAAAAACAAAAGAAGGTGTGGGTCACATGCAGCAAAAACTGTATCTTACTCAGTGAACATTCTCTAAGCTGAACATACAGAAGCATGTATATTACCTCTTATTTTCCCCAAATATACCTACCTCTTACTAATCTGTAATAGCCTCTAATTTTTAGTATCTAAAGGTATTTGATGACTTACATCCTTTTCTGTAGATGTATGGAATTACAATAGATCTAGAGAATGTGCTATTTTAAAGATTTCTGCCCATGGTTCCCAATATTTTTTCTTTTTTTCTTTTTCTTTGTTTTTAAATTGGTTATTTTATTTATTTAAATTTCAAATGTTATCCCCCTTTCTGGTTTCCCCTTTTCAAACCCCCTATCCTCCCTGTCCCCTTCTTCTATTAGGGTGCTCCCCCACCCACTCACCACTCCTGCCCTCACTGCCCTAGCATTCCCCTTGGGGTTTATCAAGCCTTCACAGGACCAAGGGCCTCCCCTCCCATGGATGCTCCACCTGGGGATTCATCCCATATGCAGCCACCAAACCCAGACACTATTGTTGATGCCAAGAAGTGCTTGCTGACAGGAGCCTGATATAGTTGTCTCCTGTGAGGCTCTGCCAGAGCCTGACTAATACAGATGGTATGCTTGTAGCCCACCCTTGGACTGGGCACAGGGACCCCAATGGAAGAGATAGGGGAAGGACTGAAGGAGCTGTAGGGGTTTGCAACCCCATAGGAAGAACAACAATATCAACCAACCAGACCCAGAGAACCACCCAGAGAACCCAAGGACTAAAATAAACCACCAACCAAAGCGTACACATAGAGGGACCCATGGCCCCAGCTGCATAAGCAGCAGAGGATGGCCTTATCTGTTCCCAATTTTCAAGGTGGTATTTAAGCTGGTGGGTTTTTGTTCATTTGTTTTTGTTTGTTTGTTTGTTTAATACAAAGAGAGGATGAACAGGCTTCAAGCAAAGCTATGGCCATGTGTCGTTGGAGGAGCAGAACTAGAGTGTGAGGGACAGAGGAGTGGCAAAAGCTGCTGTGAGCATGTCCACTCAGCACCTCCTACACATTGCATGTCTTCTTCTATTTAATAATTGTAACATCCTTAGAAACATCGACATTTTAATTCCTGTTTTAAGGAGAAGAAGGCTAAGGCTTAGACAATGTAAGAACCCTTCTAAAAGATTGTGTAGCAAAAGTGCAGCTATGGAAGCACTTCCAGATCTAACCTTCTTGAAGCCTGTGTGCTCCATGCTGTGTTCTTGTATTTCCCTTTAACAGAGGCTCAGGAAAATGAAAATGCTCACTCTCCCTGCTGTGCCCTCACAGAATAACCTTATAATGATTCTGATGAACGGAAAGTATGCTTGATTTAGGCTCAAAACAGCTTGGTCCTGGACCTGGGCTGCACCTTCATCACTGTCTCACCATGAGATCCTGGCAGGCAACCTTCCCTGATAGATCCCTGAGAAATGAAGCACATGAACAAAGTTATCTTATGCATCAAGTAATGAAGCTTGTTATTTACATTAATCTACCTTGAGTTTGTCTCAGGATCAGGAAGAAAGGGCTTTGTAAACTACTCACTGCTACATAAAGATAGAAATTTTGTTTAAACTAAAATACTCATAATGATATTTGAAGATGCTTAAGTCATTTAAAATAAAAACACTGAATGTCAATAATGAATATACTGAGTGAACTAATAACATTAACAGTTGAGCATAGCTCATTGCTATATTAGCTTTCTGGTCACCTAAATAAAGTTAAAGAAGAATTATTGAGACTAGCTTATGTTTTAGTTATTCCTTTATACTTTTTCATTAAGAAAAACAAATTATCAATGAAAGTACAAATGAAGATGCTGAGAATAATGCACATGAATTATTATAAAATAATCTACCAACATACTGCTACTGGTTTATATATTTTATAGCTTCTTTGCCTGTCTCTGTCTCTGTCTCTCTCTCTCTCTCTTTCTGTGTGTGTGTATGTGTGTGAGTGTGTGTGTGTGTGTGTGTGTGCACAAATTGTGTCTCTTGAAAACTCCCATGTTTCCAGGGTAGGGTATATAATAGAAGACAAGAGTCTTTACATATAGCATTATTTTGTACTAATTTTCCTTCATGTTATGCTGAGATTTCCATGTCATCATTAATTTGTTAGATGTTCTTTAGTAGTTACATAGCTACTAGATTTTGTAACTATGTAGTCCCCTAATTTTGAACTGTTCATTACTTGCAATTTTCTTTACTACTAAATGGTATTTCAGAGAAATACTATTAATGGCTGTGTTTTTCTGAATTTCTCATTTCTCTGGTGTGTGTTTCTCAGAGTGCTTCAAGCAATATAAGTTTGGTGAAGGCTCCTAATGCTCTCAATTTAGTTCAAGCAGTTCATTGCTCATCAGTAATTTTTTGGTTTTCTTTCCTTTTTTATAAGTAGGTAATGATGTTTCATATATTTGTGAGAACCAAAAGATCAAAAGACATAATTCATACTTGCATATATATAAATTAATACAAAGAAGCAAGGTGATATAATCATTATGCAAATATAAATGGAACATTTAATAAGTTTGCATGAGGAGAAATTAGACCTCTTAATTAACCATATAAGTTTTGAACTGTGTTAAATTATTATGAAATAGAGATATTATACATATATGTAATTGAGAGGTAGATAGAAGATGATAGATGGTAGGAGAGTATAATATATAATTCACAATTTTTAATGGATATTGATAAAAAATATATTATAGTCATTATTATAAACATATATATGAGTTGCTAAAATGTTATGATTTGGTGAGGATGTGGAGAAAGAGAAACACTGCTCCATTGCTGGTGGGATTGCAAATTGGTACAACCACTCTGGAGATTCCTCAGAAAATTGGAAATAGATTATACCACTCTTTGGTATATACCCAAAAGATTCCCCAATATGCCACAGGGATACGTGTTCCACTATGTTTGTAGCTGCTCTATTTGTGATAATCAGAAGCTGGAAACAACTCAGATGTCCCATGACAGAAGAATGGATACAGAAAATGTGGTTCATTTATACAATGGAATACTATTCAGCTATTAAGAACAAGGACATCATGAGTTTTGCAGGCAAATGAATGGAACTAGAAAATATCATCATGAGTGAGGTAACTTACACCCAAAAGGACATGTATGGTATGTACTCACTAATAAGTAGATACTAGCTAAGAAAGAACATAATACCGAGGGTACAATCCACAGAACTCAAGAAGGTTAATAAGCCAAAAGGGCCAAATGAGTATGTTTCAATCCCACTAGGGAGGGAGAAGGAACCAGAGGGTAGTGGGAGGGAGGAAACTAGGTGGGAGAGGGAGGGAAGGGGCAGGGGAAAAGGTGAACATGATCAGGTATGGGGGAAGCAGAATAGGAGTGAAGTGTTGAGGGCCAGCAGAAATGGAAACAGACAGCCTCTGGAGGTAGGAGTTGGGGGACCTTCTAGTATATACCAGAGCCCTGGGAGGTGAGAGACTCTCAGGACTCAAACTGAGGGACCTTAGATGAAGTGTCCTACAGTGGGGAGAGGGAATTTGTAGAGCCCACCTCCAGTAGAAAGACAGGGCACCAAGCGGAGGGATGGGGTTGCCACCCCACTGTCAAAAACTCTGACCCAGAATTATTCCTGTGTAAAAAACTGCAGGGAGAAAAATGGAGAAAAGACTGAGGCAAAGGAGGTCCAGTGACCGGCCTAATTTGGGATCCATCTCAAGGGGAGGCTCCAAAGCCTGACACTATTACTGATGCTATGGTGTGCTTACAGTCAGGGCCTAGCATGGCTACCCTCTCTGAGAGGCTCAACAAACAGCTGACTGAGACAGAAGAAGATACTTACACCCAACCAATGGACTGAAGTCAGGAACCCTTGTGCTTGAATTAGGGAAAGGCTGGAAGATGTGGAAGAGGGAGACACCATAGGAGGCCAGAGATCTCTCAGACACTGAGCTACCAACCAGGCACATACACCAGCTGGTATGAGACACCTGACACATACATACCAGAGGATTGTCTGGTCTGGCCCCAGTGAGAGAAGAAGCTCCTAACTCTAGAGAGACTTGAAGCCAAGGCCCCAGGGAGTGGGGAGGCCTGGTAGAGTGTGTGTGTGTGTTGGGGGGGGGACAGTGGGGACAACCATCAAGCAGTTTTGCAAACTATAACTTCCACTTTCTTACCCATGCTGATTTGTGTCTTTTAGGTTATATGTTTTGGAGTTTAAACAGATATGAAATTATTTTTCAGTAACTAGTGAAAATCACACAGGAGTAAACATTTAAAATTTGATCAATATTCTGTGAAATTTTGCTGATAAGTAGTGGTTCATCAACAACGTCACCTTTCCAATATAAATTCCTGCGACTTAACAGTAATAAATAACAAACAAAAATTGCACTGGAAAATAATAATCTTCTATATTAAACACTGTGCAAACTATTTATACTGCTTGAAAATATAGCTAACTCCGAGAGTGATACTCTGATATTTTATTTGGTTTATAATTCTAAAACTTCCAGTGGTAAAGGGCATTTATAATGATGTATTCAGTCTTTGGTTCATTCTTGAAAGACAATGGTCTTTGCAGTAATCATGGTTTGAATACAGCATTTGGTATGCCATATAGTTAACCTAAAAACAAATTACCTAAACTTGTTATGTTTTTGTTGCTTTATGCAAAAATTTGAGATCGTATTATAGTACCTACCTCATAAAAACATATAGTTAATCAGTGTATGAACTCAAGTAAGTAAAGTATTTGGCTATGGTGATTCTTAATGAACTTGATTTCACTTGTTTATTAACTTTTGTTCATGATATGTTTGTGGATTTGTCTTTGCATAATTAATTAATTTCCAAATCCTTATTAGCCAGTCAGCAACTACATTGGGTTTTGGGATCCAAGTACAGTCCAGATGCTTTGTCAGGGTTGACTTTTAAGCACAAAACGCAACTTCCAGAGTTGAAACCCTTCAGTTAGAAAGGACAGTTAGCCAGAAGTGGCACTGCAGAAGCCAAAAGCAATGTTAGTAGGTGGGGGAGCTTTCCCAGAACTATGGGCTGAGATAGACGAGGTCTTTGTTCTTGTTTTGGTCTATGTTGCTGCCTCCCTGCTGGATTCCAAGGCATGAGTTGTACTAAGGTCTGGGGGTTGGTTACAATACCATGGCCTTTGTCATTGTTTTTGTCTTGTGTTTTTGAAACTCACCTTGTATACCATACAAAATTCCACCCACTTCTACCAGTAAGTTTAGGATGACAGGTATGAGCCAGCAGGTGGAATACCCATAGTCATCTTATGAGAAACTGCTTCATTTCAGCTTATTTAGCCTCTCCAATCAGCAATTATTTCACATGAAAGATTTTTAGGGTGTTCCACGAAGACAGCCATTCACCCTAGATGCCAACATTCTGGTTTAGGAAGAGTCCCGTAGAGAGACCAAGTAAGTTTAGTAAAGTATTATTTTCTTCCATGGGTTAATTTTAAAATGTTAATAAGCTATCAGCCTTACAGTTCACTTCTATATATTTATTTGTGACAAGTGAGGATCTAGATAAGACTCAAGCTGCTCGAAAGCATGAATATTCTTCTGGTCTTCATGTTTGCCCAACCTGAGTGTGCCTACTTCATTTATATACCAGGTGATTTGATGAAGAGAATGATGCTTATTCACGGTTTAGAGCTAATCCAAGTTGAACTACAAGCCTTACGGCTTCAGCCTGTCAGTCCATCACTTGAGAATAGGATCGAACATGTCATCACATTATGTAACTCCCATATAAAGTGGTTGCTTGGCAACCAGGCTTTGATTTGTGAGAAATACCAGTTCTTTGAATCATGGTTCATTTAAAGACCATTTTGGCTAGCATATTTACGGTTCACAATTTGGATTGCTTACAATCTAATGTCTGTTCTTCAGCAGAAAAAATATTTTGACATTTAATACGTTTTTTTTTTTCATTCTGTTCATGATCATGAACAAAAACAACCAATGAGCTACCTGCCAAGCATGTTTTGCCACTGAACTTATAACTAAAGCTGATGTTAGAAACTCATTGGGTCCAGAAGCTGACAATTCTCTGACTATAAATCTCTGAACATTCATTCCAGGGTTCCTCTTAGGCTGAAGTCATAAGGCTTGTCATTTCTGTAGTGGTGGTGACCTAGGCATTGGAATAATGAAGCGTTGGAAAAATCAAGAATCCATTGATACGTTTAATGCAAGCAGTGTCTTCTTTCAACTGGCTGCCATTCTACACTTGTTTTCCAAGTGTCTGCAGGGCTCCTGTGGTTTCAGGGTCTTAGAATCAACTATAAATACTTTAAATCCCTGTCTTCAATCTACTTGCTATCAAGTAGTACAGAATTGGCATGCAGGGAAGCAAGTGCTGAACAAGACAAAGAGGGAGGCTTAGTTTTACGTAGGATGTCAGAGGAATTGTTCCTGGAGAGGGACAAATAATTTGAACGAAGAAGTATCAGTTAACCAGGAAAAGAGAGAGTAGGAAGAAGAACAAAGGGACAAGGTAAACAGATTGAAAAGGAGTCCACAACAAGTGATTAAATAAGAACGGAAAATGATTAGAGGATTTAAAACGTTTAGATTGAGTCTGCCTATATTTGGAGATAAGGTAAAAAATTACTTTATTAAATTTCAATGACTGACCTTAGTTTTTTATTCCATACAATAGAAAATAATTTTCTTTTCCATTGTGAGAGCTCTAAAACCTTAAAAATCATATTCTCCATACAGGATATAGTACCTTGTCATATGATCCAGAGTGTTCCCTCCTAGTTTTCATGTTTGAGATTCAAAAAGTAAGCTATCTTAGTAAATATCTATGTAAATATTTTATTTGCATTTAAAATCAGATACTACTCCAAATGTGCAGTGGAGGCACAGTTTGTATTACTTATTTTTCTCATTGCTGTAAAACAAATACTGAAAAGAAACAATTTAATAGAAGAAGGATTAGTTTTGCCTGAAGTTCAAGAATCCATCAAGTCAGGGTGGGGATGGTGGCACAAGAACCAGGAAACTAATCATCTGCAGGTAGGAGTCAGGGAGAAGTTAGGAAAGGTGTCTGACAGTCAGATCTCAAAGCCTGCCCACTGAGACTCACTTTCTCTAGTGAAACCCATTCTTAAGATCTGCCTCATGCTGGAGACCAACCCTTAGATTCTTCAACCAAATGGACCTGTTCAAATGAGGTCCAGTAGGGCCACAACAAACATATCCTTGTTCTCGACACTTTTCTTTCTTCTTATTTCAAGGAGCCAAAAAAAAGCTGGTTTGTTTTCAGTGAAACAAAATAATTGATGATCTTTGAGCTAAACAATGATCATTTAGACCAATGGTTCTTAATCTGTGGATCTCTACTGGGGATCAAACAACCCTTTCACAGGTATCACATATCAGATATTTACCTCAGAAATCATAACAGCAGCAAAAGGGCAGTTATGATGTATCAATGAAATAATTTTATGGTTGAGGTCTCCACAACATGAGGAATTGTACTGTATTAAAGGGTCACTTTAATACATTAGGAAGGTTGAGAGCCACTGCTTTAGACTATCCATCTGCTGTAAAGGGAATGGAAATTCACTAGTTCTTTTAACAAGCCTCATTTTTGTGACTTAAGAGAAAACACTAGGTATTCTAATGAGTACAGTCCTCAGTGCAAGGCAGAAAAGCCATGTTTATTCAGAATCCACCTATACATACTGATCACCCACCCAGAACCATTTGTGCAGTGTGAGCGTGCAAAGGAACATTTACTTGCCTTTTTTTCCAGTTTTCAATCAATGAGTTCAAGTGAACTCTCTAGTTTTGGGGCAGCACATTAATTAGAGCAATCCTTTCACCTTCATTTAGCACCAAAGCCTCCTCCAGTACCCTAGAGTTAAAGAGCCAAGGTCGACTTGGAGGGGAAAGCAGATGCTATTAAATGACTCACTCAGGATAGCAAAACTTAGGATTGGAGCCAAAATTAGAGCAAACTCACCAGGAACGCTGCCTGATGAGAGTTATTTGACCAGTATTCAGTGCCATGGGGTCTGATGTAATAGCTGCAATATCTCCCAGAATATGATGGACATTTTTTTTCCCTTGAAGGAGACAGTAGTCTCAAAAATTTAAATTTCCACAATGACAGTGAGTACTACTAATGAATGATTTGGAATTTGTTAGGTTCTGTTTGTTTTCATGGTTACTATATCTTAATATCCATCATTTAATATCTATGAAGCAGAGCCATTTCCTACTTTTGAATGAATGGATTGCATCATACACTGGCTAAGCACCTGCCTAAATATTAGAAGCTGAGTTGTGGACATGCTCCCATCGTCTTTGTAATTTTGTCCTTTATTGCTTAGCACATGGAATGAACAGCCAGGACCTATTGAAACGGAAGAGTGCATGGGTAGAATGAGTAAGTAGTATCATTTCCACAGATTCCTCACTGTAGCCTGTCCAGAACCCACATGTTCTAATGCTTTCCATGTGAGCACATGAAGAACTCTCAGCCAATATTCAGACTTCTACTTTCACTCTCACTTGGCCTACCCCAGAGAAGCCTCTACGACAGCCATCTTTCTGTGCTCAGTTTACAACTCTGTCCTTCTATATCACATTGTTGCCCTCATCTTACTCCTTTTCTCTTCTGCTTTTCCCTCTCTGAGGTCATGTTGTAGATACCTTAATTGGTTTCTCTCTTAGACTCTGGAGTTTGAAAGTAGATGACCCTAGGTTTCAACCCAATCTGTTTTATTCTAATTATGAAAGTTTGACCATGGTGTTCATCTCTTTTTAATTAACTTAATAAAAATTTACAATTTGTGTTTCATAGAGTATGACACCAAAATAAAGACTCCTAAAAATCATTCCTATGTGCTGTTTTGTCTGTTTACAAATATCTGGCAGGATTATTTGTAGTTAAAATCTAACATAAAGCCTCTTCTGATGAGATATTTTTAAATTTGTCAGTATGTTAATTCAAAGGCTTAACTAAAAATATTTCATAGGTTTGGATGATGGCTCAGTCTATAAAGTGCTTTCTTTATGCACAAACTTAAAGGGCTGACATTGAATTCCCAGTACCAATAAGATGTAGAGACATAGAGGAAATTGCCTACTGTTGAGCTCTGATCTCCACATGCATGTATACACTTGTACACAGCAACCAAACTATATACATATAGCACACATATGCACAATACACACATCCAGATAGATAGATAGATAGATAGATAGATAGAGAGAGAGAGAGAGAGAGAGAGAGAGAGAGAGAGAGAGAGAGAGGAGAGAGGTGTAACAGGAGGTTCTGTCGCTAACATAAAACTACACATAACAGATAGGTCTTATTTGTCCCCCAAATCTATATCAGATTTCATTTGGTTACAGAATATGCTTTCTTTTATAAACCAAATGATTCAGAATTTTAAAACACAGCTGCTTCTACAGGTTTTGAATATGATTTCATGTCTAAAATACACTGTTTTGGAATCATGAGGAAGGAATAAACCATGTAAGTTGTATAATACCTTGGCACATAGTAGGCAATTGGCAGAGAACTGTAGCAGAAATTCCAAACAACCTCTTTAAGATTCATATGTAGATGCTTGACATAGAATTTCAGTTCACTCACAGTGATTGGTATTTTAGTAAGCTCCTGTCTTTATTCATCTCTACAGCCTAAATATTATTTCCAAGCCTGATTGGTTACCTGCACACTCCTTAAAGAGTGATTTAGGCACAAGAGAAAATGATGGAGTTACATGTTTAATTAGATATCTACGCTCTGCTTTAGGAAATCTCTTCAAAGAATCAGGACTTGCATTCAACATCACTCTGCACATTGAAACAGAAAGTTAAGTATGGAAGTCCACCCAAAAGAGGAAACACACAGTGGCATCAGGTTGACCTGCAAAGGGAAGCATGGAGTCTCTGAGGGGATAATAGGTGATGGAAATCCAATACTGCCCTGTCTCCTGAAATAACTGCAGTGTCAGGGCAGAATGTATTGTGAGTTATAGAAGAAACTTTATTGTTGGTGCTCAGAAAGTGAAAAATCAAAGAAACTGCAACAGGAAGTGTCACAGCTGTCTGTGACAAATTGTGATTAAAAATAGCCCATCTCTTTTTGGAAAACCAAAACCTAATCTACTCCCCATAGATAATTGCTATCACCACCCCTTCAGTGTTTTCCCATGTCTCAGACTGGAGAATGCCTCCCCACAGTAATGCTCTGGAAGCCTCTACTGAATGCCTTTTGTGGCACTCAACATTGTGCTAGAAACTAGAATAAGGTATTCGCCACAGATGAAACTTATCAGTAGGGCAATTTCTACCTCTCTTCAAAACTCAAACTCAATTACTATCCAGGCAGCGTTCCCTCACAGCAAAGCTGCCATCAGTCTGTTCAGCAGTATCACAGAAGTAACTCAGTTTCCAGTACTACATAAAGGCAATGTCTGTGAATACCTTCATCATTAAGATACTTGCTGCTTGAAACAGACTATTAAAACAAGGGCTCAGATTTTTGGTATTTGGAGGAAACCTTGCACTAAGTCTTTCCACATTTCATTGGTAAATAACCAGAATACTAAATCAAGCTAATTAATGTATTCATTTTAATCTTTCTGCATTATTTCATAACACCATCCAGTACCCCCAAAATAAATACAATTATGAGTTGTCAATTAAAATTATACTAATGTTTTCTAAAGATTTTGTTTTCCATATAATTTTTTGTCCTAAGAATAGAAGCATTTTCATCCCCTAATTTTAATTCTAACTCTTAAAGTTTTCTCTCTCTCCCAGCTCTTTCTCATTCCAATTTATAGGTTTGCTGTTGATGGAATTTCCCCTTTTATCCATATGCTTACATCCTCGCTCATAATGTAGTGTATTTAGAAATGATGCCTTTGGGAAATAACAAGCTTAAATGATGATCAAGGGCTATTATGATAGACATATCATGAATAGACATAGGAAAACTAGATCACTCTCTAAAAATCCATGGGTAAAGGTAATCACACAATCCAGGTAAAAGTTCTTACTAGAAAGTGGATGTGTTAGTGTTTTGATCATCAGTTAGTATTTGAACATTCAGGATTATAAGAAAATACTTTTTTCTTGTTTAACAAATCCAGTGCATGATGTTTTGTTATAGTAATCAAAAAGATAAACAATAAGATTCAAAACTGGTACCATGTGGAATTTTAAAGAAGTATTTGTTTGTTGGATTATTGCTTTTTTTTTTTTGTATATGTGCGTGGCTTTGTCCCCATGAGTTTATGTGCACCATAAGGGTGCAAGTACCCACGAACCCCCAAAACAGGTGTGAATTGAAATTATACATGGTTATAAAGTTCTTTATGGGTAATAGAAGCTGAAACCAGATCCTACTTAGATTCATAAATGGCTTTGACATCCAAGCCATCTTTCCAGCACCTTCACATATGAAATCTAATTGGTTCACATGGAACCTAAAACCGGGCATATTAAACTGTCTTATTTAAATTTTTTTCCTTTGTTTTTTTGAGACATGGTTTCTCTGAGTAGCCCTGACTGTCCTGGAACTCACTCTGTAGACCAGGCTGGCCTCGAACTCAGAAATCCGCCTGCCTCTGCCTCCCAAGTGCTGGGATTAAAGGCGTGCGCCACCACTGCCCGGCTATTAAAATATTTTAAATGAATATTTTTAGAAGTTGAGCAAATGTAAACAATTGATTTGCTACAAAGAGAAAAACAGTGAGAACATGCTACACCCAGCCAGCCCTCCACTCCGTTGGACACCCAGTGACCTGACATGCTTTCTCTAGAGGTGTCATGAATGGATGATGACATATTGACTTGAGTGTGTTTGCTATTTGTGTGTGAAAAAAGAGCTGGCAAACAGTGACAAATTTCTAACCACAGATTGACAGAAGGAGTCATCACATTTATGCACCATAGGAATTGTTGACTGCCCTCTGAGAACCCTAATATATTGACAGGAATGTGGAGTTTTCTTTGTCCTAAAACCAATCTTATAAATAGTTTCTTCCCCAGCTTCCACTAGAGTTATAGCGTGTTAATTTAGCTTTTTGTTTAGAATCGGGCAAGATTTAATTTAGAGAAAGGATTCCGTTAATGGAAAGGAAGACTGACCAAGCTTCAGAGTGCCAACTTCTTTGTCTAGTCCAGGTAAGGTTCGCATAGTTCACTTCACCTCCTCTGAAAGCCCAGCTTCATCTTGCTTTACATTATTGCCATGCTGTGATCTTCCTCCTTTTCCAAAGCCTATTTTCTTATAAACAAGCTTAACGCATTCCCTCTGCAAGCATAGTCAATAGTCAATAACCTAAGCCAGAGATCAGCTACCATAGGCTGTCGTGGAGTGCCTCCATGTAAGTAATGTTTTATTGTAGCATAGTAATCCTCACTTGTCCATGGTTCCTTTATTTCTACAGTGCTAAAATGGAATGGTTTCTACAGAGACCACTTGGCCCACTCAAAGCCTCACACACTTCTTCTTCTTCTTCTTCTTC
>NW_022196904.1:166579895-166611305 GCF_008632895.1 Mastomys coucha | reverse complement strand
CTTCTTCTTCTTCTCCTTCTTCTTCTTCTTTTTTTGTAGAAGCAGTATGCTCATATTTATTTGAAAATGGTCCTTATTTTATTTAAAAGTCACAACATAATTTAATTTACTATTTTTCTTTCAAAATAAAAAGATTACTAATGTAATTTTAATCATTCTCTTAGATGAGATTTCTGTTTAAAAGAGAAATGTTAAGTTTTATGTGAAGAACATATTTCTAGTTCTTAATAACAATACTAAAGATTTTAGAAAAAATATATTTATGATGACATAAATGCAGCAGTAAGCATACTTCTTATCTGCTCCTTTACTGAAGAAATTTTCTTGGTTGGGAGGCTTTTAATGACTAGTTCTTTTTCCTTAGAGGTTTTGGGACTGCTTATGTATTTTACCTTTCTTGATATAACGTTGGTATATGGTATCTGTCTAGATGAAATCATCCATTTCATCTAGATTTTCCAGTTTTGTTGAATATAGGGCTTTTGTAGTAAGATCTGATGATTTTTTAAAATTTTCTCAGTTTCTGTGTAAAGTCTCCCTTTTTGTTTCTAATTTTGTTAATTGGATATTGTCTCTGTGCCCTTTAGTTAGTTTGGCTAAGGGTTTATCTATCTTGTTGATATTCTTTTTGTTTGTTTGTTTGTTCCTAAACTCTTTTTTAAAAAATGGATCTTTCATTTATTTTCATTTCAAGTGTTATCCCCTTTGCCAATTTCCCCTCCAGAAACCTCTATCCCATCCCTGCTCCTCCTGCTTCTATGAGGGTGTACCCCTACCCATCCACTCTCGCCTTGTTGCCCTGGCATTCCCCTACACTGGGGCATCGAGCCTTCACAGGACCAAAGGCCTCTCCTCCCATTGATGCCAAATAAAACCATTCTGTGCTACATATACAGCTGGAGCCATGAGTCCCTCCAATTGTACTCCGTGGTTGGTGGTTTAGATCCTGGGAGCTCTGGTTGTTTGATATCATTGTTCTTCCTTCAGTTTAAAGAACCAGGTCTTGGTTTTGTTGATCCCAGAACTCAATGGGGATGACCTTAATCGAAATACCCAACAGTGGGGAGAGGGAACCTGAAGAGACCACCTTCGGTAGATAGACAAAGCTCCAATTAGAAGGACAGAGTTACCAACCCACCATCAATATTTCTGACTCAGAATTGGTCTTTTCTAAGAGAAAAGCAGGGACAAAAATGAAGCACAGACTGAAGGAAAGGCTTACCAGGGACTGACCCATGGATCCATGGCATGGGTGGGCCCCGAAGCCTGACACTATTACTGTTGCTTTGTTGTGCTTACAGACAGGAGCCAAGCATAGCTCTCCTCTGAGGGGCTCTACCAGCATCCGACTGAGACGGATTCAGATATATATAGCCAACTACTGGACTGAAGTTGGAAACCCCTGTGGAAGAGTTAGAGAAAGGACTGAAGGAGCTGTGGGGGATGGCAACTCCATAAAAAAGATCAACAGTCTCAACTAACTTGGACCCCTGGGGAGCTCCCAGAGACTAAGCCACCGACCTAAGAGCATACATGGGATGGTCCTAGGCCCCCGGCACATGCAGCAGAGGACAACCTTGTCTGGCCTCAGTGGGAGAGGATGTGCCTAACCATGCAGAGACTTGAGGCCCCAGGGAAGCAGGGAGGCTCCGGGAGTGAAATGGGGGAGCACCCTCTTGCAAAGGGGAAGGAGAATGTGGGAGGGGGACTGGGAGGCCATGTCTGAAATGTAAATAAATAAAATAATTAATTAAAAATGAAATTATTTTTATCAGTGGTCAACTCTGTGTAGGAAAGCCAGCAGTCTAATGATTTCCTGGAAGAGAAAGGATCAAATTTGGATAGATAGATTTCTGTCTTTCCCTATCAAATTATCTGAGGTCTAACAGTCTCTTGACCAGTAGAAACGCATCTAAGCAACATTAAAACCATTAGGAGACACCAAAAATGTGAGATAATTTGTTATCATCTATGTTTTTACTTATACACAACTATAAGCTTTAGACAATTAGTTTTTATGATTAAGTATCTTTATTTTCTGGAAGACATTCAGTTTGATAGGGAATCTAAAGGAAAATTGTTCTTTTTAATCATTATTATGTGAATCACTTTTGCTAACTTGTAATATGTTGAGTAGTTTTATTCTTATAGGCTTTTAACCTTATGACTCTCTGTACTTCATAGGAAAAGCTTTCCAGGTTCATGAGGTCTCATTTATCAAAACTTGATCTTAGAGCCTGATCCATTGGAGTTCTGTTTAGGAAATCCCCCCCCCCCCAACCTCGTTCCCATGAGTTCAAGACTCTATCCCACTTCTCTATTAGATTGATTGTATCTGGTTTTATCTTGAGGTCTTTGACCTATCTGGACTTGGTGGAAGGTGACAAATATGGGTCTATTTTCATTTTTCTACATACAGAAAGCCAGTTAGACCAGCATCATTTATTGAAGATGGTTTCTTTTTTCCATTGTATATTTTGGCTTCTTTGTCAAAGGTCAAGTGTGCATAAGTATGTGGTTTTATTTCTGGGATCTTCACTTCTATTGCACTGATCAACATGTCTGTCTCTGTACCAAACCATGCAGTTTTTTTTTCACTATTGCTCTGTAGCAGAGCTTGAGGTCAGGGGTGGTGATTCTCCCATAAGTTCTTTTATTGTTAAGATTTTTTCGCTATTCTAAGTTTATTTTTCCTTCCAGATGAATTTGAGAATTGCTCTCTCCATGTCTTTAAAGAATTGTATTGGGATTTTGATGGGTATTGCATTGAATCTGTAGATTGCATTTGGTAGGATAGCCATTTTTACTATGTTAATTTTGCTGATCCATAAGCATGGGAGATCTCTCTATTTTCTGAGATCTTCAATTTCTTTCTTGAGAGACATGAAGTTATTGTCATACAGGTTTTTACTTGTTTGGTTAGAGTTACCCTAAGATATTTTATATTATTTGTGGCTATTGTGAAGGACTTGTTTTCCTAATTTCTCTCTCAGAACGTTTATCCTTTGTATTAAGGAAGGCTGATGATTTATTTGTGTTAATTTTATATCCAGCCACTTTGCTGAAGTTGTTTACCAGCTGGAGAAGTTCTCTGGTAGAATTTTTGGGGTTCCTTATGTATACTATCATATCATCTGCAAGTAGTGATACCTTTATTTCTTCTTTGCCAATTTGTATCCCTTTGATCTCTTTTTGTTGTCTTATTGTTCTAGCTAGCACTTTGAGTACCATATTGAATAGATATGGGGAGAGTGGGCATCCTTGGCTAGTTCCTGATTTTAGAGAAATTGCTTCAAGTATGTCTCCATTTTATCTGATATTGGCTATTGGTTTGCTGTATTGCTTTTATTGTGCTTGGGTATGGACCGTGGATTTCTGATCTCTCCAATAATTTTAACATGAAGGGGTATTGTATTTTGTGAAATGTTTTTTCTACATCTAAGAAGATAGCCATGTGACTTTTTTTTGTTTTAGCTTTTTTATATAGTAGATTACATTAATGGATTTTTGTATATTGAACCAACCTTGCATTCCTGGTATGAAGCCTACTTGATCATGATGAATGATAGTTTTGATGTGTTCTTGGATTCAGTTTGCAAGAATTTTATTGAGTATTTTTGCATCAATATTCATAAGTGAGTTGGTCTGAAGTTCTCTTTTTTGGTTGGGTTTTTGTGTGGTTTAGGTATCAGAGTAATTGTGGCTTCATAGAATGAATTTGATAGTGTTCTTTTTGTTTCTATTTTATGAAATAGTTTGAGGAATATTGGTATCAGGACTTCTTTGAAGGACTGGTAGAATTCTGCAGTAAATTGATTTGGTCTGGGTTTTTTTTTTTTCCTTAGGAGGTTTTTAATGACTTCTTCTATTTCCTTGTGTGACATGGGCCTGTTTACATAGGTTACCTGCTCTTGATTTAACTTTGTTATGTTATATATGTCTAGAAAATCATCCATTTTATCTAGATTTTCCAGTTTTGTTGGGTATAATGAGATAATCTTGTGTTTCTTGTATTTCATTATATTTATTTGGTGGATTATGTTTATCCATTTATGTACATTAAATTCCCACATCTCTGGAATGTAGAATAATACATTGATAATAGTATGTAACATCTTCATTTATTCTTGAATTGGATCTGCAAGTATTTTATTGACAGTTTATACTTCTATATTCACAAGGAGTATTGGTTTATAATTTATTTTTTGATGTTGAGCCTTTGTATAGTTTTGGTTTTTCAAGCCAGAGGTAGCATCAAGTAAGTTTTGGGGCTTTTGTTGTTTTGTTTTATTTTTATTTTTAGACTTATTTATTATTTCATTATTTTTATCTGGATATGTGTGCATGTGCCTGCATGGTTTTATGTGCACCACTTGGGAGAGCCTTAAAGATAGTGCTGGATCCTCTAGAATTGGAGTTATGGGTGGCTATAATCTTCTGTGTAGATCCAGGATGGAACCGAGGTCCTCATCAAGAGTAGTAAGTTCCTTTAATCACTGAACCATTTCTCTATCCCTAGTAGGTCTGTTTGTAATTTAAATGTCCTGTCACTGAAACAACACACAATCTTCATAGTTTGGTTCGTTTATAATATTTTATGCTTCCCAATTCTGCTCTTCCTCCCACACTGTCCTTCTGTCCATCTCCCTACGTGATTCTGCTCACTCTGATTTCCCAACCACACCCAGTCTATCAACAAAATTTATTGCATTATAATTTGTAATTAGATATAATTTGAACTCACTACATCACTTCTTTGGGATGACATTAACCTTGTGGCTTTACTACCTCTGTCAAGTTACTACTTTCTTGCTTTATAGAAATTTCTCCCATCATCATCCACTCCAGGAAGAGAGGAGGGATGGTATAAAATAAGCCTAATTGACACTGGAGCTTTCCCTTCTTTGCAGTTCCCATGTAAGATGTTGACTTCTATAATGATTCACCAGTGTCTTATGATTTAGCTGTGCTTTGGTGACCTGGGCCTTACAAGTAGTCAAAGCACTTTAAGTAGTTCAGTAAGAGGCTGTGGCAGTTTGAACTTGCTTGGCCCAGGGAGTGGCACTCTGAGGAATAGGTGTGGCCTTGTTAGAGGAGATATTTCATTGACTGGGCTTTATGACCTCATCCTAGCTGCCTAGAAGTCAGTCTTCTGTTTGCCTTTGAAACAAGATGTTGAACTTTTAGCTCTTCCTGTGCCATAACTGTCTGAGTGTTGCCATGATCCTGTCTTGATAATGGACTGAACCTCTGAACCTGTAAGGAAGCTCCAATTAAATGTTGCCCTTATAAGAGGTGACTTGGTCATGGTGTATGTTCACAGCAATAAAACCCTAACTAAGACAAAGGCAGTGATCATCTACCTAAGGATATGCATGTTTTACATTCTATGACTTAAATTTGTATTACAAAATACCAATAGAAAGTTGATTTATTTCTCCAAACTCATATATAATTACTTATTAATTTTTTATTTAACACTGTAACATAAAGTTGAGAGGCAGATAAAACAATTTTCCTACAGATTTTGCTTTTTAAGAGAGTACACAATGAAATATAATTTACCTCGGTGTTATTCATTTTTGGAAGGGTTTTGTTTTAAAAGTCTAACTCAGTGGCATATAGACCATGTTTTGTGTGACTAGGAGAAAGCTTGGGGTCAAGTTTTATTGGTTCCTACTCTATCAAATTCACCACCACAGCTGCCGAATAATTTGAAGAAACTATGTCTCAGTAGCCCTGTGGTGAGCTGCTGGGTATTGAAACTGCAGGAGAGTCAATCAATGTTGCATAGGGAGAGTACAGATCATAATCATCCTCTGTCCAGGAAAAGCTTGAACTTATCAGGTTTCATTAACTGTACAATATAATTAATCGGGGGCTCAGCTATACTGCAGAAAGTCAGCGAATACTTGTCTCTGCCTACACGACTCAGGTTCTTTATAATACACAACAAAAGCTTCTGGATTTTAATTGTAAATTTGAACTTCCCATTTCTGCTTTTGCCCCCTTTGCTTAGCTATTCAAGTATGTCTTATATTAGTTCATGCTACTGTTATTTTAACTATACTCTTATATCAATTAAATGGCACCTCCTTAAGATCCTTTAAAGAAGCAGGTTTTCTTTTTCTTTTTGTTGGATTTTATGTTTCCGATTGGATTTGTGTACAAGACGATGAAATTTATGGAACCATAGAGACCAAAGACTGTTACTATGAAGATAGGACCTCCTCATAACTTGGTGTTGGTGTCTAGAGAAGTTGGATTTTTTGGTACTTGAGTAGGTAAGTAGCTTATCTGGTAACTAGAAATGTTTGAAGGCATGCTCAAATTTTGTGTACACCTGATAGAAATTAGCGAAAATTATAAACAAAAATATTAAGAGACTAAACTGAAGAAAAAGTCATTAATTTGTTTTCTATTATTATTTTGAAGCTCATAAGTCCTGTCATAGTTATTCAAACTAGTCCGGTAGTGAAAATATACCATTTTATTCTCTTGGGGGATTAAGTTTCTGTTAAACTATTATAGCAGTTGCAGAGTTTTGACCAGGAATAAAATGCTATTGTAGGCCCACATTATTCTATGTCCCAAATGGTTTTTACAGTGTTTTCTTTCTAGTCTACACAACAAACACACACACACACATACACACACACACACACACACACACACACACACACACACATTCTGCAATTAAATATACAATTTCTACATTGGTTTTATAAAATATAAAGCAGCTTTTAAAATGTTATTTTTCCCTGGATAAATTTTTATATTTTCATAACTAAATTTGAAATAAAGCATTTAGACTATATATATATGTATATATATATATATATACATATATATAATTTTTAAAAATGACTAACCTGTTAATAGTAATTATTTGTGAGCTATGGAATTGTAAATACATTTTATTATATATTTCTAGGTTTTACTAACTTTCTATATAATTATTATTGGGTTTGTTTTGGTTAAAAAAAATAAATAGAATTTGTAAAAGAAAATGTAATTACTGTCCCAGTACCTTTCTGGTACTCTTAAAAGAACTGACATTTTCCAGAATTAAGTAGTACATTTTTAAAGGAAGCTAAACCCATGAACCCATTAAATGAAGTATATTTAAGACAAGCTATTATTTTAGATGTTTAATTATTTACTACATCCAGCTTTTTGGCCTTCAGTTGGAATTTTTTTAGCCTACCAAATAATTTTCTGGGTAGGATGAGGGAATTCCATGTTGTGAGTTTTACTGACAGATAATATGGGAAATTATGAATATCTACCTCTTAGTGTACTTGTTGTTGAATAATCCCACCCACATAATAAAGATTAAACCTAGTGACATACTGTTAGTAAATAAAATATGGAAAATGATGGAATATCAATTTTAAGATTAGCTAACAATCTCATTCATTTCTCCTTTTCATTTATTTGTTCTAGAAAATTTTAAGAATATTATGAGTTCCCATATAGAAGGTCATGTCTTTGACCAATATTAAATAAAATCTTGGATGGCATGAACTTGGGAAAAGAATACAGTCCAGCTGGTCTTGAACTAGAGAGACATAGAGCTAAACTGTGCTTGCCTTTTTGGTCTACAATTGTAACATGATAAAATTTGAGAGCAACTTGTACCACAGCAATAAATAATGCAATAATATATAAAATACTTTGAGGTTTTTCTGTAATAGACTTTGAGATTTTGTCATTTATTGATATATATATATATGTGTATATTCATTCATACATACATGTACATACATATATATATACATACATTTTCTTTTTATGTATTTCTTTATATATATATACATATATATATATATATATTCGTTCTTTTTATTTAAGCTTTCTTTTCTACACTCCAGATTTTATTCCCCTCCCAGTCCACCCTCTGTCTGTTCCATATCCCATACATCCTCTTTGCTCCCTGTCTCTATGAGGATATCCCCAATACCCCAAACCTCACCCCACCAGACCTCTGTGGCAATATCACCCTGAATGTGCCTGATCTCATCTGATCTTGGAAGATAAGCGGGCTCAGGCCTGGTTAACACTTGAATGGGAGGTTTTATCTTCTTAAGAAGGTATAGTTTATTGGTTATAGGTATCTGTGAATGGTGTAAGATGGAAGGAAGCTGTGGAAACTGAACAACTCTCTATTCAATGATAACATGGTCAGGGAAGAAATTAAAGATTTCCTGGAATTTAATGAAAATGTTGTCACATCATACCCAAACTTATGTGACACAATGAAAGATGTGCTAAGAAGAAAATTCATAGCAATAAGTGTCCTGGTAAAGAAACTGGAGAGATTATTTATTTATTTATTTATTTATTTTATTAGATGTTTTCTTTATTTACAATATCTCCTTTCCCAGGTTCCCCTCCAAAAATAAAAAATAAAATAAAATAAAATAAAATAAAATAAAAAAACAAAAACTAAAACAAATCCCTGTTCCCTCCCCCTCTCCCTATCACCACTCCACCCCTTCCTGCTTACTGGCCCTGGCATTCTCCTACATTGGGGCATAGAACCTTCACAGGGTCAAGTGCGTCTCCTCCCATTGATGATCAACTTGGCCATTCTCTGCTATACATATGCTTCTGGAGCCATTAGTCCCACCATGTGTACTCTTTGGTTGGTGTTTTAGTCCCTGGGAGCTCTGAGGGCACTAGTTAGTTTATATTGTTGTTTTTTCTAAGGGGCTGCAAACCCTTCAGCTCCTTGGGTCCTTTCTCTAGCTCCTTCATTGGGGACCCTGTACTCAATCCAATGGATGGCTGTGAGCTTCTCCTTCTGTATTAGTTGGGTACTGTCAGAGCATCTCATGCAAGAGCTATATCAGGTTCCTGACATCCAGCACTTGCTGGCATCCACTCCTTTATTGCTGGTGGGACTGCAAGCTGGTACAATCACTCTGGAAATCAGTTTGGCAGTTCCTCCAGAAATTGAACATAGTACTACCAGAGGACCCAGCTATACAACTCCTGGGCATATACCCAGAAGATGCTCCAACATGTAATAAGGACACATGCTCCACTATGTTCATAGCAGCCTTATTTATAATAGCCAAAAATTGGAAACAACCCAGATGTTCCTCAACAGAGGAATGGATACAGAAAATGTGGTACATCTAAACAATGGAGTACTACTCAGCTATTAAAAACAATGAATTTATGAAATACTTTGGGGAAATGGATGAATCTTGAGAATATCATCCTGAGTGAGGTAACCCAATCACACAAGAACACACATGGTATGCATTCTCTGATAAGTGGATATTAGCCCAGAAGATCGGAATACACAAAGTACAAACGACAAACCATAAGAAACTCAAGAAGAAGGAAGACCAAAGTGTGGATACTTCGTTCCTTCTTAAAAGGGGGAACAAAATACCCATGGAAGGAGTTATAGAGACTAACTATGAAGCAGAGACTAAAGGAAAGACAATTCAGAGACTGCTCCACCTGGGAATCCTTTCCATATTTAATCATCAAATCTAGAAACTGGAGAGATCTTACACTAACAAGTTAACAGCACTCCTGAGAGCTCTAGAACAAATGGAAGCAAATTTACCCAAGAGGAGTAGAAGGCAGGAAGTAGTCAAAAATCAAACAAAATCGGGGAGATCCAACCAAATAGAAACAAAGAGAACAATACAAAGAATCAACAAAACCAAAAGCTGGTTCTTTGAGAGAATCAACAAGATAGATAACCCCCTAGCTAAACTAACTAAAGGGTCCAGAGGCAGTATACAAATTAACAAAATCAGAAATGAAAAGGGAGACATAACAACAGAAATGAGGGAAATTAAAAAAAAAATCATCAGACAAAAGACAATCAGAGGGTAGACTGGGAGGGGAATAAAATCTGGAGTCTTAAAATAAAAGGATGATAAAAAAGATGGAAGGAAGCATGCATGTTCTACATTCATGCTCTGGGTTCCACTGAGATGAGATTGGTAGGTGACAAAATAGACTTATTTGGGGCCTCTAAGAAGCACTCAGTGTTAGACTGACGTTCCATTTTTGCTTATTGACATTGTGACTCATTAATTGATCACATTGATTTTGGTGGGTTTTGATTTTGGCTAGCTCTTGAGGAATGCTAACTATATGATTGTGGGGAGTAGAGGTAGGATCGAAGAAAGACTGTGAATCACAAAGCAGCACAAATTACCCCTGGTTTGTGGAGTAAGCCTTAGGACATAATTGTAGACATTAATGAAAATGAAAAACAGTGGGGAGAATAAATTATGATCTCCGATGTGTGTGCTAACTTTTTATGTGCAAAGAGTTCATGAGAACAGAGTAATTGAGCAAGGCATCCAACAGAACTCTGTTTTCAGGAAAGTTAGCTCAGAGGCACAGCTGCTTCTTACATACTAGTGACTAAGTATTCCCTAGAGTCTTACAAATCCAGTGCTCCTCAACAAAGGGCCTGGGACATTTGAGGAGGACATACTTCATTCTTGTAAGCAGAATCCCAAATCTGTAATAAACACTAGCTTGTAAACTTTGAGAAACTCATGGTAAACAAATGAGAAAACTACGAAGCAGATATTGAAACTACATTCACCAATAAGACTTTATTTTTGGAAAAAAATTCACTGGCCAGTTCTGTTCCTCTGTTCCTTTTAATAAATTAGTGCAATAGTTGTTGAATGTCTCAAACTTTTTTTTTCTGTTCTTAAGACTTAAAGCAAGAATGGATTTCTAAGACAGATGCCTGACTTTATACTTACATAACTGAAGCTTAAATGATGCTAAGACCAAATTTTTGTAACTGTAGTATGATTATCCTGGTTTTGATGTCAGGTTCAATTAATTTTAGTGTCAGTCTTTTTTGAACCCCTCCGCTCCTTCAGAAAATGAAGGCTTAGCATCTCGGTGAGCTTCTCTTTCTATGACAGAACCTATGACTGACATCAATCAGTAGTGTAATGTGAGGCTATACTAGAATTAAGAACACTTTAATAAGATACTTGTTTTGTGGATGTTGTAGACAGTAAGATGTGTGTGTATGTGTATGTGCGGGTGTGTGCACATGTGTGCATCTCTCTCTCTCTCTCTCTCTCTCTCTCTCTCTCTCTCTCTCTGTGTGTGTGTGTGTGTGTGTGTGTGTGTGTGTGTGTTAACCCAGGTGAAGGACTAGAATCTAGACATTCTCTCTGGTAGGGAGGGAGAGAGGGCATGGCTAGGTAGTAAAGAGAGTGAAGTTCCATGATGTCTGGCTCCTTCCTTACCCTCCTGACCTGAGAAAAAGCCTGAACATAAAATAAAGGCGTTTTAGATTCCTTTCTTCTGCCTCTAGGCCCCTGAGACTGGATTTTTTGGGTGCTCTCATCTTCCTCGGGGTTTTTTGCTATCCATGTTCTACTGCATGGAAGTATGCATTTGCTCATCCCCAATAAAAGCCTTCCTGGAACTGCAGTCTTGTTCAACTGCATGGAAGTATGCATTTGCTCATCCCCAATAAAAGAATAAAAGCCTTCCTGGAACTGCAGTCTGTTGTTTGCTGTTCACAGTGTTTGAGATTTCTTCTCTGCTATCTGTAGTGCTCAAGATATTTTCTCCATTTTAATTCTTTAACTGACAGAGAAAATTAAGCCATTCAAGCCCTCTAGCCTATTGTTTAGTTTACACACTAAACTAGTTACACAGGTAATTTATTTTATATATGGAGAGTTCCCAGTAAAGATAAGGAAATTATTGATGTTTTTCAACTCTCTCTCTCTCTCTCTCTCTCTCTCTCTCTCTCTCTCTCTCACACACACACACACACACACACACACACAGACACAAGCAGGCTGAGAGGAAAATAGTCTATGGACAAAAGTTGAAAAAACATCAATAATTTCCTTATCTTTACTGGGAATGTACGATGTTTATTCATGGTGCTGAAGATCTTGATGCAACAAGAACTTGCATGATCTCATTTTCCTTCTTCTCTTTCCTTCCTTCCTTCCTTCCTTCCTTCTTTCTTTTCTGTCTTTTTTAAATTGAGGAAATGTATGAGAATTTTGAGATTCAGTAATGCTTTGTTCTACCTTCTTACCTAATGATAGTATTAGACATTTTGCAAGATGTGACTTACACAGGACTCACTTGAGACATTTTTCCCCATCACTGGAACATTCCTTGTTTTCCTTTTGTTATTTTTTTCTCATTTGTTCATACCAGAATCTCTTCTATATAAGAAAAAGGTTTCTCCTTTCATTTCTCATGATTCTTTTGGCAGATTCTAGAAAGCTCTTTGTCATAAGTGCTCATTGGCATATATACACACAGAGAGAATCTCTCTCTCTCTCTCTCTCTCTCTCTCTCTCTCTCACACACACACACACACACACACACACACACACACACACACACACACAAATAGGCTGAGAGGAAAATAGTCTATGGACAAAAGTTGAAAAAACATCAATGATTTCCTTATCTTTACTGGGAATGTACAATTAAAAACAGGACAAGTTTTGAGTGGATAAATGACTGAACATTGATAGCTGTAGCAGAACAAGGCCATGCTGAGCTCGAATCTGAGTGTCTAGCTTGGTTCTGATACATTAACATATCCCCCAGGAAACCAACAGTTTCTACATTTGCTAACAGATGAAGTAAAGGGTTGTGTTCCCCAGAAAGTTCCAAAGTCAGTTGGTTTTTTTAAGTCCATGGAAAACCTACAGAGTGACTTGGCTGATACCTCCTGTCTTTGTGGCTGGTTTGGAACCAAAACCAGTATTTTCTTTCCCTGTGTCATGCCTAGTCCAATTTGTATAGTGTTCTCTCTCTCTCTCTCTCTCTCTCTCTCTCTCTCTCTCTCTCTCTCTCTCTCTCTCTCTCTCTCTCTCTCTCAAGAATTAATGGAATTGAACAAGACCCAAGTCTTTTGCTTATTTTTAGGACTATCAAAATTATCATTGCTGTGGCTAAGATCCTTCAGTTTTCCTCCTGTTCTTAGGACCAGTGTTATTCATGTCTCCTCTTACCCATTCCTGCAATGTGATTATATCAGAAATAATCCATAATAATTATGAAATCCATAATTGTTGTATCAGTATAATTATGGAAAGGCATTTTCAACTGAACTACTTCTATCTTATCTGGGAGCTTATATGTGCCTTGTTTAGTTGATTCAGGGGCACTTGTTCTCCTGTGACCTCCATCCCCTCTTCTGGAGAATTTCCTGAGTTCTGAAGGAAGGACATTGATGGAGTCCTCTAATTTAGATCCCCTCTCTCTGTTTGATGTCTGACTGTGGGTCTCTGCATCTATTCCTGTTTGCTGCTAGAGGAAACTTCTCTGGTGATAGCTAGATAAGACACTAATCTGTAAGTATAGAAGAATATCAGTAGGAATCCTTTTATTGATTTTTTATATCAGTATTGTTTTATGCTAAGTCTTTAAGCCATCTAGTCTCTGCTTCTTGGTACCCAAGTAGTGTCAGATACAGGTTCAGTCTCCTGGAGTGGGCTTAAGTCAAATCTGACATTGATTGGTTATTCTATTCCATGCCACCATTGCCCTACCATATTTTGCAGACAGGAAAGATTGTAGATCAAAGGTTTTGTGGTTGGGTTGGGATCTATATTTCCTTTGATTGCCTGTTGGGTTATCTTTCCACACAAAAGACACTAGAACACAGTTCAGCTTCTCCATGTTCAATGAGCTGTGTGGATGTTTTTGTCAGCCATGGGGCCTCACTGTCAGTTTGTAGAGGGCAACCATTTGTTTAAGCTACAGCCTGTCTTGTTTGGGGATTTCCATGGATATCCATTGGCCAACAACTCAACTGAATGCAATTTATCCCACCACTGGATGATTGGCCTGCTAAAAGAGATGGTCAGTTGGGACTCCGTATCCCCATTAGTAGGAATTTTCATTAGGATCCACTTTATGGATACCAGGAAGTTTCCACTGCACTAGGTTTTCAAGTCGTCACCAATGCCTTTCCCAGTAACAGCCATCTCTCCTCTCTCCCTCCACCTTATCCTCCCTGATTTGATCCCCTTGCTCTTGTCTCCATCTGCCCCCATTCTGCCTGTAAAATCAAAGTGAATTCTATTTCCCCCTCTCAGGGAGATTCCTGCTTTCTCCTTAGATCTCTTTTTCTTTAGCTAACTTCTCCTAGTCTACAGATTGTAGCTAGGCTCCCATTTACTTAATGACTAATAACTCCTTATAAGGGAATACAAACTATATTTACCTTTCTGGAACTGGAATACTTCACTCAGGATTATTTTTTTCTGGTTTCACCCATTTGCCTGCATATTTCACAATGTCATTTTTTACAGTTGAGTTAAGGTACCACAATTTCTTTATCAATTCTTCTGTTTCAGGACATCTAATTTTTTTTCTAATTTCTGGTTATTATGAATAAAACTTTCTCTTGGTATATGCCCATCATACTGATATCCATAGTGGTTGTATAAGTTTGTACTCCAAGAAGCAATGTAAGAGTTGTCCCTTTGCTCCACATCCTTGCCAGCGTGAACTTTCATCTTTGTTATCGATCCTAGCCATTCTTTGACTTACATTCCCCCAATGGCTAAGGATGTTGAATATTTCTTTAAGTGTTTCCTATCAATTTGAGATTCCTCTGCTACCCTAGCCCTCGGCCCCCTGAGACTGTTCTTGGAGGTAGTGGGTAAGAAGGCACAGAATCAATGACACAGATTCTGGTAGCCAGGTGAGAAGCAGAAGCAGACTTGTTCATTTTTATAGGAGAGAGTGCCTTTATACCTTCCACCCATGTCCCCTTAGTCTGGTGGCACCAGCCAATTGGCTGCCCCAGTCACACACTCTGTCTTCGTCAGAAGCACCTGCTAAGCATGCCTGGGCCACTGTAGGCAGCTAGTCATGTTGACTCAATCCTCCTACATTCCTCTATTGAGAATTCTGTTCTCCATTTTTTCATTGGATTATTTAAATATCTGTTTTTTGAGTTCATTTTATATTTTGGATATTAGTCCTCTATCTAATGCAGAGTTGGTAAACATCATTTCCCATTCTGTATCTTGCCATTTTGTCTGCTTAATGGTGTCCCTTGTCTTACAGACAATTTAAGCTTCATGAGATCCCATTTATTAGTTGTTGCTCTTAGTGCCTATGTTGTCTGTGTTCTTTTCAAAAGTTATTTCCTGTGCCAATGTGTTCAAAGTCATTCCCCAATTTCTCTTCTGTCAGGTTGGGTATATTTGGTTCTATGTTAAGGTCTTTGATACATTTGGACTTGAATTTTTACAGGGTGATAAACATGTATCTAATTGCATTCTTCTAAATATGGACATCCAATTTGACTGGCAAAATTTGTTGAAGATGCTGTCTTTTTTTTTCTAAGATTTATATCATGAAGAGGTGTTGGGCTTTTTCAATGGCCTTTTCTGCTTCCAATGAGATCATCATGTGGTTTTGGTCTTTCAGTTTGTTTATATGGTGGATTATATTTGTTATTTATATATGATGAGCAATCTCTGCATCTGTGGGATGAAGCCGACTTTATCATGGTGGATGATCTTATCAAATATGTTCTTAGATTCTATTTGAAAGCATCTTATTGATATTTCTCCATCTCTGTTGATAAGGGAAATTGATAGGCAATTCTCTTTCTTTATTGAGTCTTTATGTAGTTTGTGCATCAGTGAATTGGTCAGTGTTCCTTCTGTTTCTATATTGTGGAATAATTTGAGGGGAATTAGTATTAACTCTTCTTGGAAAGTCTGGTAGAATTCTTAGTCTTCTGCACTAAGACTATCCAAGCCTGCACTTTTTTTTCACTTAATAAGTGCTTCTATTTTGCTAGAGGTTATAGATCTACTTAGATTTTTTTAATCTGATACTGATTTAATTTTGCAAGTGATACCTATTCAGTAAGTTGTCCATTTCTTTTAGATTTTGAATTTGGTAGAGTATAAGATTTTAAATTATGTTCTTATCATTCTTTTGATTTCTTCAATGTCTATTGCTTTTCCTCCTTTTCATTTATGATTTCATTATTTTGGATATTGTTTTCTGTTTTAAATTGTTTGAATAAGGGTTTTTCTATCTTGTTGAGTTTCTCAAAGAACCAACTCTTTGTTTCATTGATTTTTAAAATTATTTTCTTTATTTTTATTGATTTTACCCCTGAGTTTCATTATTTCTTGAGTTCTACTCCTCTTAGGGTAATTACTTCTTTTTGTTTTAGAGCTTTCATGTGTGCTGTTAAGTTGCTAGTATGATATTTCTCCAAATATTTTGTATGTAAGTAGTTAGTGCTATCAACTTTCCTCTTAGTACCACTTTCATTGAGTCCCATAAGTTTGGGTGTGCTGTGTATTCATTTTCAATGAATTCTAGAAAGTCTTTGATTTCTTTCTTTATTTTTATCTTGACCCATTTTTCATTTAGTAAAGAGTTGTTCAGAATTTTTAAACATTTGGTTGTTTTAGTTGTTGTTGAAATCCAGCTTTAATCTATGGTGGTCTAGTAGGACTCAGGGAGCTTTTTCAATTTTCTTTTATCTGCTGATACTTGCTTTGTGCCAGAGTATGTGGTCACTTTTTAAAGAAAATTCCATGAGGTTCAGAGTAAAAGGTATAGTATTTTGTATTTGGATGAAATGTTATATAAGTATCTGTTAGGTCCACTTGGTTGATGACATATACTAGCTCCAGCATTTCTCTATTTAGTTTTTGTCTGGATTACCTTTTCATTGGTAAGAGAGAGCTATTGAAATCTCCCACTCTCAATATGTGAGGGCCAGTCTGTAACTTATGACGTAGCAGCATTTCATTAAAAAACTTGAGGTCCTTGTATTTGTGGCACGGATGGTAGGAACTGTAATTCCTTGTGTTTGTGGCACAGATGGTAGGAACTGTAATTCCTTGTGTTTGTGGCATGGATGGTAGGAACTATGATGACCTCTTAATTGCGATGTACTTTTGCTGTGAGGAGTATGGCGTCTTCTTCCCTATCTTGTTTAACTAGCTTTGTTTTGAAATCTTTTGTTGTTGTTGTTGTTGTTACATATTAAAATGGCTTCACCACCTTGACTCTTAGGTCCATTTGCTTCAAATATCTTTTTCCAAACCTTTACTTTGAGGTGATGTCTATCACTGAAGGTCAGGTATGCTTCTTGGGTGCAGCAGAAGGATGGATGCTCTTTTCAGATCTATTCTGTTAGTCTGTGTCATTTTGTTGGGGCCATTGTGGCCATTGATATCAAGAGATATCAATGACCAATGATGGTTGCTTTCTATTATTTTGTTATTGTTATTGGTAGTAGTAGTAGTGGTAGTGGAAATGGTAGTGGTGGTAGTAGTAGTGACTCTGTGTGTGTGTGTGTGTGTGTGTGTGTGTGTGTGTGTGTGTGTATCTATTTCCTTTCTTGGTTTTACTTGTGTCAGATTATTTCCTGTGTTTTCATGGGGATAGTTAACTAGCTTAGGTTGCAGATTTCATTCTAGCACATTCTGTGAGGTTGGATAAAGATATATATATATATTGTTTAATTTTTACTTTATCATATGTCTTATTTTCTCCATCTATGGCAATTGAAAGTTAGTCTGGGCTGCCATTTATGGTCTCTTAGAGTATACAGCATATCTGTCCAGGCCCTTCTGGCTCTCAGTGGCTTCACTGGAAGTCAAGTATAATTCTAATAGGTCTGCCTTTAGGTTTATGCCTTTATATGTTACTTGATCTTTTTCTCTGGAAGCTTTTAGTATTCTTTTGTTGTTCTCTATATTCAGTGTTTTGATTATTATATTGCAAGGAGGTCTTCCTTTTCTTTACTCTATTTAGTGTTCTGTATGCTTCTTGTACTATTGTAGGCATCCTTTCTCTTTTTAAAATTGTTTTATTTATTTACATTTCAAATGGTATCCCCTTTCACGTTGACCCTCCAAGAGTTCTTCACCCCTTCCCTCCACTTTGGTTCTAAGAGGGTGCTCCCCTAGCCCACCCATCCCCACTTCATACCCTCTTTATCCTCCTTCCTTGGGACATTAAGTGTCTATAGGATTAGGTGCATTTTCTCCTACTGAGGTCAGACAAGGCAGTTCTCTGATATATATGTGCTGAGGGCCCATGAATACATGGAACCAGCCCATATATGCTCTTTGGTTGGTGGCTTAGTCCCTGGGAGCTCCCAAGGGTCCTGGTTAGTTGACACTGTTGTTCTTTCTATGGGATTGCTATCACTTCAGTTCCTTCAATCCTTCCCCTAACTCTTCCATAGGTGTCTCCTACCTCAATCTAATGGTTGGCTGTAAGTATCTGCATCTGTCTCAGCCAGCTGCTGCCAGAACCTCTTGGAAGACAGCCATGCTAGGTTTCTGTCTGCAAACACAACATGGCATTAGTAAAAGTGTCAGCGTCTGGTGGCCCCCCATGGGATAGATCCCAAGTTGGGATGGTCATTGGACGGCCTTTCCTTCAGTCTCTGCTCCATTCTTGTCCATTTCTTTTAGACAGGAACAAGAGAACCAAACACCTCTTCTTTAGGAAATTTTTCCTCTGTGGTTTTGTTGAAAAGACTTTCTGGGCCTTTGAGCTAGGTTTCTTCTCTTTCTTCTATACCTATTTTGTCTTAGGTTTGGTCTTTTCATAGTGTCCCAGACTTCTTGGGTGTGTTGTGTCAGAAGTTTATTTTTTATATTTAACATTTTCTTTGACTGATATATCCATTTATTCCATCGTATCTTCAACAACTTTTATCTCATATATTCTATCTCATATATTCCATTAGTGAAGATAGCTTGTGGGATAGACAGGAAACTTAGGCAGGTATATGGTAATCTTAGGCTGGTCATCTGTTGCTTTGGTAGGAATAAGACTGAGGGATTGGGTATGGGGAAACAGGGGAGATCTGCTTGATCCTGCTTATTAAAATAATATTCATTTTTAATAATTTTTAATTTATTTATTTCTGTTTTTTTTTCTGTAAGAGTGGTTCTCAACCCATTGGTCATGAGTTTGTGTGTGGGGGGAGTGTCAAACCTATGTATGGACAGTACATATACTTAAATTACAATTAATAACTATAGCAAAATTATAGTTATAAAGTAGAAACAAAAATAATTTTATAGTTGTGGGTCACCACAGCATGAGGGACTATATTAAAGGGTCAAAGCTATTAGGACTGTTGGTAGCCACTGCCCTATAAGAGCTGGATAGGTATTGTTGTTCTGACCAAATATACCATGTAATTTACTAGCTCCTTTTATTCTCCCCCCACAAAATAATCATTTGTTTGTTTCTTTATTTTTCTCTGCTTCCCAGTTCAACATCATTTTATTTTAGGCTTTATCTTATCACCATTTTAAGTGAATTTCTCCTCTTCCTCTGTCTCTGTGTCTGTTTATTTCTATACCCTAGTCTCTCCGTTTCTTGTGTTAGATCTTCATGTAGTACACTTATGTTTACAGAGGCTGGTATGGGGCTGTCATACTTTAGTGACCTTCAGATTTGTCAAGCCAGAAAATTTAATTATATTTAAGCATCACCTAGTTTGCATGGATATGGAATCCTAGGCTAAAAATCCATGTTATAGGGTCCTAAAGTCACGACAGGGTGTTGTTCAATGTCCTCCACCACATCAGAGGCAATGAATTTTCATATTGTGGCCCCTAACTCTTCCATAGAGGTCTCTATCTTCAGTCCAATCTGCATCTGTCTCAGTCAGATGATGGTAGAGTTTCTTAGAGGATGGCCATGCTATGGAGATATGGTCTTATGAAGCTCAGGCTAGCCTTAAACTCATTGGCCTTGAATATCTGATCCTTTAGTCTCTACCTCTTAAGTGCTGGGATTATAGACATGTGCTACTATGTCTTGCTTTAATTTCCTTGTCATTATAAAAATTGTATGCACTATTCCTGTCATTTTGCCCCACTTTCCCAGATCCTTTCAACTGTATCTCTCCCACTGTGTGCGTGAGTTCCTGTTCTCACATGGTTCTAATTTTGAAGATTTGAAGAGCTTTTTTTTTTTTTTAAATTCTATGATTGTTACTTTATATAGCATCTTTGTTTCCCTTTGGAGAAATTAATTATAGTCCTGGAGCTATTTCCCAGTTCTATCTGCTTTGATAGCTTTAGAAATCCTTTTCTCGTTGTTAAAAGCCTTTGAAAAATATTAAGTCTGTGCATATGGGCATATTTAAGAGTGAGGCGTATTCAGACAGAGAACAGATGTGATGTTTACTGCTAAACATCTGCAAGCATTTGAAACTGTTAAGCATCACTATGGAAGTATTAGTGAGGCTGTAGTCATGTTGAGATTTCACTTTCTCTGCTCAAAAATTAAAGTGTTTCTGCCGTCTAATAATTTGCCATTTTTTTTAGATTTATTTATTTATTTTATGTATGGGAGTGCATTGTTGCTGTCTTCAGAAACACCAGAAGAGGGCATTGGATCTCATTACACATGGTTGTGAGCCACCATGTGGTTGCTGGGAACTGAACTCAGGTCCTCTGGAAGAGCAGTCAGTGCTCTTAACTGCTGAGCTATCTCTCCAGCCCCAGTTTGCCATTTGTTATCAGTTTGGCACTGTCTATAGTTAACTTTTATGTTTGCTTACTTCAACATAGTGGCTTTGTCTTGAAAGGTGTACATTCTGTAACAATCGATGCCAAGTGTAATACTTGAAGTTTATATAGTGTGAAAAAAGTCATCCTACAGAGAGCTTCGAGTTCTTGAAGAGAAATACTGAGTATGCCTGCCATGAACATGTTGGTAAAGACATTGACCTTTAGCTATGTTGTAAAATATGCATGAGGATTATCTCAGAAGATGAGAGACTGGAAAACATTCAAAAAATAAGGTAGAAGAAGAATGAAGTTGTGGGCCATATGAGTACAGGCTACCACACAGTGCTTCAAAGGTGTACATCTAATGCATGGCTCATGGGCGAACATGAAGAAAACAATTAGGTTTGTCAGATTACATCACAGAACTTCCCTCACTGTGTTCCAAGGCCCTGTGAAAAAGAACCATGCTAATATAAAAAGTAGCAGTAATGTTAGACATACATGCACACACACACACACACACATACATAACTAGGATCATACTGAGATGGAAGGGAATAAAATTAATGTTAGAGGATCATAGAAACACAAAAGCTAATTTAAGAAGTACAGGAAGTCCTCTTTGGCTAGAACAAAGAGGCCACATACATGTAGGATGAAGTCTGTACCACGAAGTCCATACCACAAAGTGTATGGTATTGAATTCTACACTGAGAATTCTGTGCTGGTTTCTGAACCTAAAAAGTAGCATGCAGAGTCAATTCAACTTAAAATGACAACAGATGCTCCCCCATGTACACTCATGTTTATATGCTGCACACACACATTTGTTTCAGAATAATCATCTCCTTTAATCTTTGACCATGAAACCTATTTAAATACTGGAGTAGTCTCACAACTTGCATTTCTATTTGTGTCCATAATCCTGTGCCACTCTCTCAGTGAACTTGATGAAAAATAAATCTAATTTCCCATTTTAGTAGCCAAATACTCCATATGGTATAAGATTCTTATCTGATGTCCTTATTTTTAATAGCTAGATAGTATTCCATTGTGTAAATGAACCACATTTTCAGTATCCATTCTTCAGTTGAGGGACATCTGGGTTGTTTCCAGCTTCTGGCTATTATGAGTAAGGCTGCTATGAGCATAGTAGAAAATGTATCCTTGTGGTTTGGTAGAGCACCTTTTGGATATATACCCAGGAGTATAGTTCAGGTAGAACTGTTTTCAACATTTTGAGGAACCACCAGATTGATTTCCAGAGTGGTTGTACCAGTTTGCAATCCTACCACCAATGGAGGAGTGTTCCTCCTTCTCCACATCCTGTCCAGCATCTATTGTCACCTGAGTTTTTGATCTTAGCCATTCTGATTTGTGGAATCTCAGGGTCGTTTGATTTGCATCTGACTGATGACTAAGGATGTTAAACATTTCTTTAAGTGCTTCTTGGCCATTCAATATTCTTCAGTTGGGAATTTTCTGTTTAGCTCTGTACCCCATTTTCTTTTAGTCAAGTTATACAAGCTTAATTTTCTGTAAGGCTATCTCCCTAAATTGGGGTTGGAAAAATGGTATCAAACATAGGAGATTTTTTAATTGGATTATTAGGTTTTGTGGATGTTAACTTCTTCTATTCTTCATATATATATATATATATATATATATATATATATATGAAGACTATATATATAGTTAAATATTAGCCCTTTATTAGATGTAGGTTTAGTGAAGATCTTTTCCCAATATGTAGGTTGTCATTTTGTCCTATTCACTATGTCCTTTGCCTTAAGGAAACTTTTCAGTTTCATGAGTTCCCATTTATCAATTCTTGATTTTAGAGCCGGAGCCATTAGAGTTCTGTTTAGAAAATTTACCTCCATGCCAGTGAGTTTGAGGTTCTTTCCCACATTCTCTTCTATTACATTCCAGTGTAACTGGTTTTATGTTGAGGTTCTTGATCCACTTGCACTTGAGCTTTGTGTAGGGTGATAAATATGATTCTATTTTCATTCTTCCACATTCAGATCACCAGTTAGAACAGCACCATTTATTGAAAGTGCTTTCTTTTTTCCACTGTGTGGTTTTAGCTTCTTTGTCAAAGATCAAGTGTCCATGGGTGTGTGGGTTTATTTCTGGGTTTTTGATTCTATTGCATTACTCTACCTGTCTTTCTCTGTACTAATACCATGCCGTTTTTATTACTATTGCTCTGTCCAGCTTAAGGTCAGGGATGGTGATTTTCCCAGTAGTTCTTTCAGTTGAGAATTGTTTGGCTATCCTGGATATTTTTGTTATTTGATTATTTTGATTTTCCATATGAAATTGAGAATTGCTTTCTATGTCTGTGAAGAATTTTGTTGAGATTTTGATGGGGCTTCCACTGAATCTGTAGATGGCTTTTGGTAAAATGGCCATTTTTCACTGTGTTAATCCTACCAATCCATGAGCATGTGAGATTTTTCCATCTCTTGAAGTCTTCTTCATTTTCTTTCTTCAGGGACTTAAAGTTCTTGTCATATAGATCTTTACTTGATTGGTTTGAATAATACCAAGATATTTCATATTATATATGTCTATTGTAAAGGGTTTTGTTTCCCTAATTTCTTTCTTAGCCTTTTTATCATTTGAATAGAGGAAGGGCACTGATTTGCCATCAAATGAATGGAACTAGAAAATATCATCCTGAGTGAGGAAACCCAGATCCAAAAGGACCTACATGGTATGTACTACTGATAAGTGAATATTATCCAAAAAGTACAGAATGCTCAAGATACACCCCACAGACTATAAGAAGTTTAACAAGAAGGAAGACCCAAGTGAAGGATGCTTCAATTCCACTTAGAAAGGGGAAAAATAATCTGGGGATGCAAAGGGAAGGGTGTGAGTGGGAGAGGGGAGGGGAAAGAGAGAAAAGAGAGCAGGATCAGGTATGGGGGAAACAGGAGAGAAGCCCAAAGGACCAGGGAGCAGGATCAGGTAAGGGCGAAACAGGAGAGAAGCCAGAAGACAAGGAGGATGAATGGAAATATACAGCTTCTATGGGTAGGAGTTTGGGAGGATCCTCTAGAAAGTTGCAAAGACCTGCAATGTGAGAGACTTCCAGGAGTCAAAGTGGTACCCTTAACTGAAATGCCCCACAGTGGGGAGTGAGAACCTGAAGAGGCCACCTCTAATAGATAGGTGAGACTCCAAGGGGAGGGTTACCACACCACTGTCATATTTCTGACCCAGAATTGGTTCTGTCTAAAAGCAATGAAAGGAAAAATTGGAGCAGAGACTGGAGCAAAGGCTGTCCAGTAACTAGTCCAAGTTGGGATACACCTCATGCGGGGAGGCACCAAAGCCTGACACTATTACTTATGCTTTGTTGTCTATTCAGACAGGAGCCTATGAAGGCTGTCCTCAGAGGGGATTTACCAGCAGCTGACTGAGAGACATAGTTTACCATGAGACTCAAGCTGAGGACTCCTATGGAAGATTTAGAGAAATGATTGAAGGAGTTTAAGGGGATGACAACCCCATAAGAACAACAGTGTCAACTAACCTGGATTCCTGGGAGCTTCCAGAGAATAAGCCACCAACTAAAGAGCATACATGGGCTAGTCTGAGGGCTGGGTACACATGTAGTTGAGGACTGCCTTATCTGGCCTTAGTGGAAGAGGATGCCCATAATCCTGATGCCCCAGAAAAAGGGATGCCTGGGGAGAGGAGAGGGAGAGGACCCTATCAGAGGCAAAGGAAAGAGAGAATGGGATAAAGAAATTTGGGAGGAGTACCAGGAGGGGGGCAACATCTGGAATGTAAATAAATAAAATAACTAATTTGAAAAATCCTTATCTGTTTGAAGGCCTCAGCGTTTGCTGTTTCTTCAAAAATTATTCTCCAAGATGTCAGATGCCTTCTGGTCCATAAAGTTTATTCTTTCACAAAGACTAGACAGAGCTTGGTACATAATTAACATTCAATAAATCTTTATGGAGAAAACTAGCAAAGAAAATGAGTATTTAGCATGTCTCTTCTAATTCTTATCATATGAACTCTTAGACTGTTGAGTGGATTCAGGAGACATTCTCTCATTTTTGTAGGTTATTTCTTGTTTCTACAAATGAAGAGAGAGAAGTCTCTTTCTTTCTCTCTCTTTATCTCAACAGTTCGTTTTTGGTGTCTTTAGCTGCTCAGTAACCATTTTAGAGATGTCTAACTTATGTTCAGTAATAAATATTTTAAAGATTCATACAGAGGAAAGCAGCAAGTAAGGCGAGAAGTAGGACTCTTCATGGAAGGTGGAATTTATTTCTGGCTATCCATTAAACATCTGATAGATTATTACTAATTACTTTTCTTAATCTTGGATCTAAACTTGATAAGCCTATCTTTGTCATCAGGCACACCAATTTATATATTTCTGTACTTCATTATTTTACATGAAATTCAGAGATAATGTTTAAGGGATAGCCCATTAACGAACTGTTTCAGATTCCATAGGGTGCTCATTAAACTTGCACCCACTGAGCATCTCTAGGACTAGGGTGTGGGACTCTGATTGTTAAACAAGTTCTTTCTGTGATTCATATGCATACTGAAGCTGGAGAAACCAGTGAGGTATTGTGTTAAATGTGCTTCTTCTATGATTCTGTATTTGCCTCTGTAGCTGAAATAGTATATATTGGCCATCTGGTGAGAGAGTAATATTCTGCAGTTATTGCTCACGTAGACTGCTACTGCAGGAAGTTCCCTAGTAATTCTTGTCAGCCACTAAGCAATGTGATGTTTTATGTGAGTAATGCTCTACTCCTTGCATTATACTGTTCTAAATTACATTATTTCTCATGCTTTGTGTCTCTGGGAAAAATAAAACTATGGTATGGTAATTTCTCTTAGGAAGTATTTCTCATTGTATAGATCATACAGTTCATGAATCAGATTCTTCAAACTCTTTTAGGGAGTAACCCAGGTATTTCAGAGAGCTGCAGCAAATTTCCCTGGGTTTTGAGTCCAACTTGGTATGCTGATGATACCAGTTCTGCAAGTTGATTACAGCAAAGAGGAGTGGGAATCCCACTTAAGACTGGATGGGGAGAGAAAGTGCCTCTCCACTGAGGCAGAAAATGCAATGTAAAAAGTTGGGAAATAATCACAAAAATTCAAGGAATGGAATAATTTCCCCCTCTCTAGAAAATTGAAAGCAAATCTTGGGGAAAGAACAAAGTATATGAGCAATAGCTGTCACCTTTTCCATGGAAGGCGGGAAGTGACGAGATTGCAGACTGAGAGGCGGTGCAGGTGTGCTTATCATGTTGAAATGGGCTCGGGAGGAGAAATAATCTTTTTTTGGAGCCCTGGCACTAAAATATAATTAACTTCTGTCTGCTTCCACGATTCAGTCTGCTTTATAGTGTTGCTGAAAATGCTCACAAGCTGGGGGTGGAAGTCAAAAGCATTTTCGGGAACTTGCATGGACTTTTGAAGAGGGGATAATCGGAACAGGCATTTGGTACGAGGATTTCTTCAAATGGGATTTTTCAACTGCAACTGGCCAGGAATTTAATGTCTATATGCTACACATACACACACACACACACACACACACGCACACACACACACACATTCATAGTTTGAGGCACTGAGGTACACATGCACACATATGAATCTGTGTCATTGTTTCTCTTAATGTATCATGGCAGAGAATTCTAGTTGTTCAGGTAGTTCCACAATATCATGGTGTTGAAAAATGATGACACGTGAAACTCATCTACACTTGCACTCATAAATATAATAGAAAAATAGTACTGAGAATAGCCACTTTATATTAGTGTCACATTGTAAATGTTGATATTTATGAGTGATTTTCGTCTTTCTGAAAGCCTACCATCATCACTTGTATTCTTCAGCACTGTCTGATAGGTTCGAAATTCCAACAGTCAAAGAAGTGTGGGTTATTTGCCAAAGTAGAAATGCTACTTAGTAGCTGTAATGGTTGAAAGGAAGTAATTATCCATTCTTGTATCAAAGAAGGTCTACTGCTATCCCCTTGTATTTTGGTAGGTGTTTGGAAATTGTGAGGTACCAGATGACAGAGAGAATCTTCCTTGTAAACTTCCGTTTCATTTCCAGAGCTATACAGTGAAAATTTTTGTGGAGAATAAGAGTGCAGGGAACATATTGGAACTTAGCCTATACATTGGCTAGCACACAGGGGGATTATTGTACGAGTGTTTTGGATTAGGTCCAGCCTGGTAGATGTTCCTTTAGTGGAGAGGATGATAAACAGCTATAGTGGGGAGGGGAAGACAGACAACACCTGGACTGGAGGATCAGCATCACCCACAACTCTTCTGATAACATGCCTAGGAAGGCTGCTACTCTACAGTCAGACACAAAGTGCTTCTGCTCATTACTGAGGCCACCGGAGGATTCTTCACTCAATATTTTATATCATATAGAAACAGTCAAGAAACCAAGGAGCCTAAGGGAATAAGGACAAGCTAAATGGGACTGCCACACTGGAGGAGAAACTAAACAGTTGATTCAGAAAGTTAGCAGCATTTTACAGTGTATTTATGACTTTCAGCTCTCAGAAAAAACATTAAATCACTTAGTGAACACAAAACCAGAAATCACCAGAGGAACCAGAAGAATCCAGAGCTGAGAATCATGTAGTTTCTCCACTGTCTGTAGGTCCAATATTGCACAGGCATCAGTCTGTCTAGCCTGAAAGAGTAACAGCAAATGCTGTATGTGTCTTCCCCAGTTTGAGGGCAGAGTACTAATGAAGTGTGCTATCACACTTCCACTAAAAGCCCTAATTTCCCTCCTTAATGTCTGTGAGCCAAGACCTGCAACTGCACTGCAGTGTAGAAATATATGAGCTGTAAAAAGGCAGAGCTTGGCAAACTGTGGTGCATTCTCTCTTTTCAAGGTTCTTATAGGTCACCTGAATACACAAATCAGAGTTCCTGAAAGTTACCGCTTCCGACAGTCTGTTTCCCATGTGGGAACCTTAACACCTCTGAATCTAGGTCCATGGGATGGTACATCGTACTCAGCTTAGATCTTTTTTTTTTGTCCCCCCATCTTTCCAGAAAGAGTATCTCCATAATAAATTTGAAATATCAGGTGTAGTAAGGCCAGTACCATTCCAGCACACAGGAGACAGAGATAGGAGAAATGTGAGTTTGAAGCCTGTGCTTCATAACGAGATCCTGCTTCAAACAAAACAAAACAAAACAAGACAAACAAACAAACAAAAACATTTATACGTAAATCAGGGCTAGTGAAGAGACCCATTTTGCAGACTATTCATACACACCCATAAACTGTGCACGTGGTGAAAGCTATAATCCCAGCAATCAAGTCAGCAGGTGAAGGCAAATCTTCAGATACATTTGACAATAAGATTCAAGAGTAATAACTAACATTTCGTACTCAGTTCAGATCTTGAGATACAGCAGTACCCAGCAAGAGCAAATCTACTAACTAGCCAGAAGTCATTTCCTAATGCAAGTGCTGGGAGCCAGAGCCGAGCATGTTTCAGTCCTTAGCTTCCCTGTAGTGCAGAGACTGACAGAACAAAGGGGTTCCCAAGATAATGCATACAGGCAACCTACTTGTAGCAAGCTTTTCTCAGGCTTTGCCATCTCCCTGTATTTGGCAAGTTCAAACCAGCCATTAGTAAAATCATTCAACAGTGACCCACAGTAAAGATAGAAAGCTATGTACAAGGGTGATGGTGGTGGTTAAAACCTCAGGTGGCAAAAGGATTATTTAAACATGCCAGATACATCCTTTTAAACATATGTTTCATATGACTAATGCAAGGAACCTTGTACACACATGTAATCAAAAGACACAATGGTTATTAAACTGCATTTGTAAATTCACTAATAGTTACTACTAGTGAAATCTAGTATGGTGAGAAATGTGGTTGGCTTTGCTATTACACACATACCATTGTTATTTTTACAGACATATGATTATTGTCATTTGTTGGATGAGGAATCATGAGGTGGATTGAGACATGGGGATAGTATATCAAAAGCCAAAGAGACCAAACAAAGGTCTTAAAGTAGCAACATGTGTGCATTGGTTCTATAAAGATATCTAACAATGCAACAGCATTCCAAGAAAAGTTTAGAACTGGTAGAATCTATAATCATGACATCCTGAAAGGACATGCTAGGATATGCTAGACCACTTCTTCTGCACTAGTTCTTATATCCTTTCTGTCCTCAGTCTGCACTCTTCTAAGCCCTTAAAGAGAGTATGGGTATGAGGACACTTATGTGGAATGTGTGCTAATTCATGCTTGAGAAATTGTTGTGGATAAAAGTCACTTCCCAGGGCAGCAAAGCAGTCCTTAGGAGACAAAATTCCAGCTACAGATCAAGAGCTAAATGGCCTGAACCTCAGTGAAACTAGGTATGATGATGTACCAGCTCTGCTAAAGTGTTACGATATCAGTGTAGAGAACTCACAAAAGGCTAAATAAATGTGTGACTCATATATATTTCTCGGCTATACCATTCCCTGGCTCTACTAAAGGACTCAACATCCCCACTCTACGGCTATTTGCTTAGTATTCTATTCACAATAGTTAGGAAATGAAAACAACCTAACCATCCTTCAACTGCTGAGTGGATAACAAAAGTGTGGTACATGTACACAATGGAATTTTATTCACATATAATGAATAATGAAATCACTCCAGGTGCTAACAAAGAAATGGAACTTTACTGAGTAATATAACCCAGAGTCAGAAAGACAAACACTAACTCATACCCTCTTATTTGCGTAGCTTAGCTCATAGTCCTTAGATGTGTGTGTATAACTGGGAGTTATTAAAGAAATCAGGAAAGTATAAAAGGAGGATATGGGGGAGTTCTAGCACTGGGTAGCTATGACACAGAGGCTTGGAAGGGAAAAATGGGAAGAGTAAGGGACAGATTATCTGGAGTGGAAGTCAGGGAGGGCAATATAAAGGACAGAAAGAAAGCAACCTTATATTATAGAGCACTCAGGTTGATTGAAAAGTCCATAGAAAATATGCAATTGTATTGTTGCTTAAATTACATATACATACATGAGTGTGAATATAAATACATAAATTACAAAATTATATGAAGTACAAATTATATAAATAATTAAACTTTTTGTACCACTTGGGATGATAATGCTCACCCTCAAGAACTAGAGACTGTCTAGGCATGGGAAACCTCCCTTCAAGTTGTCTGCTGGGGGGTATCCAAGTGATTCCGCAAACAGTATAGTCTATTGGCATGGCCCAGGTTTCCTCCCAGAAGTTAAAAATAAGATCTTATCTTGGAAAGCATTGTATACTTTAGACACAGGACTTGAGAAGTTCAGCAGGAACTGACCTGGAATGCTTTTACTTGAGGGCTAGCGCTCATAGACTGGGGAATGCTATATTGCAAAGGGGAAAAAAGAAATCAACAGTCCTTCCCAGCTGTAAATCCTAAAATCATAACAATGACCAGCATGTCAAGATATACGTAAAGATGCAACAAAGTCACTTACTTCCTAGAAGTAAGCAATAGCTATCTAATTGGACCTAAGGTCAACTCAGTAGGAGGGAATTCATGTCTGCTACTGTAAACTCAGCAACCTATCCATGGTTGGTGAGATCAGAGATGCTATTGGAGATCCTACTACAATCACTTTCATTATCAAGTATAAGTTCCAACTTCACTCTAAATACCTATCTTTATATTCATACACAAGCCTGCCTCTTAGCCCTCATCAAAGAGAGTAAATTCTGCATCAGATGGAGACTATTGGTGAATCCATAACTCGTCAAAATGTATAGAAAATTGACAGTAGGGGTCTCAGTCTCAACTGACATCACTACAACACAAGTCCTACATCTGAGGTTTAGAGAGTATCTTGGAGGCGTGGGGGGGTGGGGAAGGATTTTGAAAGCCAGAGGATCAGGGTAATATCTGTATAAGAGAAGGAAAGGAACCTATGAAATAATAACAACATGGTTGTCAAAATGAGACATGCCAAAGCAGATGTGGGAAATCTCACAAGGCTCCACCCATAAATGGAGAGCTATAGAGCAATTAATGATTGCTGAGAGAAGGATTATCTGTCTTCCACAGGGATGAGCCTCTGATAGTTAACCAACTCCTAGTAGTCAGCCTTAAACACATATCCATATAAGCAACACTGAGTGCACTCAACAGGTAGTGTGTGTGTGTAAAATAATAACAAATATAAGAGGTCATGAATTTAATAAATGGGAGTATACATAGGGAGCTGGATGAGATAAAGCAAGACATGGAAATTATATAGATTCTGTGTATGAAATTCTCAAAACTAAATATAATAAAATAAATGTTAAAGGGAAAACCTGAATGGATGTAGGCAAAATATCAGACCAGACAGAAGCAACATATTGTCTGTTGTTTGCCTTGATCAACCCTTCTACTAGCACTCCCACAGTACAACATCCTTGGCTCCTACCTCTCAATTCTATTCCTGTTCAACTCACAGATCCACCTACTCAAATTTTAAAATAATTATAAGGCTAGTAATGAGCAATGTCTTGGTCAAAAGTAGAAAGTGTGGGAAAGATTGTAACCTGAAAACTCAACAAATCTATATTTTTAATAGACATTTTTCCTAGTGTCAGAGGGACTACAATTTAACATAGGATAGCAGTTTATAATCATCTAATTGACCATCTTAAAAGTGATATTGTAGAGCCAAAGGATTCAAGACATTGTAAGAAACTTGCTATGCTCAAGTATTGCTTTAGGAAATTGTAATTGTCAGAAGTTGTCCACCCTCACTGTAGCTCCAGGTCTTTCTCTCCCTCCCTGTCTCTCATCTGGCATGTGTTACACCCACCCAACACACACAC